>NC_092412.1:214736495-215075781 GCF_040894005.1 Engystomops pustulosus | reverse complement strand
GCCCCTATTGTGCCCTAAGTAGGATCACCCTTGGCTCCCATCCTGACAAGGACAGTCCCAAGCTGTTCCTACATATAACAATGCCCTAATTAACTCTACAGCTCAAATAATTTTTCCAGTGCCACTTGACGTGTAACTTTCATCAGGGGAATCCAGATGGATGGTAATGGCTGGCTGCAGACCCGCCGACAGTGGTCAGTGTGTGTGGGTAAGACAGTGTTACAACCCACTCCTGTAGCAGCCAGGACTGACTAAAGTCAGCGGACTCCCTGGACGATGCCAGCCATAATCCAGGAGCGGAGTCCAAGTGGACTCCTGGTTTTCACCAGAGCCCTACGCAAATCGGGATGGTCTTGCTGGGGCGGGGAGCCACCAGGTTGCAAAGGCAGGACCACGGGATGGCAGGACCTCGGATGGACGGCAGGCAGGACCTCGGAAGGACGGATGGCAGGACCACGGAAGGATGGCTGGCAGGACCTCGGAAGGACGTCTGACAGGACCTCAGATGGATGGCTGGCAGGACCTCAGATGGACGGCTGGCAGGACCTCGGATGGACGGCTGGCAGGACCTCGGAAGACCACTAGTATACCGGACCACCACAGGATAAGCGGACAGCCACAGGATTACAGGACCGCCACAGGATTACAGGACCGCCACAGGATTACAGGACCGCCACAGGATTGGAACACGGAAACACCACAGGAACACAGGAACACCACGGGAACACCACAGGAACACGGAGGCGTCTGGAAACGTTCAGGAATCTCGGAGGTGTCTGGAAATGCTCAGGGAGGTTTTATCTTCAGTAGAATGACCGGCAGGGGATGCTGGGAGTCGCCAGGCTATATATCAGAGCTAGGATGCCAGCACACGCCTTAGCATATGGAGTGCGTGGCCTCGGCAGGAAGCAGGAGCGCGGCCTCGGAGGAAGCCAGCATGGGACCAGGACGGGATCATCGTGGAGTCCGGAGCCAGGTGAGGTGAGTATGGACCTGGGGGAGCGGGGTGTATCGGTGACAGTACTCCCCACCCCTTAGGGACCCTCTTCTCTTCTTTTTCAGCCCACTGTTCTTCTTTCTTCGCCTCCTCCTATTCTTGGTGATGAGACACCTTAGGAGGAGAGCGGGCACCGAGAAGACTTTGGAAGCCGCAGGCTGGGTCGGCTCTTGGCACACCGGAGCAGCCTCGGGGGAGGCCGGTGGAGACTATGGAGCAGCCTCAGAGGAGGCCAGTGGAGACTCTGGAGCGGCCTCAGGGCAGGCTGGAGCAGCCGTGGGAAGCTGCGGAATTACCAGAGCAGCACTGGCAAGCTGCGGAGGCCGGGGTGCCACTGGAGCAGCACTGGCAAGCTGCAGAGTCACAGGAGCAGCACTGAGAAGTTGCGGAGTCACAGGAGCAGCTCTGGGAAGATGCAGAGTCACAGGAGCAGCACTGGGAAGCTGCAGAGTCACAGGAGTAGCACTGGGAAGCTGCAGAGTCACAGGAGCAGCTCTGGGAAGCTGCAGAGCCACTGGAACAGCTCTGGGTAGCTACGGAGCCACTGGAGAAGCACTGGGAAGCTTCGGAGTCACTGAAGCAGCTCTGGGAAGCTGGGGAGACACTAGAGCAGCCCTTAATTCGTGGATGCCTGAAAACTCCGCCCAGAAGAGAATTAACTTATACCCCATCTGGCTGGAAGTTCCATAGAGTTCTCTGGAACAGGTCTTGAAAGATACTTGCTACACTTTTTAGCACTTTTTAGTGATACTTGCTACAGGACACATGGCCTGCAGACAGCAGCCTGCTGCTACTGTCTCATCTGAGGATAATCTTAGATGAGCCTTCTGCAGCTCTGGCTACTACTACAAAGCAGCTTCTACCTTCTCTAGCCTCAAGTTCCTGGATCTGGGCTGTAAGCATTCTTTAACAGGCTGCATCCAACTAGCTACCTCAGACATTGACAGATAGGATCCTACCTTAGCCTGTTACCATTGCTGTGTTGAAGTCTTGGACATTCTACATCTTGTCTCACATGTGATCCCTGGCTGCTGCTAATATCATGGGCCTCTACCATATACCAGGGGATCCCAAACACACACACACTTGGAGTGCCCCTTTGAGAACTTTCCATCTTATTGTGGCCTCCTCCACTTCTTGCATGGACCTGCCTGTTGTGGACAAGGCCTATTCCACCTGGACCAAGCGACCGTGACAAGTCAAGCTCTAAGCCACACTAAAGCCAGCCACTCAGGTACCAGGAGAATCCAGCTGCCCTTGAACCATTATGTCAGGCCAGGAGACCCCTTTTTCCCATAAAAATTGGGTATCCCAACTGAGGAATAAATATTACACTTTTGTGCATTTTTCCAACATCTGCCTGAAGTTTGTTTTGTAGCACTTTATTTAGGTTAGAATATTAATTATAATTAATATTATATTTATATATATATATATATATATATATATATATATATAAAATTTTTACTGTTTTACTATGGTTGTACTACATTTTTATATTACACAGCAGCTAGCTGCTATCACTTACTGGAGAATCACACACAAAGAGAATCATACATGAAGCGACAGTTCAGACATGAAAGGGTTTGCCCAGGATCTCCAGATTTACTGAGCAAGTTATAAAATGTGTTTACTTTCTTTGAGAGCAATATACCTCTAACTTGCTTATTAAACTCATCTGGAGTCAGGGCACCGATAATACCAAATGAGACCAGTTTTCTATTGCAAAACATATGCTTCACTTGCTTCTTTCATTAGAAGCTGCTTATTGGGCTTATGTTGAAATGAATAGAGATGAGAGACCAATTTCAATTTCACTGTGGACATAAAACACTTAATAGTCAAGATGTCATTCAGTATTAAGGTCTCCAAACAACATACAGCAGCAAATTTTAACATTTTCACTGTACTTAAAGGGGTTTTCCCTTTATAGTTTCATAGTAGTTAAGGTTGAAAAAGATTTAGGTCAATCAGTCTAATCTACAAGGAAAGAACAAAACCTATAAAGCTAGTGCCAACCTGATCCCAATGATCCCATATTATAAAATGCACTACTGACACACGACATCCATTTTCTTGGGACAACAGGAGATAGCCGTCCTGGATGTCCCATAGAAGTGAATGGAGGGATAGTCATGTATGCAACAGTGTAGGGACAATCCTAGCCCCCATTGTTCTCAAATTTTTGTTTTTTTTTTGAGAATTAGATTTGCCTGCTCAATCTGTCACAAGACAGAGTTTTCTGGCATTTTCAGGATGGGCCTAGAAGAAGATTGCAGTGGAGACCTAGTTGGAATAGGAATGGTACAGCCAGAGTCTAACTTGGAGGGGGAGCAGTAGATGTGGGAAAACCCAAAGGTCCAGAAGCTACTGTATACCTTCTAACTTACTTTGACTAGAAAGTCCTCAAAAAGTTCTTGAATTTTGAGTCTGTTGCACTGTTGGGAAGTATGTCCTGCAGTTTAATTCTATCTGCATCTAGACATTGGGGCACATTTACTTACCCGTCTGGACCTGCCGTGATTCACTAAGATCGCGTGTCCAATTTCCTGTGTCGCTTCCCCGCTCAGGTCCGCTGGAGTTCACCATCTTCTTCCATCTTCTGCACGACAAAAATGCGGTCCATGGACCCTTAGTAAATGTGCCCCATTGTGTTAAATGCAATGGTAAAGCAGGGAGCCAATAGCTGGCAGCTTCACCATTCTGGCTCCGATGTGTATCGCTCTGAGGCCGGAAGATATAATGTGATGTACTCATTAATTTTTTCACATGAATAAGGAAGGGAGGGGATTTGGGGACAAAAATTAATCAAAATCCACAACATGCGGGAGCATGGTTAGCCACAATGGAGCTTTTAATTTGGTGGTCACAAGAGGGAAGGGGACACAAAAAAGTGTTCACATCTAAAAGTGGAGAGTAGAGGAAGAAGCAGTGAGAAGTAGGGGTGATCGTAAAGGACTTTATACCATGCGGGGGCCAATACAGGGTTATTATGCAATGCTTTGTACATGGGAGGGGGTAATACACAACAATGACCCTCTATGGTGTGGAAGCTGCCTAATAGGGGGTGCATAAGATGTTTTTTCCTAACAGACCAATAGTATGGAAGATACATTATAGGTAGTTAAGTACAGATTTTGGATTGGGGCCTAGCTGCTCCTATGCATTTGAATAGCAAACAATATCATTAATTTCAGTTTGGATGAAGAAATTAGTACATTATATGACTATAGTTAATAAACTTGTCTTATATTCCAGGCCTTACAAATAGTTAACACTTCTAGAGATACAAAAATGTATAAAAAGCATAAGAAATGAATGTATATACACAAGTCTTCAATCTCGGGGAGGGGAGATTCTTGCCTTCCCTCTTTGCTTGTGTCTCTATAGCGTGAGATGCTGTCCTACTTTGCTTGTGACTGGAGGGATGGTGTTTGTGGTGAATCTAATTGGTGTTGGCACCTGTCTTATGTCTTGTTTTCCACACAGTTGTACCGTGTTGAAGACACGCAATCATGGATGAGAACTAAGCATTAGTGTACCTCCTGCTGCGATCCCGTGTCCATCACAATGTGTGCCCTGCCATGATTTCATTGGGAGCCCTAATATACATGCTTCACACATGTCACCATCGCCTGAAAACGTATTGTCCAACAGCACTCAGGGCCAGCTCACTACTCAGCTATCGTATCAGGACATATTCCACAACCGGATCCATCTTTTGTACTGTGACACATTTGTATTGCTGTTATTTTAGCCAATTTGTATTAGGATCACTGCGGTATGAATGCTCATACAAGCGTTCCTCCACACAATTCATTTATTCTGACACAGATGTGTCTGGTTTTTGTTTTACACCGTAGACATTTAGCTCTCTTTATGTTCTCCACAAATAGTCCACAATCATCTGATGCATCGCTCTTGCTCTACGCCTCGGTATTGCGGGGAGATGGAGGATAGCTGACAGCTAGAGCATTTATTTTATTGAGTAGGTCAAGCTATGGCAGACACCTGATAGAGTGTTTTCTCTTGCAAAGCAGCAAAGTTGTTTTACTTATTACCAAGGCAATGTTATGTCGGAATCAGTAGGGGGTCATTTGTGAGCAGCAAGGTAGAATAGGAAAGTGAAGGTTGTTATGCAACAAGGCTTTTTATGCATCATCGTGTCTGGTTTTACAAACACACTGATGACCTGCTACAAGAAAATGTCCATTATGAGATAAGCACATGATGAGAACGCCTCAACTGACCTTATAGAATTACTGTTCCTGAGGTAATTTAATATGTTTCAATCTTGTCTCTCTTGTTTCAAAGAAAACTTTACTTCAATGCTATCTTGAACCCCTTAAAGGGGTTTTCCCACCACAAGAATAATGTCTAATTTGCTGATCAGTGGGGGTCTCAGTGATGAGACCCCCACAGATCACGAGAAAAGGTACGAGGTGCCCCTCATCGCTTCCCGAGATGAATGGAGCAGAAGGCCACGCATGTCCTTCTACTCCATTTATCTCTACAGAGCTGGCAGAGATTGTACAGCGCTTGGAAATCTCAGTCAGCTCCACATAGATGAAACGATCTTCTGCTCCACTCATCTCAGAGACGAGGGATCCGACAGAGATACCTAGGACCCCCCTTCCCCATTCTCATCACTGAGACCCCCGCCAAAATCCCTTTAAAGGTTTACATTTTCTTATCCCCTATACACAATATAGGTTCGAGGTAGTTATAAAATTTAACTCCATGACACAAGTAACATATAGTTTTTTATGTTTTGCTAATGTTATACAATAAAATGGGAACATTTTTTATGTTATGAAATATTTTCAAACTTGTTTATACTATTATATTGCAATCCCTGAGAGAAGACATTGGGGCCCATTTACTAAGGGTCCGCACGGCGCATTTTTGTCGGGTTTCCCGACTATTTCCGATTTGTGCCGCATTTAAGTGGAGTTTTTGGCGCACGCGATTGGATTTTGGCGCAATCGTGCCGACTTGCATGCAACAAAAACCAGTGGGCGTGGCCGATGGACAACTCGACTGATTCGGACTAAGCGCGGGATTTACAATTCAATTACAATTACAATTGTGTCGCAGACAATGCACTCACATACACCGGGAAGAAGAAGGTGAACTCTGGTGGACCTCAGCGAGGAAGCGACATATGCAGGAAAATGGACGCACGATCTTGAAGAATCGCGCCGGACTTCATCCTCGTCGGAGAATGCACCTCGGTGGCTGTGCAGTATCTATATAGAAAGCATAGATCTGCTTATGTAGCTGTGTTGTAAGCTTTGTTCTAATATGTTCTTTATAATTGGTTCTGGTATCATATCTATGTAGATAGCTTAGTTATTTAATTGTACATAAGAAGCTTGATACTGTATCTATTTTGTAAACTTGCTTCTGATACTACAACTGTATGGCGAATGGATTTATGGTGCTGTATCTATGAGTGGTTCTGATATAGTATATATGTAGTATAATTGGTTCTATGCAATGAACTTGGTTTCAGGACAATATCAATATATCAAGGGAGCACAACCTGAGAATCTCACAACACTGACATCACCAGGGCATCTCACTACTGGATAATTCTACAGATTTTTCTAAAAGTAAAACTCATGGTGATAATTATAGTAAATAAAGACAGCCTATACTACACCATTCAATGTTTTTTGTATAAATAAGGAAGTTTCTTTGGAAATTTATGTTTCATCCTCAGTATAGATAAATGGAGGTCCAATGCTTTGTGTGCCTACTGATGAGCTAGCAAAAGCTATTAGGCTGGTGCCACACGCACCGCTTTGTCCGCAAACGCAGACAAAGCCGCACCCACGGGGCGGGCCGCGGCCCGATCGCATCAGCGTTTCTATGGAAATGCTTGCGATCGGGAACAAGCCGCCGGTGTTTTGCATTAAATGAACGCAAAACACTGGCGGCTCATTCCTGATCACAGGCGTTTTCATAGAAACGCCGATGCGATCGGGCCGCGTCCCGCCCCGGTGAGTGGCGTGTGCGTGTGGCACCAGCCTTAGGCTGCACAGTGAATGGAGCTGAAAGCAGAAATCGGAGTATATTGCATAGGGACCATGCAAGGCTACTGCATCTCAGCTGCCATTCAGCTCTTGTAGCTAATCAGTGAGGATGCCGGGTGTTAGACCTCCACAATGAGATAATAATGACTCTAGATTCTTCGGGTGCATTTATATGTTGCAGTTAAAACCGCGTCTCAGCTACGTCACAATCAGTTTGGATGTGGTTTTAGGAGCAGTTTCTCAGGGTGCAGTCACCCTGTGCGATCTTGGTCTGTTCTTGTGTGTTTTTTTCACAGCTGCTTAAACTTCCAGAAATGAAGAAAAGCAGATTCAAAGCAGCCCAAGGCACGGTAAACATGCAAAGATGCATGCGTTTTCAGTGAGTTTAAAAACACACCAGGAACACACGACACAAGACACGCAGTTACATGCACCCGGAAGAAGAAGGTGAACTTCGGCGGACCTCGGCGGGGAAGCAACGGATGCAGAAACTGGGGCGCACGATCTTCATGAATCGCGTCGGGCTTCATCCTCATCGGGCCGTCCGAATCGGGGATCGCAACAGGACCAGGTAACTAAATTTGCCCCACTGTGTGACTGCACGTTTAGTTTAGTTTTTCAGATGCAGTTTTTGATGCCCAAACCAGGAATGGAGTAAAAGTAGAAGGAGGAGAAGCACGTTTCAATTTTTTGTCTCAAGCCATTATCATCCACACCTGCTTTTGGCTTGAAAAACTGCATCTGAAAAACTGAACGTGTGGACGCACCCTTTGGGTAAAGACATGAACTAAGCAGGAGAAATTGATTCTCAATGGGAAACCTGTTCATTAAATGTGATTCACCTGTTCAGTTAATGTCTTTCATATGTATTAACGCACCCCAAAGACAACCCCTTTAGAATCTAGAGTCAACCTCATGTTGTGAACAAAATAAATGCAGCAGAACTTACTAGGGTTGCAGCCATAGTAGACCAGATGTAGGGCATGCACCTAGGTAAAAAGGAAAAGTTGCCAGCTCACCTCCCCATCAGGCGTCGAGTCCGGCACGGGCCACCCTTCTGCTGAGGTGCAGCAATAGCAAGAGGAAAGGAATGCACGGTCCAGCCAGGCTCCAAAAAACAAAAATGTCTTTATTTAGTGCATATTCATGAATCTAACACTCCACTCAGATAGATAGATAGATAGATAGATAGATAGATAGATAGATAGATAGGTAAAATTGCCTACACCTTTCGGACAGTTGCCCAGTTGCACTAAATAAAGAAATTTTCGGTGTTTGGAGCCTTTCCTCAGGGCATGCACCTAGCCCTAGCCCCAGGACATTTTACTACATATGTAGACACCAGTCTTAGATTAGGCACATGATAGATGGGTCCCAGTTACAGATTTTCTATTTACGCCCATGGTACTTCTGGTACTTGGATGGAACCAACCAGAGCTGCACTCCTCTCTATAGGGACCCATACAAGTGACATAGCTTGCCACTATATCCTTTGTCAAAACCGATATGAAGAAACCAATAGCATTATTCATAAATTACTGTAAGTAATCAAATTCACATTAAGATTAATTTGTCCTGGCATCTAAAAGCAAACTAACAAATCTCATCACTACCTTCCAGTATACAAGCCTTTAATCCTCTAAAATTCTACACATTGTAACAGAGAGAATCATCTGCATCTAATTTCTCTTGGTTCCTCTGTTCCCTTGTTCCTCCATCTCAGTAGTCATAAGTCTCGAGGACATACCATAAACTGTACAACTGAAAATGCCTTTAAATCCAGTAAACATATTCCTTTATTTTGCTGATATTTTGAAGGAAACAGCTACAGTACTAATTCACCTCTGGTTGTCAGAGTGATAATGATACTGTCCCAGTTTCTACCCAATGGACAACTGCAATTTATAAAAGTAATAGACTGAGGTCTACTAAGTTAGATCAATGTAATTTTCGTGACCTAGATGTACGATATACACAAGCACAGAGTAGTGTGCAACATCTTAAGACACACCAATTAAGAGCTGGGAGAAAGGTGGAGAACTGTTCTGACTTGGTTCAGAATGGCCATTTGTTGGACTACATATTTAGTAAAAGGGTAACTTCTTTCTTGGAATTTTTTTTATTCACGTGTAAAAGAAAAACACCCAGCTGCCCACATATGTAATAAACATAGAAAGGAGAGAAAGAAATAAAGTATCGAAAGAATCTTCTTCATCCACAGCCAAGGCTTAATATGGTATTTCCACAAATACAAGATTCTTAAATGTACTCAAGACAAAATAACACATTCTCTAATTCACTGCTATTGACAAAAATACAGCATTTCACAGATATAATTCCAACCTGTACAATCATTCCTGGTGTGCACAATTTTTGTTGCCCCTGCATATGATCATAAATCTTCTGACAATGGTCAGATTCTTCTCATAAATAGTTTATCTTGTCTGCACACTTTAGTGCTCTCAGCCTCCTGCCCCTCCCCCCCCTTGCATTACAAGACCAGCTCAGACACAGGCACGTCCTGCCAGCAAGCAGTGGTGTGCAGACACTTACTCTACAAGCTACAGGCAGATAAGGCCTTTATAGCAGTGCTGACTCTGTTTTTTTTTGATTAGGTGAGGAAGCAGAGCTGAGTGTGTCATTGTGTTTTATATCCAGCTCATCATCTCTCAACTTTGATCTTTCTCATGTCTCTTTTTCTCTGTGTCAGATACTAGCAGACTGTTCAGAAACTAACTAAAAGTGTAGATAAACCTGTACCCTGATAATCTATGCACTTTGTCAGCACACAGCATCCCACAACACAGAGGAATCATTAAGTAGCTGCTTAGAGAGTCTAAATCCATTAAAAATTATCTTTATTGGGTAAACATCTCTAGGGGATTAAAATTTGAGAACTTTCTTTCATATCAACCGAAGTAGTTAGCGGACTGAGTAGATCAGAATACAAGGGCAAGTTATTAAACTTGTGGTTATCAAATGGGCCAATGTAAAAAAAAAAACATGTCTATTTAACATGCATCAGCTATCAATAAGTGCTGGTACTTCTGTTATTCAACACCTGCACCCAGCCCTTAAAGGGGTTATCCGGGTATACAAAATTACTTATGGCCGGGTTGGGGCGGGCTATTTAAAAATAACAAACTTGTACTTATCTCCTCCAGTGCCGCTGATGTCCCACGCCGCGGTCCGTTTGATCCATGCCCCTGTTTGTTTACAGGGATACAGAAGCCACGCACAGGGAGCTTCCGGCCGGCGATGTGGCTGGCTCCTCCCATCCATCCCTATTTCTCAGCTTTGTAAGCGCTGGGAGATGGTGTCGGATGGGAGCTTCCGGCCAGCAGGAAGCTCCCTGTGCACCCCTGTATACAAACCGGCGCACAGATGAGATGGACCACGGCACAGGACATCAGCGGCGCCGGACGGGGTAAGTACACGTTTATTATTTTTAAATAGCCCACCCCAGCCCGGCCATAAGTGAATTTGTATACCCAGATAACCCTTTTAATGCAACAGGACAAAAGACCTGCTTTGGCCAAACTATCCTCCGACACAGCGTGTCTTCGATGTAAAACTTCAAGTTAATTAGGATAATAGATAAGGATCTTACTTATTATCGTAATAAACTTGATGTTTTACATCAAGATTATTACATGTATGCTGTGCCAGAGGATAATTATTCCTTTTCCTGTTACTGGTAACACGCTGCTCCGGTGAGCCCCCAAAGCACGCCTGTCCTAATTGCCAAGGCCCTGCAGCCGGTGTTATACATGCTTTTTGGCTAAACTATAGCCTCCTCAGACCATAGGACGTCACTTGTTACATCAGAGGAGGTGACGTCCCATGGTTCACGGAGACCCAATACTCAAGTCCAACCAGTGCTTAAATGCAACCAAATTAACTAGTGGACTGGGCGGATTAGAGTATAAGGACAGGTTTTCAAACTTGTGATTTTCCAAGGGGCCAGCGCAGGGGTAGGAAAAAAAAACTATGTTCATTTACCCTGCTGTAAGTGCTGGTACTTCTGGTCTTTTGCACCAGTGCCAGTCCTTAATGGCCCCTGCCTGACACGCTCTCCACTGGAGGGAATTCCAACAAAACTGTCGGAAATGGGGCTTTATGCATACTTTGTCTGCTAGGAAAGTGTTGGACCACACAAAGTAAATACTCCCCAGAGTGCCCAATCGTATCACTACTGAAGGTTAACAGGTTCTCATAGATGTATCTGAGGTTCATGATACCTACCAGTGGAAAAAAGACTTTTCTATTTGGCTTTGTATGGCATATATGAGCGTAAGATTTACATAGCGTTTAATACACAATTCAATATCTGCAGGTTTAATTCATATCGTCTCATAATAAAACAAGGTAACACTACACTGCATAGTTCCCACTAATGTGAGATATATATGAGTCCAAGCATCTCCCTTATTAGAAATGCACTATGGTAAGAAATATTTTTTCCAGAAATGTATCATGCAGTGTATTATAATTCTTCAATTTATGAGCCACTAGAGGAGAATATTTTAAATTAAAATCATAACTTTCATTAGTATTCCAGTTAAAAATAGTTCTATTGTGTCTTTTATTTTAATACAAAAATGGCAAAAACCTAAACCCCTTGTACTGAGCGCTGCCTACACAGTTATTTGCTTGCAACCCATTACAAATTATTGGACCACACTGTCACAGTTGCAGGACTTCTCTTACTTTACTTCAGGACGTAGCAACTGGACCATACCTACTGTAAATTACATGATACTAACCTTTTTAAGACTTTTTCATTCATAATAAGTGGTGATACTGGCTTTGGAAAGTTTATTCCAAAAGTGACCTAGAATACTGAAACTGTGGGGGTCAGAGGTAATGTAATGTCCCCACCAGGGCATAACAGTGTATGGGGCAATGATAGTTCAGGAGGTGAGTGATCTGGTGGATAAGGCCTGGCTGGTTTTTATGACATGACTCTTCCACTCCTTTCGGTCTTACAGGGATGGATCAAGGAGGGAGGCCAGATGGGGTGAAGGCTCCACTTGGGGTACTCCTTGCTGGGAATGGGACAGATGTTAATCAGCTAGCTAGGGACACACATAGAAAACAAAAACGTCCAACTTAAAGTCTGTTTATTGTCCGACCAATAGCATGCAGCAGTAACACCGGAAGTAACATCATCACTGGTGGCAGACTGGGCTTAAGATCAAGATAGCTTAAGTCCGGCGCACATTTCAGCCGCCAAAGCTTCCAAGGGTGAAATTATGCTCATGGCCCTTTAGTGCTGGGGCTGAAACACTGCAGCGACAATCTGTAGCCTAATCAGCTCTGCTATATTAAGCATGGCTCCACAATAATCACTTCACTACTAAAGAAGTCTCAATTTTCTCCATTTTATAGATAGATGTGAGTTGAACATGGTGGATGATATACATGTATTTTGGGAATGTATGTGAGAAAATAAGAGGATTTTGGTGGAGGGTGGTACAGAAGATAATAGACTTATATAAGATAGAAGGTATACTTAATTTTGAAACATGTATTCTGGAGTTGTTAGAAAAGAATAATTCACCGGTTAATAATAATATAGCAGTGAAGAAACTTTTATTGACAGCAAGATATTGTATAGTCAAAAATTGGATTATAGTAGACCCGCCCACAAAAGAAATGTGGATTAGTGTGACAAATAACATGCTGCAAACTGAAAGGTTCACTATGTATCAAAGGCAGGGCCGCCGATAGGGCAGTACAACTGGTACTGCCCTATGGGGCCCGGACTCTAAGACACTAGGGGGGGGCCCGCAGGGCCGCATCTGCCATGAGGCGAGATGAAAATCTCGCCTCGGGCGGCAGAATGCGGCCCTCTTTAAAAGCGGCATTTTGCAGCTCCAATCTGGGCGATTCGGGCGCCCGCTGGCGCCCGAATCTCCCTTCAGATAAATCGCACCTGTCTCTTTAAGAAACAGGTGCGATTTACATGCGGAGCGGCGCAGCGCCTTTACGGCTGCTGGCGTCGCTCCGTACAGTGCAGTGACACAGGCGGCTGATGATGACGTAACGCGCCTGTGTCACTCAGCCAGAAGAGCCGCTGCCAGAAGAGCCGCGTGAATATGGGAGCCGCGCGCCGTGGGAGCACCCTGCCGTGAGGTAAGTACAAGTTTTATTATTTTTATTGTCCAATTATTAATTAAATATATATATTAGGGGGCGATTACTACTGTAACGGGGGGGGGGGGGGGTTGTCTTCGATATATACTTTTTTACTAGGGAGGCTGTGTATAGTTATAAGGGGCCAGATCCCATTTTTCCTGGGGGAGGGGGGGGGTTGTATATATTTATATGAGGGGCCAAATTCTTATTACACTGTGGGGGGGGGGTGTATATATTTATATGGGGGGCCAAATTCTTATTACACTGGGGGGGGGGCTGTATATATTTATATGGGGGGCCAAATTCTTATTACACTGGGGGGGGGCTGTATATATTTATATGGGGGGGCCAGATTCTGTTTATTCTAGGGGGGCTGTATATATTTATATGGGGCCAGATTCTGTTTATTCTAGGGGGGCTGTATATATTTATATGGGGGGCCAGATTCTGTTTATTCTGGGGGGCTGTATATATTTATATGGGGGGCCAGATTCTGTTTATTCTGGGGGGCTGTATATATTTATATCGGGGGCCATACTCTGTTTATTCTGGGGGGCTGTATATATTTATATGGGACCAGATTCTGTTTATTCTTGGGGGGGGGGGGTATATATTTATATGGGGCCAGATTCTGTTTATTCTGGGGGGGCTGTATATATTTATATGGGGCTGGATACTGTTTATACTGGGGGGCCTATAAAAATAAATTATATATATATATTCATTAGGAGGTGCTATATATTTACTTCAATCAGGGTAGTACTCTATATAAATTCACATGTAACATAATAACTGGGTGGGATATATTATTCATAAGATACAATAGATTACTTTGCATCATGTAAACCAAATATTGGGGGGGGGTCTGTATTAATAAATTAGGGGTGTTGTATATTGATTGGTGCTGTACATGCTATAATTCCAGTAGAATATTTATATATAATGAGGGGATGTGTTCTATGTGGGGTAGCGTGCGGTCACTTGTGTTGTGAGGGTTATTTAGGAGCGCAGTGTTGTTATCCAGGAGACTTTATACTGTAAGTGACTGTGGTATTTTTAGGGATGCCGGGTGGAGATGCTGCACGGAGCTGAAGATATCCAGCTGTGAATTCACCTGTGATACGTCATGGATTGGAGAACCCGGAATAAAGTCCTCCTGATGGAAGAGATTGTCATCTATAAGGTACTAGATGCCACTAATGACTCCCAGATCCTGTAGTCAGTCACACAGTGTCAGGGAGCTGTCTGTAGGGATGTTAATTGTTAGTAAAGTTTTCAGCATTTTCTGAACAGGTAGCGGAGGGGGGGGGCAGCATTTTAATATTCGCCTCAGGCAGCAAATATGCTAGAATCGGCCCTGGGGGGGGGGGGGGAGTGCGCAGTGCGCTGCGTACAGTTCTTTCATGCTTACCCTGCCGCCAGCGTCGCGTCGGTCTCTGCGCGCTTCCTCCTGGGCTGGCTGTGTGATCCCGCGAGATCCAGTGCTGGGTCACAGCCTGGTCTCGCGGGATCACACACTGTCTGCAGGAGAAGAAGGCGCGCGCAAGAGAACGAGAAGAAGACCGGAGCAGCCTTTTCCTTTTTGTAAATATATTTTGTGGCTGGGGCCCCGGGGGGGGGGGGGGGTTGTGGATAGGTCTGATGGGGGCAGAAACGGCTGACCTGAGGTCTGATGGATAGGGGCAGAAACGGCTGACCTGAGGTCTGATGGGGGCAGAAATGGCAGACTTGAGGTCTGATGGATAGGGGCAGAAATGGCTGACCTGAGGTCTGATGGATAGGGGCAGAAATGGCTGACCTGAGGTCTGATGGGGCACATTAAGCTGACCTGAGGTCTGATGGGGCACATTAAGCTGACCTGAGGTCTGATGGGGGCACAAGACGCTATTTGAGGTCTGATGGGGGCACGATACGCCGACCTGAGGTCTGATTAGGCCACGAGACGCCGATCCCTGTACTGTGACATCACTGTGTTTATTATCCCTGTACAGTGACATCTCTGTGCTTATTATGTCTGTACTGTGACATCACTGTGTTATTTTTATAGTGTGGTACATGAGTATTTTGTCTTTATATATATCCCTTGTTTAAAGGGAATCGAGCACCAGGTGCACAGCATAGTACCTGAAGGTATCATGCTATGCACCTGATGACCCTGACTTCAGCACTGTAAGTTCCATCAAAATGGCCTCTATGGTTATCCTTTAATGCTTTTATAAAGAATTATGTTAATTACCAGCTTAGGAGCAGTGGGAGTGCTCCAGTGCACCTAAGGGCTCCTTATGTCACCCAGCGGCCAGTCCTGCGGACTGCGGTGATCCGAAATCCCAATACCTGTGCCTGCTCAGCAGCCTCTGTGAATCAGTGTGCAGGTGCAGGGACTTTAGGTTTCCTTGGGGCATGCAATGAACGCTCCTTCTTTTCCTTCCCATTGGTTCTGAGGAAATATGAAGTCCTGACCCTTATGCAGTGATTCACAGAGGTTGCTGAGCAGGCACAGGTACCAGGACTTCAGATTACCTCAGGACTGGTGGCAAGGTGACGTAAAGAGCCCTTAGGTGCACTGGGGCACCCCCACTGGTAATTAACACAATTCTTTATTAAAACATTAAAAGATAGTGGCGGCCCTAGCAATTGCACTTTATAATGTTATATTTGTTATATGTTGTCTGTTAAACACTTTTATATGTTTACTGTTCACCATGCTTTAGTTTTTGATGCCATATTTGCACTATAATAAATATACTTGACCAAAAGTATGACTCCTATTGGCAATCTACCAGAAGAGTGTGCCTTGTCGTAGCAACAGGCCTCAAACCCTGTTTGTGAAAGGTCACTGCGGGGGGCAGGAGGCTTGTTCGGTTTTGGGGTGTGTTGGGGCCCAGACACTTTTGCTGTATGGGGCCCCGATTTTCCTGATGGCTGCCCTGATCAAAGGGGTAGGAGGAGGATGCAAAGATTTGATGGAGGATATGGAATGACAGATATTTTCCTGAGAGGGAAATATTCTGGTAAAGTGGAGGGTAATGTGGTGGAGGCAGGGTAAGGTCATTGGGTTGATAGGAAGAGGTCTACATTCTGATTGAGAGAAGGGAAGGGAGGATTGATTTGAAATAGATTTGCTTCTCTCCAAATCTGATCTTTCATATAAATGTGAATCAATGCTGGTGGAAGTAAGACTAATATGAAGAAGTAATTTGTAATTCCAGATCTACAATGCAAACTCATGTCACCCACAGGCCAGAAATAATACAGTCTCATATGATCGAGATCTAAGTGTTGTAACCCACTCCAGATAATTTTGTAACAATTACAAATATTTACAAAGCGCAATTCTCCAAATTACCGAAAAATAAACAGTTTGTGTATTGTTTATCCATCACTTTGCAATTAATGAGCTTCTGTGACTGAACTCTGCTCCTCCAGCCTTTATTACTGTGGTTTTGTATCAGAAGGTTGTAATTATGCAAATCGGAAAAAATTGGTTGTACATTATTTAAAGCCAATTATGACTCTTATTTTGTGGCTGATTCTAGTTTCTATAAAGACAGTTTCTGAATGGTGGCTTGATGGTAAGAGATGAGGGAGGCTTTGACATTCTGCTTTCCAGGAATTTAGATTTGTGGTAAAAAAAACCAGATCTGTTAGATGTGATTAGTCCATATATGTACAGTGACCCACATTTATGAAAACTAGTGCAATCTGTAATAAGTGCAGTTTGCCTGTAGAGTGTACAGAATGCACCGGATTAATCAAAACTGGCCACGGTCTTCATTAATCAAGCGCCCCCTGCACTGCTTGAGAAGTGTGCACCATTTTTTTTGTTGCACTTTGTTCATGCTGCAGAATTGTGATGCACGCCAGTAATAAATGTGGCGCAAACTCCACTAAGCAGTAACAAGTCCCTTTAGGGGCATTTTTTTTGTCGGACATGTTGCAGCTGATCTGTCCGGATCAGGTTGGGGATCAGGGTTTCTGGATCAGGTAAGATATAAGGTTGGGGATCAGACAGGATACAAAAGTTCAGAGTTCTGGATCAAGCAGGATACATGATTCCAGGTCAGGGTTCTGGATCAAGTTGCAGTTCCAGGGTTCTGGATAAGCCAGAGAACAGGGTTCTGGATCTGGCAGGATACATGTACAGGTAACAGTTCACACTGGGGTTCAGGGTACTGGTAAATACTGGGGGTACACAGGGTTCCAGATTTGGCAGGATACAGGTTTTCCCATTTCTGGCAGGATCAGGAGTAGCACATGTCACAAAAGTACTGGATCCGGCACAGGTACATTCAAAGGTCAGGACACAAAAGAAACAATAACCAGCCCTGTGTAAACTGAAATCTTGGAATTTATCCAGCCCTTGGATGACGCCCCCAGCAGCTAGCTGACTTGGCCCTTCATGCTCAACCCACAGCTGAGACCAACTCTGAGCTGCAGATTGAACCACCCAACTTTCCAGGGATCAGATATTGCAAGGTAGCAATATACTAGAGTAAGCAGCTCCTACTGCTACAACAGATGCCGCAGTGTTATACTGCTAGCGTTATTGGAAACCTGCATTAAAGCTAGCAAACACTGCCACACTGTACAATAGAAATGTCCAGCGTATTCAAGGTTACAGCACGGTACCGTTATAATTGTGATAACTATAAAAATTGGTACTTTTACACATATGTCTATAAAGTTAATATTTTTTCAAAGAAGTAAAAATGTAAGTGGAGATAGGAACAGTAAATAGACAAGCAATGGAGGGTGCATTATGCCAAATGCAGGAAGATAGTTTACTACTGTAATAATGCTATTATTGATTGATATAAATTAAAAAACAAAGTTTATTTTTTGCAACTGCTGAAGAATTATACTGTATACACAAAAAATAATATGTATATAGATTTTTAACGCTAAGCTCAGTTGGAGCTACTTTTAAATAGTAATTCCATATTACATCTACCCACAGCCCAGAGCAGCTCTTATTAGAGGGAAAAATCTTTTACCTTTTTTCTCTTTAGGTTTTCTAATAGGCTTGTTTTAATGGAATAAAGGAGGGCAAAATTGAAAAATATGTGGGACTAGTGTTCATCAAACTAGTCGAAGTTTGGTTTTGACAAGTTCAGACAAACTTTGAAGAAAAGTTTGGTTTGGGAACCCAACTTAATTCCTAACCCAATTAAAATTAATGGGGAACTGAGCTTTGCAACCAAAATATTGGGGCATAAAGGGTAGATGGGTGCAAAGGGGGGGTAATAACAGGCAATTGCCCTGAAAAAAATGGGGTAAGGAAAGTAATATAATAACATAAAATAATATGGGTATGGGTACCTGAAAAAATCAGCCACAGTTTCTGTCAGTGCACTATAAGACGGTATGAGTATAAAGTTACTGACACTGAGCTATATAATGGGTTAGGTATGCACACAGTTGCTGTCACTAAGCTATAAGATGGTATAGGTATACACACACAGTTACTGTCACTGCACTATAAGATGGTTTAGGTATACACATGCAGTTGCAACAACCCTGCCACTGCATAGGGAAGGTAGTTGCTGCGAATAGAGCCCTCTCCATGTTGGGAGCTACCTAGAGAGACTGATCACCTTGCCAGAAGGTCTCCAAAAGTGGGGAACTTTGTAATTGCAGCTGGAACCACTGCCTGGGAGGGCAACAGTTAACATATTCACCCATCACAGTTATCCATTTTCACCCATCTACTCTTTCGTTAAATCCAGTGTCACTTTCTGCAATGGTATATATCTCTGATAGCCTTAGTATCGCATGTGTCTGTTTCATTCTCTAACATTTGACCCTTTTCTGTCCTACCTGATTTAAAGTTTATGTTTAGTTCTCTGTTTAGAACTTGATCCACATGTGCTAAGTCTCCTAGATTATTTTTTTTACAAGCTAAATGAGGGCCTCTCTTGTCCTCTCTCTCTTTGTTTACTTAGCATAATATTCTGCTAAGTATAATAATATTCTGACAAGTATGAAAATGCAGTTATACATTGCAGTTAGACAGGGCAGGAGACATATAAGATGAAATTTTTGGCGAAAAATGTTTTCCATTTTCACAATGTTTGCTATGGTTGTTTTACTTTCCTACCTACCATCCATCTATCCCACCAGTACCAACTATCCATATCAATGCTTCACTTCTTCACTCACCTTTCTACGCCACTCACACACTCTATATGTTATGTAACCATACTAACTTATCACAGTGTTCTGCTGTGAAGCAAGAAATAACTTCTTATAAATCCCTAAAGCATCTTTTGTCTCTTCTCTTTCTCCTTCTGCTTGCTGCAGGGGACGTCTCTCCTAACCCAGGCCCACCTTCTGCTTATTTTAACACTTCACACAGAAACCCTGCTACTAACTACAGACCAGTTTCTAACTTCCCTTTCAACTCCTGGAACGCCTGGTCTATTCTCGGCTAACCGGCTATCTCTCAGCTAACCCCCTCCGTGACCCCCTACAATCTGGTTTCCTCTCTATGCACTCCAGTGAAACTACCAGGAAGAAGAGATGTCTCAGGCCTGATGCGTGACACCTGTAGCCAGTCAGGAGACTAGGCTACAGCAGAGGTCCAGACTTGTCTCCATCTTACCCAGCCTGAAGTTATTGTCAGGTTGTGAGCAACCCTTCCTCCGGGCCAGCTATCTCCTACCAGCTTTCCAGCCTGCCAAACCTGCTGTTGATGTTAGGCCATTGCCTGCTGTTCAAGTTCAAATAAAGAAATGTGAGTTGATTTGCACAACGTTGCCTCTGTGTAATCCCTGGATCCGGCTGCTTCACCATCATGGGCTCCCCAACCTACATCACCCAGGGATCCCTATATATTGGGAAACCTCCTTCATCAGCCTTTTCCTCCATTATTCTTACACACACCACCTGCTGGAGACCTGCCGGGCTGCAGGCCCGTCCTCAGGTCCCAATACCAAGCACTGGCTGTCCCTTTCTCTAGCTCCAGCCTCTTCCTAGCTGTCTCCTGGTTATAATGGTGCAGGAACAGCCATACTGGGCAGAGCTGTGGTTGCTAGGGGCTAAACTTTGATAGATGGGTTGCGGAAAAGCCAATCAATCAGCTTTTTGGGCGACCAATGTTCAGCATGAACCCAAAGTACACATTCTGTGTTTGGTTATCGCTAATAGGGACACACTTCCAAATGTAAGGGGTTTGGTGACTAAGATTTACGGAGAATGAAAAATCATGCACAAGCAGTCATTTGAAAACAAATGATTCATTCACATTACATCTATATGTTTCCTCCAGAGGATGAAGGAATTGAGATTCTGAACATCCCTCCTGGCAAGCTTAGGATTATGGATAGCAGTATTTTAAAAGTTAGTACATAAAAGTTACCCTTCTCACCAGGTTTTTATTAAGGCTATGCGGCTATGTTCACACCTGCATCAGAACCTTAGTTAGAAGCCTCCATCAAAAACAGCAGACAAAAAAGCACAACAAAGTGGACTCTTTCATCCCAGAAAATATCTGATACTAACACATACCCTAAAGTAAACCTTTCAGTCAATATAGCTGATTCATCCAGTGTCCTATTCTTCTATTCCTTTTCATATAACAGAATACCTGTTCAGACAAATTCAACTATGGGGTTTGGCCAACCCCATATATATGAAGTGGCAGCGTCACAATATTGGTCCTTTTCTGAAACTCAAATCTTTTTTTTTTGGTCTTTCAATTTAGGGCACAGTTTGGTAATCCCGGCACTTTTCCTGCCCTTCTATGTTCCTGACACATTTTTAGGCACAATTTTTGGCCCACAAACAGATGAGCTAAAACCTGGTCTACCAAGTTCTATTGCACCTTCATGAATGTAGAGTCAGTTCAGAACTTTTTTGGTCTTGCGGCAATTCATAAAGCCCATGATTAATATATAAAATGCCAGTATAACTTACTGTGTGCCAAAAAGCAGACCCTGTGCCACAATTGATGGTTGCTCCTGATTATGTTATGGGAAATAGACTTTTAGGATACATGGATTTATACTACTGTGTTTAGAGTCTCTACGGTGGGACAATTGATATCTGCCTCATGGATTATCTTTTTGTCAGCGGAAGGCTTTCAATGCAGACAGTCCACCCAGCCACTAAGTCAGGGGGAAGGTATGGTGGACCTACTGATAAAAATTGACCAGCTAATCGCTTTGACCATAAAGTAACATCGGTATCTGAGCTCTCAGCTGCAATAATGCATGTACTGCATGCAGCCTACAATATATCAATTAGAAAAAAGATTTCTTCTCATTTGCCTCTGCTCAAGGTAGAAATTTTGGATATAAAAAGACACCTCCCCTTCATATTAACAGTAGGGGGGCGGGGGTAGTTTTAAGAAAAAAATATTCAACTGAAAACTTATTGAATGTTTCTGTTTAAATTGGTATTCCCATTATGAGAACCAGAACCTCCCAAGCGTTGTCTTTTTGGTGCTTCAGTGTCGAGGTGGTCACACGTGTTTGGCACTCTCTAGTTTCCCTTGAAACTTTAAGGAGACGCTCATTCTTCTCCCCTAGAGCTTCCATGTGATGGGCTGCTGACACACAGCCACCTCTCTACTTGTTGCACTCTTATTCTTGAGTTCTTACAGTATATGTTGTAGCTATTCCTTACAGATACAACTCAGAAGGTTATACTCCTTCAACTAGAAGCAAGAAGATTGGGTTTGTATGTAAAGATCATGCTAAGAGGTGGCTGAGTAGTTTCGATCACTTTGTTTTAAATGTTTTTCTATAAACACTGGATACACATAATTTATTTCTAATTCATAAAATACCCTTTCCAACAAAGGCAACCGTCCTGTTCTGTAACATCACACTGCCTGCACATTTTTTGAGACGTGAAATGAGAGATGCATACATTTACTGTGAATAATTGAATTTCATCATCTGGTCACATCTATCGCTTTTGAAATTCACACAAAAAGTTTTGTTACATTGCAGTTACTTTACTATACTTATCTTATATTAATCCTATTCCAATGAGGCAAATTGAGCCTATCACCTCAGGGTGCCAGCACCTGCAAGAATGGGAAAGGTGGTAGCATCAGGACCATAGTTAGAAATTAGGCAGGAAGGAATGAGTGCCCATTCTAAATCATATTTTGTTATATGAGTATTTTAATTGTGCATTCTATTAAAGATGGAAAACTACAAAACTACATAAATCCTTGAGTGCTGTAAATGAAGTAAAGAGAGTTAGCTTCCCCATAATATATCAAAATTTATGGATATGAATCTTAAATACCGTATTTTTCGGCTGATTAGGCGCACCGGACTATAAGGCGCATGAAGAATAAAGAGCAGCAAAGACGTCTTGGTGCATACATAAGGCGCACCGGATTATAAGGCGCAGACGGCTACTTGGGTTAGAAGGAGTCCAGGGGCGTGGTTTGGATGCCGAGAGGTCGCACAGAGAGCCTGCTCCGCAACCAGCACTGGTAAACCGACCCTGCACGGCAGCGACCCTCCACGGCAGCGACCCTCCACGGTCCACGGCAGCGACCCTCCACGGTCCACGGCAGCGGCCCTCCACGGCAGCACCCCGAGTGCATACCTACGACAGGGGGCATGATGAAGAGAAGATCGCCCGCACACACGAGGACGGAGGAGAACGTAGGCCACAGATCGGCACCATCCTCCGCAAGTAGCAGCAAGGACACAGGGAGCAGAGGTGAGTGGTCGGACAGGGAGTTAGGCTGTGATTCGCACTATGGCTATACCCATTTCATATATTAGGCGCATCGGACTATAAGGCGCACTTTTGATTTCTAAGAAAATCATAGGCTTCTTTGTGGGCCTTATAGTCCAAAAAATACGGTAGTAATTTAAGTCATATGACATCTACCACTTTGTGGCTTTGAAGTTATGTAAAATGAGACCTATCTATTAGATATTTGTTGTACACAACTGAACAAGAGAAAGAGAAAGGAAGTTAGTAGTCTTTATTGGGGTCTAAGCATATTTAATGGATCTGATTTGGACGGTCTTCTAGAAAACAGGAGAATTTCTTACTTTGGTTTCACTGCAAATTTCGGAGGCAAGGAATATTCACAGACTCAAACTTTACAAGGGAAGATTTAGTCTTTGGTGCCTCTAGCAACCAAAGCACAGATCTATAAAGCTGTCGAACAGACAGCTACAGATTGTAATAGTTGAGACAGTTTTACATATCTGTCCTTTTGTGTTTTAGTGTTTATGTAATTTAATGAATATGATATATTGAAGATTCAGTTTGATAAAAGTAATCCACAAGTGAATTGAATTGGCAATATTGTACAAACCATGGCCATATGAGAGGATACACAGTGGCTTAGTGGTTAGCATTACAGCCTTGCAGTGCCGAGAACCTGGGTAAAGAGTTTGTATGTTCTCTCTGTGTTTGTGTGGGTTTCCTCTGGTTTCCTCCCACACTCCAAAACATACTGGGAGCTTGATTAGATTGTGAGCCCCAGGGACAGGGACTGATTTGGCAAGCTCTGTGCAACGCTGTGTAATCTGTGTGCGCTATATAAATAAATTATTATTATACAGTGCTATGATATGTACAGTGATAGTCATCTATATATTTGCTGCACATGTTATGAGGGCATTACTTCTGGAGACATCTTGTATCGGTTAAGCTTGAAATCTGGAAGGGGACTAATCAAGGTATGCAGACAGCAGGTTTCTCAGAAGAGGGCGCGCAGCTACGAGGAACTGCGCGCCGAAGACATCTCGTAGGAGGGTCACGGGGCATGGAGTAGCCACACCGTGTAGCCTCAGCTCCAGTCACTCCACACTCCAGTAGTCTCTGTACAAAATTTACATAATAGGGAATTAAAAGTTAGTAAAATATTGCAGAGACGTGAGGATTAGCCCTTAAAAGGGCTATCCTCACGTCCTATAGATGCACCTACCACCCGATCTACCTTTATAGGTAGATCCGTGGTGGTAGGTTCCCTTTAAGTGTTTGCACCAGTTGTTGTCTGACTTTGCACTGAAAATGAACCAGCAAAATGGTTTCACAAGTATTGTTTCGCAGGTGCACTATGCCCAATGCACCACAAAATTCTGCACCTAAGGAGGCGTTCCCGTGCACTGGAGTCAGACTGTGCACCACATTTAATACAGCAACTCAACAGAATTGTCTCACTCGCTCTATATTAAAGGTGCACCAAAAAAAAGTTGCTGCACACTTCCCGAGCAGAGCAGATTAATGAAGAACGTACGCCACTTTTGATGTTTCTGGCGCCCCCTGCACACTCCACAGGTACACTGCACATAGTACAGACTGCACTACTTTTGATAAAAGTGGCCCATTGAGTAATAGTGGGGTGTGTGTGATGTTTTCAAATCTTCCGCTTTGAGGAACGAATGTCTACAAGTGAGTGCTTTTTTGGTGGTGTAATTTGACACAGATCATAACCACACTGATTATGTAAAATGAAGATTTACTTATTAACATATTCCAAATCATTAATGCAGATTTATGGCATTTATGACAATGACATACCCATGAGTAATTTTGGCCTCCCCTCTGAATGAGTAGACCTGTTTACTTGTTTCACTTCTTATGACTGTGAGATAATTTGTGGGGTCTTAAATATTACATTAACATAAAGAGAAAAATTGATCCTGTTAGCTAATTGGTATACTATGGTTTTAGATGCATTGACTGCAGCACTAGAAAGTGCCTTTTGACTGCTGTTACTACATATGCCTGCAGGGAGGAGAGCTACAGGGATAAAATGATATAAATATTCGCCAGTTTTGTGTTGTGACTGCCATGTGTCTGACAAGGCAGAAAAAATTGTGTGTTAGTGCTAGTCGGCGTTTGCGCACATTTATTTGCGCCACAGTTCTTCAGCATGAAGAAAGTGCACCCAAAAATTGGTTCCCACTTCCAGAGCAGTGAGGGGGCACCAGATTAATGAACCCGTTTTGATTCATCTGGCACACACTGCACAGGCAAGCTGAATATTTTTGATAAATGTGGGCCATTTATTGCAAGCTTGGTGCCCGGTGTCATCATTGTTACAAGGCTCAACCGGTTGGGATCAACTGGTGGTGGACCAGTCTATGATAATCAATCACAGATAAGGCTAGTGCTATATAGAGTGTCAGATTAGGCTAGGAACAAGGTACAGGATGTTCTACCTTTCGGAGCAGTCCTGTAGCTGAGGGTCTAGTCAGGGAATAATGAGATACAAGGACAGATTAGGGAAAGGATATAGCCAAAACAGTATTTTTTGTAAGCAACAGAGATGAAATGACAGAATATAGATTAATAATGTATATTTGGAGTATTTACATAAAATGGTTCTTTATATGTGGGGGCTACAGATCGGGACAATATATAAGTAGTGGCTATAATAAAGGGGGCATTATAATAAATGGGGTATTTTGTTATGTGGGAGCCTTGTTTTATTTCCCTCTTTCACCATCTTTAAGTAAGGAGGAATGTTTTTTTCAGAATTGACAATGACTAACAGGGATAGTGCTAGGGGTGTCAGGAGATTAGTTCTGGTGTATAGAATTTCGGATGCCTGGGATCCGACCTTTAAAAGGCATTTACCACCAGGATAAAAGGACTGTATGCAAATGATCCTGAGAGGCTCCAGGCTCTATAGGTATAAATGGAGCCCCTCAGGTTTATTTGCATACAGTCTTTCATCCTGGTGGTAGATGCCCTTTAATCTTCTGACTTCAGGGTCGGGAGGACACATTGGGGTAGATTTACTTACCCGGTCCTGTCGCGATCCTGCGGTGCGTTGTCCGACGAGGATTTGGGTCCAGCCCGATTCACCAACATGGTGCGCCCGAGTTCTGTCGCTTCTGCGCCGAGGTCCACTGGAGTTCACCTGCTTCTTCCCGGTGCACAATTGCGACACAATTTTATATGTTAAATCCCGCGCGTTGTCCGAATCTGTCGGGTTGTCTGATGGCCCACTCTGATGCGACACAATCCGATAGCGTGCGCCAAAATGCCAGGGCGATTCGGCGCAAAACGGAAATCGTCGGGAAACCCGGCGAAAATGCGTCCGACGGACCCTTTGTAAATGAACCCCGTTGTTCTCCTGTCTGACACTGTACTGAGGTATTCCCTGCCTCCAACCCCCACCCTTGGATTCCAGGAGGAGCTCCCTCGTGAACTGACTTCCTGCTGGCACCCAACAGCAGTGTGAGGAGAGTAAGGCCCCTTCCACACTTGCGAGTGTGATGTGCTGAACTCGCATCACACTCGCAGCGAGTGCTGCCTGGATCGCCCAGCCCAAACCCTGCAAACTGGAACTGAACTCAGCATGTCAGTTCAGTTCTGGTTTGCACCGTTCGGATCGGGAGACCCAGGCAGCACACGCTGCAAATGTGATGCAAGTTTTAGCACATCACACTTGCAAGTGTGGAAGGGGCCTAAAGCTCACATCTGTCTCATGATCTGTCTCATCTCTCATTCTCAGTGGCGTAACTAGAAGCTGATGGGCCCCAGAGCAAAGTCTGTGCCAGGCCCCGACTATAATGTATGGTTTATAGTAATAGTCTCCGCATATGGGAAAGTGACACCATAAGGGCCCCCTAAACCTCTTGGGCCCGTGTGTGACCGCAACCTCTGCACCCCCTAAAGTTACTCCCCTGCTCATTCTATGTGTCAGATACTAGTACAATATTTTTAGTACCGGCTAAATGCTTGTTCAATGATGCTAGTTCAATGACACTAGTACAAGCTAAATGAAAGTGTATATACTGTATACCTGGACCCTGATAATCTAACTACATTGTTAGCTAACAGCATCTCACAGAACTAGAGGGATCATTATGTACAGTATCTACTTAAAGAGTCCCCACCTACACTCTATACAGAAAGGGGTTTAAAATGAGCTTTATTGTGTAATAATCACTAGGGGATTGAAATTTGAGAATTTTTTTATGGGCAAACCCCGTTAAGGTTTTAATATCTACATTTTATGACCTGTTATGCTTTTATTTATTAGTTTTATTGAATCCATTTTTATTTTATAATTTACAGACAATTAAAAGATAATGGGAAAAAAGACACTATTTTGTCATTTTTTTAATTACATTTTTTTTCCTTTAGTATTGAAATTGAATAAACTTACTAATTTACTCCATACTTACTTTTCTGGAGTAAAAGAGAATCCAACTTGTGCATCTTCTCGGCTCTTCTCACCCCCCTGCTTGTGGTAGTAGTTCCAGGCACTTGTGGTGATGTCTACTTCTTTATTAGCATTTTATTTTTATCCTTCTCAGCGGCTGAGAAAGGCTTCGGACAGTTAACAATGTGCCATCTAATGCTCATGTATTAACAGGGATAATTAAGTATTATCATAAAGTTCTATATTTAAAGCACCCCAATTTTTTCATATTAACTTGGTATTAAGCTGCAAAACAAAAAAGTTACCTCCAGGAAAGTTTCTAGGTTGCTTGGAGTTGTATACACTCCACAGATTACAAGGTGACAGATATGTATAGGTGTATAATAAAGAAGAGAGTATTCCTCCTTCCTAAATAATACCTATTTTCCATGCTATGTGAATGATCTCTGAGTTTCTATACAAAAATATTTTTGGAACATCAATCTCAATATGCACTTTGTTTGTGTCTTTCTCTTGCCTGATTACATAGAACCAGCTCCATTTAAATGCAAAGTGACCGGCTTTCCATTTCATTCCAAAGCAAGGAAAACGCACGTTAAGGCTTCATATCTGTCAGGCTCGGATATAAAGATACACTTGTTTTCTTTCTATTACAATGTGTCAGTGTCATTTTTATCGTGTACTGTATGTTTCTGTCACATTGGAAGTGCAGGGGTCTGGTGTTCCCTAAGATATTACTGTATTATAAGAACAGATACCTGTACATGGGGCAGGATTACACAGTAACCGTTCCTTATTCAGGCATGATGGACGCTGATACTCATTTCAGAGTGAAAGGTCATGGCATGGGTCGAAGCATGATTTACAGAAGGAAGTGCTTTACACAGAAAAGGTTAGCCAATTCAACGCTTATCAGAGTCAAATCATAGAAGAATACTGACAGGGAATGTAGAACGGGGCAAGTCTTAAACTGGCTGCATTTCCAAGAATTTAAAGGTAACTTATCACATTGCAAATGCTGTTTGATCCAAAAGGATAATGTTGGACAAGTGAAGGAACTGATTAGATTGGTATTTAGCTTTGTAGAAAAAGACACACGGCACATAGTGGGGCAGATTTATAAGAAGTGTTAGACAGTCTATACAGTCTTATCCTGCCCCAGAATCATATACGTGTCTGAGGCCGGGTGATAAATCTGTCCTAATATAAGACTGTCTGGTCGTACTCTGCACCTCCTATTAGTTGGCTTACTTTACGCCAGAAAGTTACGATAAAATTCTGTCAGTTCAGGAGTATTTTTGATGCACAGACCTTTTTGGCGCAAGGCCAGGCGTAGATAGTTCTAAGAAAGCCAGAAAACTGTGTTAAACCCTTTATAAATGTGGTGCAGACATTTTTTTAGTGCAAACTCTGTTAGAATTCTGTCATGGACAAATTAATAAATCTCCCCAAATATGTTTAAGTCGCCTGAAACGCGTCAGCCAGTATGGATGGTAATTCTTTGTTCTTTACACACATGTTCTTTTTTAACGTGTATTAAATAAATCAAGAATATTTAATTGGGGTGCTGGGATTTTTCTCAGTTTTTTTCAAGCACAAAAAAGATGCAGTACAACTTGTAATTTATCAAAGAGAACCAAATTAACCCTCTAAATTAAATATATTTTCATAAACTGCCATAAGAAAGCATTGCCTCTGTCCCTTCATTGTCCCTCTACATGCCTGTAAACTTAAAGGGGTATTCCCATCAGGGCATTTACATTTAATTAAATTCATTTGCCATATGTAAGCATTTCTTCAATTGGATGTTAATAAAAAAAATGTTCCTGTGTGAAGATAGTTTCTCATAAATGTAGTCATATGGTCCCTTAGAAATGAGATAGCTTCCTCGGATACGACCACATCACACTCTGGCAGCGGTGGCCATTGAGCCCTGCCGGACCACCAGGATTCAGCAATCATTACCACAAGATGGCTGTGGGACCTGCAGTAACTCCTGGACATTTCATATACAAAAACTTTTTGTTTCTTTGTGCAATCACTCCAGTAGAGGTGGCCGTATCTCGTTTCTAAGGGACCACATGACTACATTTATGAGAAATTATCTTCACACAGGAACATTTTTTTTTTAATAACATCCAATTGAAGAAATGTTTACATATGGCAGATTAATGAAACTGAATGTGAGTGCCCAGTCAAGAATACCCCTTTAAGCAATGAGGTCCTAAAGCTGTATGCAAATGACCTGTGAGATGTCCAATGAGTCATTAGCATATTCAAGCTGTCCAGCTTATTCATGAGTGGGAGGCACAGCCACACCCCCCAGTGCTTGACTGACAGCCTGTATAATAATGCGAGGTATAATGGTGTAATGGCTCCTCCATGTGCTTCCTGGTGCTGGCACAGATCCAGGCAGCCATGTTATAGCAGAACATGTCAGGTACTTGTGTAGCTGATGTCTGTTTCTCTGTGTATTAGGAGGATGCAGCATGTCAGCAGGTAAAGCACCGACACTAGAAATGCTTTACTATACATTACACACAGACATGAGCAGGGCGAGGAGAGGGGAGGGGTTACAGAGATGATATCACTGCCTCTGACCATGTGATCAGCCTCATTTACATACTAAAGAAAAGATACATTTAGAATGATTAATGTATGAATTGACTAAATAGAGGCAGTGATGGATCCTTGTGAGCTGCTCCAACAGGTAGTGGTGACAGAAATAGTGACAGAGACCTGATGACAGGTGTCCTTTAAGTATAATCACTTTCCTTAAAGTCACCTTTGTTTCCCATTGTCTCTAAATGTAAGCTTTCCACTACAATTTCATTAGTTGAAAAATATGGGCTGTAGGGAATGCAGGTGTGTACTGTACCTAAGCTGTTCAGCCTTAAAGGGAACCTACCACCACAAATCTACCTATAAAGGTAGATTGGGTGGTAGGTGGATCATTGGGACGTGAGGATAGCCCTTTTAAGGGCTAATCCTCACGTCCCTGCACTTTTTTGAGAACTTTAATTTGATATTTATTCAAATGTACTTATGTGGCTACCGGGGCGTGGAGTAGCCGCTTATGAGATTACACGAGGCGGCTACTCCACGCCCCGGTAGCCACTTTACTCCTCCTACTCACCCATCTTCGGCGCGTAGCTGCGCGCCCTCGTCCGGCGAGCCTGCCGTCTGCGCATGCGCAGAAGAGCAGGCCCGCGCCTGCGCGGTCACAACTCCGAAACAGGCGCGGGCCTGCTCTTCTGCGCATGCGCAGACGGCAGGCTCGCCGGACGAGGGCGCGCAGCTACGCGGAGCTGCGCGCCGAAGATGGGTGAGTAGGAGGAGTAAAGTGGCTACCGGGGCGTGGAGTAGCCGCCTCGTGTAATCTCATAAGCGGCTACTCCACGCCCCGGTAGCCACATAAGTACATTTGAATAAATATCAAATTAAAGTTCTCAAAAAAGTGCAGGGACGTGAGGATTAGCCCTTAAAAGGGCTATCCTCACGTCCCAATGATCCACCTACCACCCAATCTACCTTTATAGGTAGATTTGTGGTGGTAGGTGCCCTTTAAATGAATTGTGCCAACTTTGAATGTCTCCTATTCATGATATAGATCAGTGATGGCAAACCTTTTGGAGACTGAGAGCCTACACTACAATCAAAATCCACTTATTTACCGTGAAGTGCTAACATGGCATTTTAAGCAGTAACTTATTGCTCCCTGTTCTTCCTCATCTTTCAATTGTATCGCCCCCTGTGGCCACCCTGCGGCCACCAATACACCAATAAAGTAAGGGGACAAATTCAGACTCTCGCTGTAGCTTCTCTCCAGGGTCTCTCTGTAGAGGATGAATGGTGGGTTCAGCAGGATGACCACCAAAGACAATGCAGTTCTGTCAACTCCTTCTCACTTTTCCCGCAGTTCAAAACAGCCAATGAAATGTCGTTTTAGTGCTGAGAGCAGCATCTCTTACGTTTCCTGGGACTGCAGGTGGACTTTGGTCCTATTTGGATTTGGTCCTATTTGGTGAACTCTATCCTGGGTCGATGGTCTGAGTGCCCATAGAAATGGTTCTGAGTGCCACCTACGGCACCTACACCATCACTGATATAGATAATGAGGCAGATTTAGTAAGGGTCATTGCACGTTCTTTCTAGTGCAAACTGCTTGCACAGGTATTTAAGAAGAGTCCGTGCCACTATTGTGTATCCGAATAGCAAGTACTGCTAAACTGCATATAGTGCAGTTTGCACTGTTCTGAGTAGATGTGCCCCAATATGATCGGTTGGGGTCCAACTGCTGGGACCCCCAACAATCATGAGAATGGGAGTGTCTGTGATACCCGATTGCTGTTCTCTGCAATTTTCTACACTCCCAAACTATTGCATGTTTTTCCTGCCACCTCACCCATTAGTAAGAATGGGAGCCCTTTCTCCCGAATCCTGGGATTCTGTTCTCTTCATCAATAGACTCCCAATCCTTTGGATAAAGGAGAACAAAGTTGGTACAACCTTTTTAAGACAAAAGATTGCTTAACTCATGCAGAAACATTTTTATAACCTGTGATGCTTTTATTGGATAGATTTGTTTTTTGTTTTTTTGTTTTTTTTTGGTTTTAAAAGGTTTTTATTGAGTAATACACCATTACAAACATGTTCAACAATAGGAGGTAGGGAATACGCAGGAACCCTCTCCTTTCTTTAAGCGGATGTTGTACATTAACATCATAAAATAGGTGAACATTTTCTCAAAAATTGGATAGATTTGTTTAATTGATTTCATTTTACTATTGGCAGACAAATGAAAAATATATGAAAAAAAAACTTTTTCATTTTTTTTCTATTAAGGTTCTTTACTCATTATTAGTGAAATTGAATAAACTTATACCGAAATGTGTTATGTTACTTCGCTGGAGTAAGAGAGAATACAACGTGTGATTCTTTTAAGCATTACATTACATGTAAAAGAATCCAGACACTCATAGTGACGTCTACATCTTTATTAGCATTTCATATTAATCTTTCTCAGCAGATGAGAAATGTTTTGGACAGGTCAAAATGTGTCATCTAATGCTTATGTATTAACGGTAATGAAGAAGTAGACATAATCACCATACCCCAAAGCCCTCACAGGAGCAATATGGTCTTCATTCATTGTAGTGTGCCATCAGTCAAGTGATAGGTTAGGATAGGTAAAAGTTATTTTCCCACTTGCCCAAAGAATTGAACAACTTTTTTACCCCATATTCTGGAACTAAATAAATCTTAGTTTCCTTTTTAAAATATGTTTAACTACCACCAGGATAAAGGACTGTAAACCAAGTACACTGACACTGACTCTTCATTTAGCTTCTTATGCCCTGGTTTTTACACAAAAAAAGCTCCAGCCTCCTTAGGTGTTGACCTCTGGAGGTGGGCTGTGGAAGGCTGTTTCAAAAAATAAATCTGTACTCGCTACCTTGGGTGCTCCATCTCCCACACCAGCATTTATGCCCCTGTTTGTTTACCGGGAAGCCAGGCTTGGCATTGACAACTCCTGCTTGCCTGGCATGCCCACCTGATACAGCGCTGGGACAGGGGACGGGTGGGGGTGCTAGGCATCCGGAAGTTAGCGGAGGTGCCGTTCCCCTGTATATAGGGAATGCCTGTATACTTGCTTTGTTTAATGTACTTTGTAAACAATGATGAATTAAATTTCATTGTGTTCTACACAGCTAATATGTTGATCCAGTTGTAAGAAGAAGTTAACATCTGCTACATTTCTTGCTCGTTCAGTCAAGTGCATAGCGTGCAGCCCTCTTTGGTCACGCACATTATTTTACTACTCTTGAGTCGGTTCTCGGGTTAATTGAATCTTACAAGCCCACATTTTGTGCATTTCATTTCACAGCTCTCAGTTACTCTTCATTTATAATCTCTTTTATCTCCTTAGACACATAGATATTGTTCTTGATGATATCCCAGATAAGTCACATTTCTGGCCTTTACACAGGTGAAGGTCAGGGTCCATTTTCCCCATTACTTGTGTTAATCATCTTGTTTAATCAAAATGTTAAAATAATCAATACAGAGATGTAATCTTTAAATCTTTTATGCAAATACTAATTCCTTGTTCCAAATTCCTGTATAAGGCTTCCTACCTATGAAAGTGTGCAATATCAGGCTGCAAACAACCATGTTCTGTTTTTATTGTGGCCCTTGTCTCCTCAGCTTCTGAGGTCTGCTCACATACCAATGGCAGTAGAAAAGACATCACCAGGCTTCCATGTAAGTAGTTTTGGTATTGGCTGTGTTGGCAATGCATCACATGTGTTAGTGAGCAGGATGCTGCGATCCTGTAGAGGATATTTTTCTTCTTTGTAAGATTGCAGCAAGCTCCGGCACCACCCCGCTTAACACCAAAAAATCACCAAGCTAATTTTTGGCAAGTAAATCAGCTCGTACAAGCGTCATAGACGCTTGTACAGGCGTTATTGCAATCTCTTGTAGGGTCACATCATTTGACAAGGTGAATGATAACCAAGGTGTCAATTTATGTGTTATAATTTAGAAGGAATAACAGAGTTATAGGAAATGATCATCCAGAATTCTTTTTTCATTAAGGAACATACATGTACCAAAAAAAAAAAAATTACTAAATTAGACGAGAAACTTTCATTTCAAATTACACACATGCATTTTTACAAATTAAAAATTTACAGGTTGTTACTTCTCAGCAATTAGAGGAGACAACAGCTGGACAACAAGACAATGGATGTAGTTTTTGTGACAGTTTAGCGAAATACGGAACAGCTTGACTTTTATGTCAGGTTTGTAAAAATGTGTGTTCCACAAGTAATTGCACAAGTAGAACCTATTTTGTAGATAGGAACAGTCATTAAACAGAATTTGTCAGCAGTTTTGACCAAAGCTACAGAATTAGCTAGGTGGGAGCCCCAGAGCTGTGTATGAAGTACCTTTGTGTGTGTTGTTAAAAGCAGCAGGACTGTAAAAAATGTATTCGTATACAGGCGGTCCCCTACTTAAGAACACAGGACTTACAGACGACCCCTAGTTACAAACGGCCCTTTGGTAGTTGGCAATTTACTGTACTTTATCCTTAGGCCACAGTGATTACCTGTAACAGTTATTACATGTGTCTGTAATGAAGATTTAGTGTTAATATTGATTCTTATGACAATCCAACATTTTTAAAATCCAATTGTCACAGAAACCAAAAATTATTTTGTCTGGGGTTACAATTATAAAATATACAGTTCTGACTTACATACAAATTGAAGTTAAGAACATGCCTACAGAACCTATCTTGTATGTAACCCGGGGACTTCCTGTACAAGAATTAGAGCTGGACTAAGCACTGACTCACCTGGAGAAAAGCAATGCACATTACTATGTACAGTTTCATGTGTACTAAAATGCTTTAAAATTACTTAAATTATGAAGCCAGACTATAGAGTCCTGTTTCTCTTTTTTTTTGTAATTACCAGATGAGCTTTAATAAGGAGGGGTTTGTTTCTGACACATTCTGCCGTAAAGCCCAGATTGGCCAAATCTTTCACTGGTTGTTGAACTTCTGGAAATTTCTCTCATTTGCATATAGATGTTTTAGAACTCAGCCAGAGCTACTATTGGGTTTTTTGTCACCTACCTTTGTTTAGTGGGCTGACCAGGTCTATGCAGAATCCTTGTTGCCCCAAACATCTTCCATTATGTAGGTAATAGTGCTGTTGGAACTTTTATTTAACCATTGTCCGGATCTGTGGTGCCACACACAATGGTTTGTTCTGATCTGCAGCTCCAAGCCAAAACCTTACATATAATTGGGAATCACACAACTGACAATGTAACCTCAGCATCTGATCACGATTCAAGCCTTTGGGATGCGAAAAAAACCCAACAAAAAATGTGACGCAACACATCTTGTAAACACTGCCTCAAGGTGCAGAAACTTCTTAAAGAGGCTTTTGATTTAAATAAATAAGCAAAGATTTCTAAACTTCTGCTTTCACATTTTCATTATGGGGTATTTAGTGAAAGTTCAAGGGAAAGTTTTTGTTTCTTTTAGTACAAAGCCGCAACATAACCAAATGCGAAAAAAGTGTATTGTGATATATATATATATATAAAGTATTTTATACGCTGGTCTTGATCACTACCATATCACATTCCACATCAAATAGTACACTAAGTATCTTCCCTTTTTACAGAAAATCTACCTTCAAAATCTATTTTGTTAAACCAGTTAAACCTACTCATATGGCTTATTTACTAAGGGTTGCGGATCACACTTTGGTCGGACTGTTTGCCGTTTTTGGAATTTGCGCAGCTTTGACAGTTATGTAACAAGTGTCTGGGATTGTGTCACACGCGACAGAATTGTGGCGCAGCTGCTTCCATGCGAGAGAAATCTGGGGGGGCGGCCATCGGACAATCCAACTAAGTTGGATTGAGTGTGGGATTTAAGTTTTAAATTGTGTACACCTTGTGTACACTTATATACACCGGGAAGAAGAAGGTGAACTCCGGCGGACCTGAGCGGGGAAGCGACACATGCAGGAAATGGGGCGCCTGATCTTAGTGAATCGCGCCACAGTGCATTATCGTTGGACAATGCGTCGGTGAACTCCGCGGATTGGTTAAGTAAATGCACCCCATAGATCCAGGCACCATGACTGTGGTAATATTATTATAATAATATTATTATATTTATTATCCATGACCTCCTTCCTTCTAAAATCAACATTTAAAATTGTGCTAAAAAGCCATAAGAGCTCTGGGATGGACTGGCTCCTGCACAATGAAACAGTCTGTGAAGCTACAGCACACACAGCCCTACATGCAGATTTGCATAATTTCACAAATATAAGAAGATTACCACAATCGTGGTGTCTGGATCTATCAGTAAGTGTCCCTGGTTTATCATATTTGATTTGGATGGTAGATTTCTTAAAAGAATGGCAGTGATACAGTTGAATAGTGCTGTATTCAATGTTTGTGGTTTTCTTGGCACCTTTTATGCTATGTGCTATTACACAACTGCACTTTACACTACATAAAATATTGCAAGATCTGGCAGCTGAAAGTGTTAGATCTATATGTTTTCTATTAAGGATCATTAAAAGTAAAATTCTCATTCGTGTAATAAAATAATAATATTGTCAAAATGTAAAAACATGAATAATTGTTTTTAGATTCCTTATCAACTATTTTTATCATGACTTTCCAAGAATTATGTAACATAAACAATTATGTATCACATCACAAGAGTCATAGGGAAATGTGGGTCACTACAAAGCATATGCTACAGCTATTTCCACTTCTCTGAACCTGCCTCCACTAGACAACAGCTGCTCCCCTACTGACATAAAAGAAGGGCTAGAAAGTCTCATGTTAAATATCTACCGTATATTCCGGCACATAAGACGTCTTATACGCCGGTAATCCCGACCGCCCGCCGTGTATTCACGGCGGGGGTCGGGTCCCGGTGCATGGAGAGGGCTCACGGGCTGAGCCCTCTCCATAGCCGGTAAGTCTTTGCTGCATATTGCTAGGTGTTCTCACAGCGTGGGCTGCCGGCAAAGCCGCTCCCCGTGACGTCATCGGGGGCAGCGATCCATCTCCATGGTAGCCTCAGGTCTTCCGAAGACCCGAGGCTATTTCGTTTTAACCCCTTCATTACAATGTGCTGATAGAACATTGTAATGAATGAGGAAAATCCCCATATACTGCCATACTGTAGTATGGCAGTATATGGTAGGATCGATCAGACAACCTAGGGTTAAAGTACCCTAGGGAGTCTGAAAAATAGTATAAATAAAAATAAAAAAAAGTAAAAAAAAAAAAAATTATAATAAAAAAACCTAAAATTTCAAATCACCCCCCTTTCCCTAGAACTGACATAAATATAAATAAACAGTAAAAATCATAAACACATCAGTTATCGACGCGTTCGAAAATGCCCGATCTATCAAAATATGATAACGGTTTTTCAATGCGTTTAACCCCGTAACAGAAAATAGCGCCCAAAGTCGAAAATGGCACTTTTTTGCCATTTTGAAAAATATAAAAAAATCTATAAAAAGTGAACAAAAGGTTGTACAGTCCTAAAAATGATATCATTGAAAATATTATAAAATTTCGCAAAAAATGACACCACCCGCACCTCCGTACACCAAAGTATAAAAAAGTTATTAGCGCCAGAAGTTGGCAAAATCAAAAAAATAACTTTTGTACAGGAGGTTTTAATTTTTGTAAATGTATGAAAACATTATAAAACCTATACAAATTTGGTATCCCCTTAATCGTACCGACCCAAAGAATAAAGTAGACATGTCATTTGGGGCGCTCAGTGAAAGACGTAATATCCAAGCTCACAAGAAAATGGCGCAAATGCGTTTTTCCACCATTTTCATTGCATGGATTATTTAATAAAATAAAAATTTAAGCTACAGTATGGTAACATTTACAGTAAAATGGACGATGCTAATGTTGTTGTTGTATGCCTTATGTTTATGAGCGACAGTTTTCCTGCTATATACCTGCATGTCATAAGAATTTACATTAAAAAAAGGACCATGTTAAATTCAAATCTGTTTTTTTTTTTCATTTTTACCGGTGTTTTGTATGCGTTGGAAAAGGGGTAGTCTTATACGGCGAATATATCTTAAACTCTATATTTTAAACAGGAAATTAGGGGGGTCGTCTTATACACCAGGTCGTCTTATACGCCGGAAACTTGTATATCGTGTGTTATTCTGATTCTGTTTCATAACATAGTGTGGTGTTTTGTGTAAATGTAGTTAATAGTAAAAGTAACAAAATTTTAATATTTTTTAACTATGTTTATTTGAATCTCAAAAGCCCAAATCTCTACTGCAAATCTATACAAAGAATTCCACTCAAACTTAAAGAAAATGTATAAGTAATTTTGATCATGCACATAGCAGGATGACTGTGAAAATAGATTTAGGATCCAGAATTGTTGCTGTACTTGGAGCACTAGAACATGTCCTCACACTGTTGCGCTCCCCTAAATGAATGCTTTAGTATTCAACCAGAAGCTTTTTACACTCAGCTAAAGCAAAAGTGTATAATGGTTTTAATAAAATTTGTAATGCACTTCAATAAAGAATTATGTTCCTGGATCCCTATTTGTTATATGTAATTTGTGTAAATCAGCTTTCTGTATTATATTCCTTCACTGCTGATTGAAAAGAAACTCATGCCTTAAGTTGAATGTTGATCATTAGCCTCCTGTCCTTATTTGAGGTGTATGGACTTGAGAAGGTTTTCAGATACACTGCTCACTACAGGAGAAATAAGGAGCAGAAAATAAGTACAGAAGTTATTTTCCATAATGACTTGTACAACATATACTATTATCCCATGCACTGTTCATTTCTGAAATAACAATTAAGTTACACTCCATGGACAACAACCGATAATCCTAGTCCAGCTACAATCCTGAAATATAAAGCTGTTTTTCTGTCACCTGACACTTTTTGTAGGTTGGCGTGATCATGTGGAAGGCAATGAGAAGAGGAAGGCTTGCTATTCAACAAATAATACATGCAGATTTTGCCTCAGTTTTTATGCAGGTTAGTCAGAGAAGAGAGAATCCAGAGAGGAAAACGCTGCATTGGGATTTCATTTTCTCACACAACATCTGTCCCGTGAGATGGAATGGGGAAGAAGGGGTTCAATATACAGTCTATCTTTCACTATGTGTGAGATTTAAGCTATTACAAGTAGGGAAAAAAGGGGTTCATGTTACCATTTCTCTACATATATACGAGACTCATGCTGTGGGAGGGGAGGTAGTGCAGCAAGATGAGGCATCTGATGATTCAAAACACCTAGCCCTAACACAAGGACAACCTGGGAGAAAGAAAATGTACATTTACAAAAACCAGCAGAGTTAATGTAAAACAAAAAATATGAAGGTGAAGGGCACTTATGGCCGCACTACATTAAATATACATCCACAGCTGCCTAAGGCGGGATCTTGGTTTCAGTCTTGTAAAGATATGTATTCTTTTATGGCATAGACCTTGTGTGAATGACGCCTCCTTACTTGGAGGGGTTTTTGCTCTGCTGGAAGTAATTTGTTACAAGGTTCTACTATAAAATGTTAACTTTTAGTATTGACATGTCAGCTCTTTCTGTGAAGTATTGGAGAAATATGAAAAAATGTTATATTTTTTGCAGTTTTTTCATATTGGGCTCAAACAGATAAGGTGCAGTAGAGTAAAATTACCCAAACTATGAGTGTAACACAGACAAGCAGTCTTTACAAAATGGACCATATTCCATGCCCGTCCTTTTCTCCTTGACAGCACCAATACCTGAATACAAATTGCCATAGTCACCTACAACTTCCATATAATAAATAATCACATTTCATCAAATGCCATTTATAAAATTGCTTATGATATCTGGTACAATGTGTTAAGTTTCTTTAATTCATATACTATATATTTTACTAAATCAGCTTCCATTTTTTCCTTTTTAGAACGTGTCAGGGGTGAGAATGGTGAGTTTTGTGTTGCGTTTTTGAGCTTATGGTGAATTTTTGTTGTTGTGTTGTTGCTGATTTTTCTGCAGGTGTTTGAGCCATTGCCAGGAGTAGATCCTATCCTATTGACAAGGAATAGGATTTCTACTGCTAGGTCTTGCTGAAGTACACCTGACTTAAGCTAAAAAGTAAATTCAGTTTTTTCTTTAACCCTTAGTGCACAATATATACTGTTAAATCATGGATTTTGCATAGTAAGAGCCCTTTATGTGCCGTTAGGTCATGAATATTGCAAAGGCCCATCTATCTGATTGTTCTTATGGTGATTGTGTCTGATAATCGTAGTCTCCATGCTGAAACATTGTCACAACAAAATGGTGTAAATTGGAAAGTCCTCTCATAGTATATAACACCACTGGAAATGTACCACTCTTTACCTACATAGTTGGCAGGGCCGGTTCTAGACAAAGTGGCGCCCTGGGCAAAACTAAAACTATTTTATGACCAGTCACCGTCAGTAAGAGGCTCCCTTTAGTATGGTAAAAAAAACCTGAAATATGGGAGAATTTTATAGGAGATAGATAGATGATAGGGAGATGATGGGCAGCACGGTGGCTCAGTGGTTAGCACTACAGCCTTGCGGTGCTGGTAAACATCTGCATAGAGTTTGTATGTTCTCTCTGGTTTGCGTGGGTTTCCTCTGGGTCCTCTGGTTTCCTCCCACACTCCCAAAAATTACTGGTAGGTTGAATAGATTGTGAGCCCCATAGGGACAGGGACTGATCTGGCAAGGACAGTGCAGCGCTGCGTAATCTGTGTGCACTGTATAAATAAAGGAATTATTAATTATAATTATTATGATAGAAGATTAATATGAAAAATGATATATATTTCTAGATGCAGAACTATAATATAGATGATATATATAGTAGATGGATATGAGAGATAAATACAGAAGAAGAGAAATAGAAGATTGATTGAAAAATAGATAGAGAAAAAGTGAGATATAAAAATGGTCAGATTATAGGAGATAGATAACTAGACAGATAGATATACAGACAGGAGATAGATGATAAGCATCATCACCTGGGAATTCAACCAAGGGCTATTACCCTTCCACCGCCCGGCATTTCTGGATATTTTGTTGCGTTATTGACAAGAGCAATTTTTACAATTTTGAGGTTTAAAAAAAAAAAAGAAATTACAGTAAAAAGAATTAAAGTAAACCCAACAAACCACATATTTTCTGAAAGCAGACACTTATGCCATTTTCAAAATTTCATCAAAGAGTTTATAGACATAGGCGCCTTCATGCAATTTTAATTCAAACTGAAACATTTTATAAAAAATACTTAAAATTTGACATTGATGGCAAAAAATGTTCTCCAAACAGAAAATTTTTACCTTCACATCTCCTAAATGCACTAGATGGACATGTGTAGAGTCCACAAATGTCCCATATTGATATGTTCACATGAAAAAATCATCATAATATCACTAAAAATGAAATAACTAAATATCTGCTTTTCAGCTAGAAATTTTAAGACAGTCAAGACCTGAAAAATATAGCAATAAAACAGAATAAAAAGTAAAGGCGCCATAAAACCTATAGAATTTTGAAAGCAGACAACCAGGTGATGCATTTGGCAATTAACATTCAAAATTTTCTCTAAAATATGTACAAATCCAGATTATATAAAGAAAACATACTTTCCTAAAGCAGTAAGATGTGAGGATATCATACAGACCCCACATGTGTATATTCACCAAAATATGGAGCAAAGGGAACGTTAAATCCACAGGGGCACCAAACACTTTTTGCAGAAAATTGCTACAGTGTCACACAGATCTATCATTGTCTGCTCCTTACACAATGGTAACCCAAATAAATAACTATATATCCATAAACCAAGCTAATGAGATAAAAAAAAGTCTTGTTTAGATGTGCACCATTGTATTAGCCGCACAATAACAGAACCCTCAGCGCTTCATAAGAATCTGAGTGAGAGCGTCATAACATAGGTGTAAATAATGGAGGACGGTGTGAAAAAAAAACTTTATTGTGTCTTTGGTGTTTTTTTGGTGTTACAGATAACTTTATGGACCTGATCTGGGTGTTAGTGTTTTAATGTGTCGCCACAAAGGATCAAATGTTCATCGTTTCAGTCAATTTTCTAAAAAAAAAAAAACTATCACAAAATAAAAGGCAATAAGAGTTTAAGTGTGTTCTTAGATAGTTCTGCATAGAGAAGGGTTAAAAACATAAACAGTTGATTTTATTCCTTATCAGAAAGTAGTAACATATTAAGTGAATATTTCCATTATCTGCGAGGTGCAGCAGCTCCTGTGTCCAGCAAATGCTCCCTGTAGACTGATAGCTAAGAATCTGGAGAGGGGGGACACTTCAGAGGGCTGCATCTTTGGCTCTGTGAACCTCACTTCTCTTTTCCTAGGAAAGATAATAACTGTTAAACTGCCGTTGGGAGTGATTTTTATATATAAAAATGGCACCTGATATTCTCACTTTAAACCTGAATATCTCTGAATCCATGGCAGCTAGAAATAAAATTCAAGATTCATTTGAAGGCAATTGCCCACTTTGCCTACCCATAGCGCCGGCCCTGATAGTTGGATATCTTCTTAGGATGCCTGCACACTATGTTGCTTCATGGATGTGTCTCATCTGTATCTTATACAGCAATTTTACGTTTCAATGTTATTCAGTGTAGTCATGAACACTGCCATTTTTTTTACTGGTCCATATCTGTGTGTCACCTCCACATTGTTTTTTTGTTTTTAAAGGAAACCTGTCACAACCTATTTAATAAAAACGGATATTAACAGGTTCCCATAGAGCACTTATACCACAAGGGCACCCTTCTTTTACCTAAAAAAAAATCTCTATTCAGAAGTAGGTAAGATGTGCTTTAATTCTCTAGTTGGTATCCAGGCAGAGAACACAGTGAGTCAGAATGGCATGGCCTCCACGGCTCAGTCACATGGGTCCTCTTGACCTCCTCAGTAATCCATCCCCTCCACAGTTACATCACCCAGCCACCCGAATTCTCGTGTCTGCGCACTAGCCTCTCTTGGCTGTCATGCACAGCAAGCGTAGAGGCTGGTCTGCATTGCAGCGAGTTACATATTGCATGTGCAGTGAGCTGACAGATGACCGCTCCGACGTTCACTGCGCATGACAGCAACGGGCGACCAAATCACCCACATTACATGCCCAGACTGCCGTCCCCATTAGGGCTCAGGCATCTGCCGCCTGAGGGGAGATGCTCATCTCGCCTTGAGGAAGATGAGCCCCTGATAGTAGGGGTGAATTAAATCTTTCCATGATCTCTACTCGCTGTTACTACTATGCTAGCAGTGTGTGGAGATTTGATAAAGATAGTGGAGCAGGTGTTTAACTCTTTAGATGCTGCTGCCATATCGACTACAACATCTAAAAGGATTAGTTGTAAATTTAAGCAATGTACTTACCTATGCCAGCAATCACTGTAATGGAGGTTAGTTGGGTGCTTACTGAAGCAACTGACTTTTAAAAACCAAATATAAATGTGCTGTATTGCTTCTTCCAGTTTATTAGCTCACTAGTAGTAGCTGCTTCAGTGATATCAGATCTTTACAACTACAATGTGTATAAAACATTGCAAAACGTATTTTATGTTAACACAACTTGTATCAGGCTGATTAAGCTGTACACTACTCTTCTCTCAGAGACTCTAGCACCATTATATCCTCTATGTCCGTAGTCATTATGAATGATGCTTGGATTATGATCCATAACAATGCTGCTCCATTTCAAATCACAGGAAAATGGAATGGCACTCCAAGTCTAGAATGCTTCATTTTAACACTTTATACTCACCACCATGAAATGTGACTTATTTTGATATTATAAATATTTTGGGGGAGTGGTCCCTCATATACTTCTATAACTCAGGAGCGTAACTACAGTGGTAGCAGCCATAGCAGCTGCTGTGGGGCCTGCAGTGTCAGGTAGCCCCAGCATCCAGGATATTGCTGTATGTCTGTATATGGTATTGTATGTATGTGTGTGTTGTATATTGTTATATGTAAATATGGTGGATATATACTTTGTGTGATTGTAACTCTCATATGTGAATATATGAATATGTATATTTTTTAAGGGGCAAGGAGGGATCCAATCAGAAGTCTGCTATAAGGCCCAGTCTCTTCTAGTTACGCCCCTGCTATAACTCTTTATAAATTGTGTTGGCTGGTTCCTACTAAAGGTACTGTCTAAGGTTAAATTATAATAGTTTTTCCCTGGCCCTCCCTTTTTATATTAGGAAAATATTCCCAGACGAAAGAAAATTATTAAGTAATTATCGTATTATAGGTTATCGTACTCCCTGACAAAGTATGTTATATGGTGAAAATAGGTTTGAAAATGTTTAAAGTCATAAAGAAGTTCAGTGGGTCTGAATTAAAAAATTGATTATTAGAATATCCATTAAAGTCAAGTAATCTTTTACCACATTGGTCAATGGTTTTATTCCAAAGTGCAATTGGGGGAAATTATCATAGCTTGTGACTTTTGTGACTTTTTATCCCTCTATACCACAGTGCCAAGCAGTGGGGGCAGGACCTGGTGTATAATTCAAACGTGTGCCTGATATACCAAGATACCTTGGCCATTTAGTATGTCATGCACATCATGCACTGGGGGGTTGGGCATACCGACTACCGAATGATGACTAATATTCTCTGTGGCCATGGATTTACTACTACAAGATGTCCTTTAAAACATTTTTTTGTGCTTTACAATTGGTTAGTGATTGTCATACCCCCACCAGTTACGGTGACTATTTCTAGAAGCACCCTGATGCGTTCTGTAGCCTCTTCATGTCTATGTGTATCACTGTTTTTAACTGCAAAATTTTGTATTTTAGTACTGACAATGAAGTGTCCATTCAATCCTTTGGAATAAGATGAACACAGCAAACACCTGAAACAATATTCTCCAACTTAAAAATTCCAAAAAATGTTATTATCATCTGTCCTATTATCTATGGGTTAGGCATTCCATCTACTCAGCCTGTAACACAATTTAAAGGATCTACAATGATATTTCATTCCACACTGCCAACCAATCTTCACTGACTCATGCTAACAACTCTTCTCTAAATTTAATCTTGGAGTATTTTTCACAGCATGCCTCTTTTTTTTTGTATTTCCATTTTCACTACATTGCTTCTTACTAAGATAGCTTATAAACTTGTTTTGCTTCAATTACCGATATGCTGATAATACTACGATGAACCTATCCATTCTCTCACTACAGGGCCTAGGCGCTGACGCCAGTACACCTCCTGGCAGTGCTGTCTTAGATGGTCCTATGAATTCAAAACAAGATGATATGTAGAAAGAGAGAGAAGGAGAGCTGTGCCGATAAATAAGATTATAATAACAAATTGGGAGAGGAATGAAAATCCCAAATAAATCTGAAGATAAGAATAAGTTACTACATTCATATTAAAATACAGGATGATGTTATGAGTATATAATTATTAATGTTCGGATATGAGTATTGTTAAAAGAATTTCTCACATTTCAGACACATAAAAACTTTTGCCTAATTCTGCACTGAGCAAAAATAAGCAATTCTCTAATTTACTCTAATGCGTAATCTGCTGGTGTTTAGCTGGTAGCAGAAGCTTTACCTTGTCCCCCAGGCATGCATCTACCATGAGAAACCGTATAGGATAAGAAGAGGCTTGTTGGGAGGAGGAGTAGAAGAGTAGTGCAAGAAAAGAGGACCTTGAGTCCTCTCATCACATGCTGCAGGTTGCCCAATAACAAACATGCTGTCCTGATTCTGGCAAAGGTAATGTCACATGTGATGTGACATCACTCAAGGAGACATGTGATGTCACGTGTCATCACATGTTTCAAGTCGGCCAGTGACAAACATGCTGTCCTGCTTCATATGAATGCACTTAGCCGATTCCATAACCAGGAACTCCACTTCAGGAACAGCTGAATATGGCTTACAAGAAGGAATTATAGATGTATCAGGTAATATATCAGGTTAGGGAGAATCCAGCAGCATTACACAGCTGCTCTCATGCTGCTTTGGTACCACTGCTCCCATTCTTTACCTCCCTCTACTTCCTGTCTGTCTCTCTACACTACGGTAAACTGTCAGGGCTCGGGGTCAGTGAACCCCTGGACCACCGCGGACGATGACACAAGCTGACACCTGGGACCAGAATCTAAGTGGCTTCCGGGCTTCACCAGTGCCCGCCGCAAAGCAGGACGGTGTTGCTGCGGGGTGGTGCCACCAGGTCGTTCCACAGGTGCGACATGGCCGGGGTGGCAGCCAAGGTCAAGGTACAGGAACAGAAGGCGGTCTCGGAGTCAGGAACAGGCAGATATTCAGGGCAGGCGGCAGATGTGCAAGGTCAGAGTCAGGTCCGGGGTCACAACAGGAGGTCAGAGCAAAAACACAAAGAACGCAGGGAAATAGCTTTCTTGATGGCATTTAGCTCAAAGATCCGGTGGGGGTTGATGGGAGCAGCTGGTCTTTATGGAAAACCCAGGAGTGGCAAGCATCAATCAGCGTCGTGCTGGCCCTTTAAATCTGTGAGTGCGCTGACCAGCCGAGACGGGAGCTGGAGCGTGGAGAGGTGAGTGCGGTATGGAGCAGGCGCTGCCATGGAGAGGGGCACAGGTGCGATCTGATACGTGGATCACAGGTGCGCAGGTGACAGAAACAATTGGTTGAACAGTATCTTCTTATGTTTTTTACTGGTATCGATAGACGTAAAGATAGTGGAGGACAAAAGGAGCAGAAGCTCTGCTACCAGATTGGACTAGTTCAATAAACGTTAACTACAGTTATATTATTATACAAGCCCCCATCATACCTCATTTCCGTAATTTACCATGCTGATAATAAATGTAAATGATAAAGGTAGGTGGTTTTATTTGAACCATTAAAGGACCATTAGAGAAATGTTCTATGAATTAAAAAATACCTGTAACGTTGGGGACGGGATCTGCCCCTTGTCGTGTTCCCCGTCTCCAGTAGGTGCTACAGACACGACTTTGGTGCACCAATATGCATTGAACTGTGAATATCTTGGAGATGGAATAATGGACAGAAGTAATAAAGGCATGTAATAAATCACAGTGTATTTTACTATAATATGCTGCCAGCATATTATAATGCTTTGGAGGTGGTAGAGACTCCCTTTTATAAGTAGGGCATTGTACAATGTTGTAGGGCATTGTATAATATATATATATATATATATATATATATATATGCTCTTTATGGCCCCTTTCATGTGGACATTCTGTTCCCTTCATGGTACTATGTATCTTGGCAATCACTGCCTAAAAGGTATCAGTGCATCACATTATTTCATGTTTGATTGTATTTATGTAGACACGCTACGGCAATATTTATCTGGGTCCTCATGGAATTAACCTGGTAAGTAATAGGTCCTGCATGGCAATATATGGGCTTCTCGGACGGCTGTACTGCACTATTAATCTAGATACTGTGTGCACTGTATGGGCCATTTACATGGACATTTTATGACATCTGGGCAATGTGTGGGAAGTATAAGATACTTGAGGAAACTGCTGATAAAATTATATTAATACATTTGATCTGCATTTTAATCTTGGCTTAAAATGTACCTGGCACCTGAACACTCAGAGATAGATAAAATGTTCTCCATAATACATTGTCCAGCTGCTCAATTTGGCTGCTATGCCACTACATTTCAGTAAGGGTGCTTAATATTGTTACTGTTTTAAGGGAATTTCGGTGGCACAGATTTATTTTTACTTTACAGCAGCAAAATCTATGCTTGTAATATCAATATCATGGTTAACCCCTTAACGTCTGTTGCTGCATCCTGCCATTCATGTACCTCATAGAGATTGCATGGGCTTAGAAGCACAGTCCGTGTGATTGCTTCAGGAGCCCGGCTGTGCATCACAATAATCTCAATCCCTATCATGACCACGGCATCTATACAGATAACTCACCTATGCCCGTTGCGATTGGCACCCCCCACACCGTTCATCTCCATGGTAATACTGGGGTACAATGAAGGACCCCAGGGCTGCCAGGTGTAACTACCTGCTAGGTGCTGCTAGGGGCCTGTGCCTGTGAACAGGTTGACTGTACTAATACACTGCTATACATCAGTATGGCACTGTATTAGTCTGAACAAGCTATCAGATGATTCATTGTTAACCCCTTAGTGACCAGTTCTCATTTGCGCCTTGATGATCAAGGCCTACTTTTCAAAACTTGCATGTGTCACTTTTTCCAGTAATAACTTTAGAAGGCTTTAATTTACCTAGGTGCCTTTGAGACTGTTTTTTCATGACATGTTGTACATCAAGTTTGTGGGAATTTTTGGTTGATATATTTAGCATTTATTTTTGAACAAAGGTGAAATTGGTAAAAAAAAAATTAAAAATCATCTATTTTCAAAATTCTAAATGTTCTGTTTTTCAAACTGATAGTCTTACTACCCACATTATTTACTGACTAACATTTACCATATCTCAGCTTTGTGTTTGCATAAATAAATAACCCCCATAAAAAACCACTAAAAACACCTACATTTATGATTTTTGTCCAGCTATTTTACAAAAAAAGATCAAAAAGTCATATTTACCCAGAAATGTTACCATGTTACCAAGTACAGTACAGCTCTGTCAACAAACAAATAAAAATGAAGCGTTTTTATTCTGCAAAACTACTCAAAATACACCAATACAGTTGAAAGAAAGAGTAGAAATTCAGATTATCATTGTAGCTTCCCTCCAGGGTCCCCTGAACAGAAAGAACTGTGGGGCCCATAGCAGGAGCTCCAATAATCACACAGTCTTGTCTGCACTTCCTTGCTCCTCCTGCAGATCCAGACAGCTAAGGATGTGTAGCTTTAAATTAGCCCTGATCACAGCACATCCTGGGTGGCCGGCACTGCAGGAGGAGGTTTTGAGTCCTGTCTGGATACTCTGTGCTGGGGTGATAGCCTGGGTGCCCACAGAGAGTGCTCCAAGTGCCACCTTTGGCACCCGTGCCATAGGTTCACCACCACTGTCCTAGGGCCTCACTCTGCCACCCCCTAGGGTATCCATCTTTCTGTCGCACATTATTTAATTCCCGCTTCTTATTGCTTTCATTGTATGATACCATCTGTCAAGGGGGCCCCTCCACTAAAATGTATAATGCACCCCTAGTGTGACCCACCAATTAATAATGTCCCCTTTCTTGTAGCTATATACCAGGGGGCTGCTTGCTATATACTTAGGGGCAAGCACTGGCTGTATACAAGGGGGCAGGCACTGGCTGTATACAAGGGGGCAGGGCTGGCTATATACTGGGGAGCATGTGCTTGCTGGCTATATACTGGGGAGGCTATGACCAATGCATTTCCCTCCCTCGGCTTATACTTGAGCCAATAGGTTTTCACAGTTTTTTTGTGTTAAAATTAGGTGCCTCAGCTTATACTCCAGTATATATTTCATATTGTCATGTAGTTTTACATGGTAATAACACCCCTGCAAGAAATTTGAGGCCATGACACATAAAGTGTGGTTATCATATATGTGACTTGTAACAAGTTCATGAAAGTACAAGACTTGTTTAAGTTCCCTTGTTTCCCTTTTTTCCAGAGAGAAAATAGATATAATTCCACAGGTTCTCCACTAGGGGCAGACATCCCGTTTTAGCGATACTAGGAATCGACTGTTCGGCGAGCAGCTGCGCTGTCTGTCTCTGGAATGGATTTGCGCTGCCTTTTCGTACACACGTGTGTTTACAGCTGTGATGGCGGAACTGACAGCAGAAGGAGGGAGAGCTGATGTTGGGGAGACGGAGAAAGATGGAGCCGGAGCCCTGACACCGGCCGGGAGTGTGAAAACAGGTCAGATGACGCTCTCAGATCTAGTCCTGTATGTTCATTTTGACGATGACATATGCAGCCGCCTGAAAAGAGCAGCCCTGACATGTCACCCTCCATCTGCTGCACTGGGTGCCTCTGCCATATGAATAACACTCCTTACAGTAGGTGGCCTACACACAGTCAGTGGGAAGACCCTGGCAGCCACTCTGCATTCTGTGCCAGGCCATGCCAGCCACAAGAACTGGTGCATGGGGACAGGATGATTCTCAAAGGGACTAGAACCAATACTGAAATATATTATCAGATTTAAAGGTGTCATCTACTATATACAAGCCCCTTTAAGAGCAAATGGATGATCCCCTATAAGCTGTTCTTGGTACATGAATATCCATGTTATCCATTTGAAACACATTTGGGGCAAATGAGTGACATATATGTGAAGATTAGGGTCCTACATATTACAATATTGAATGTGTACATTTATTCAAAGTTGAGAAAATGTAGTCTATAACTTATTAAAGATAGGTTGAGTACCCACCTCCCTGTTTGCAGGCCTAGTAGCTCCAGACTTTGTGATGGGCTCCTTTTTAAAGGTATTTTTCCATCCTGCTCCTTACTGCTTGAGCAATGTTTACGTTCAGCAGAGGCCTATCGGGGAAGGATATAATATATTGCATTGACCCGCCATATGTGAATGCCCTAGTGTCCATATGTCCTAGCCCTTCATTGTAAGGGTAAGTCGTTAAGCCTCCGTACATATCCTTACAATGGAGGCAATAAACACAATGGTCCACACTTACTAAAAAGTGGCCCTCACTTACAGGTGGAGGGTGTGCCAGATTCATGATTTGTGGAACTTGTTCTTCTTGAATCTTTCACCCCCTGCGCTGCTTTTATTTATTTTTTTGTTTTTGGTGCACCTTTAACCTTGGATGTGCACTTTTTTTGAATTTTAAACGTGGCACGATTTTAAACGTGTCGGGTATAGCGCAGTGTGCACCAAAATTGTGTCTCAGACACTTCTTAAATGCATGTGCAAGCAGTTTGCACTTGAAGAACATGCAAAGTCCAACAGAAAGCTGGCACAATGACTTTAGTAAATAATAATAAGAATTATTTATAGAGTGCACACAGATTACGCAGTGCTGTACAGAGCTTGCCAAATTGGTCCCTGTCCCCAAGGGGCTCACAATCTAAACAACCTACCAGTATGTTTTGGAGTGTGGGAGGAAACTGGAGTACCTGGAGGAAACCCACGCAAACACGGAGAGAACATACAAAGTCTTTGCAGATGTTGTCCTGGGTGGGACTTGAACCTAGGACTCCAGTGCTGCAAGGCCGAAGTGCTACTCACTCAGCCACTGTAAATCGGGGCCGATGTGAACCTAGCCTTGGAAGTCTATGAAAGTTAGCAGAAGGATATAACAGATGTATACCAGTTGGTCACATGATCCTTTTTAGGCCCTGAATAGACGATGAGTAGTGGCTACAGGATATCTGTGGTGGAAATACTGTATCAATTCTGGTTGCCACAACAAAAAAAAAAAATCTACTGGTTTGTCCCATGTTTTTTTTTTTCTTCAGCATATCTGCATGGACCTTCAAAGGTTGAATTCTACATTTCCCAATCTGCAGCAATATTGTAAATACTGAACTTGCAGTGTGCATCATTTTGTTACAGGTTTCTCCTTCATCCATCATGTCATACATTACTGTAAATTACAACCAGTTGGGTGCCATCAACTCTTTGCCTGTTAATACGAGGTCTGATGTGTCCCCAGCCTACACCATCATGTGATAAGTTAGTGACTTATGGGACCCTCATTCTCTGGATTGCTGGGAGTCCTGTTCACGAGATCTGTGGGGTCCCAGCAGAAAGAGCCTCATTAAACAGCTTATTATCCCCTATCCTAAGACATTTATAATCCGAAAAGTGATGTATCCACTATGAGATATTCCCCTCCAAGGTCTTTCATGGAGTTTCATGTAGTGAACTAACCTAAGTGAAATGGCCCTTGGTGTAAGCTACAAAGAACTTTGAAAGAAGGTATTTCCTCTCTCTTCCTCTCTCTTGAATGGGAGATTCGTAGGCTGTATAATACAGGAATAGGTTGGAGTGGCTTTAAACATAACGGCTACAAAATTACTAATTTGTTGTATTCCTTATTAGAGGGAATGACTTCTTCTGATGTAAATAATAATATATGACAGACTGGCCTCCCCTATCCCCTTGCTACCCCTCCTTCTCTCTATGTGCTGTGTATAGGAGACTTTGCACCCAGCATCACTCAATCTGAAATTGAGTTTTGGTAAACTGTGAATGAGAGAGATGGCATACAGGAGGGATTTCAGTAAAAATTCTGTGATTTTGTTAAATTCCTTATTTATCTTTATAACAGTCAGAGCTTTATCTTTGTACAGTGCTCCAAATCCCTGCATAATTATGATGTTAATAATGGGTACCTGCAGCTAGAGTATTTATATCGGAGGCTTTATCGTGGTGGGTGACGGTGGTCAGAATGTTCACAATTTTACTTTGTACAAGGGATTTCTGGATCTGTATCACAATCACAAAACTGCTAAAATGATCTATTAAAATAATTTAGATGTAAAAACTATTAGATCAGATGGTGTAAACTAACAAAGTAAGGGCTAAAACAAACAAGATTCACCCAGACCTGCAGTGGCAGGAATTCGCGTAACGACCGCAACACAGAGGACTGAACTGTGTGCATCTTTGATATATCGTGCAAGATGAGGATTGCATTTTGGCGCTGCTCTTCCATGGGGTAGTGGTGACACATATCACTATAAAGTCCTCTGCACTGTGGCCATGTGAATCGGCACAAAGTCATATCGCCCTCACTGACCTTCCGTTGCCGACCCTCTGCTAATCTGTAATTACTGATCATTCTCCAGACACAGAAAATGCTTCTTTCTTCAGGGCTGTAAAGTTTGTGGTGAATAACATTTGTTCTGCCGCTATATTCTAATTGAAAGGGGGTTTCCCACAAGAAAAAACTTTTTAGATTTTTCACTGATCATTAAAATGGGGGTCCCTGGAACTACCCTCTCATCTAGAGCGGAAGCACTGCTGCTCCATCTGTGTGGATGTTTGGAACTTCTGGAGATAGCTGAGCACTCTTCTCTTGAGATAATTTCTGTTGTGTCTAGAGCAGAGGTCACATTAATGCCTGTACAAGCGCCCCTGATACTTGTACAGGTGGTTTGACTCCTTAAAAATAAGAGTAATTTGTATTCATATGCATGCCTTTTTGCCTCTGCAGGATGGCAATCACAGCCAACACGGCTCAGGAGGAGAACTGATGTTGTGCCCACACAGCCTAGAACAGCGATGGCGAACCTATGGCACTAGTGCCAGAGGTGGCACTCAGAGCCCTTTCTGTGGGCACTCAGGCCATCAGCCCAGGACTGAGTTCACCAAACAGGAACAAATCCATTAAATCTTCCTGCAGTCCTATGCAATTTATGAGATGCTGCTCTCAGCGCTATTTTACAGAAACACTTTATTGGCTGTTTGGAACTGCTAGAAAATTGAGAAGGTGTTGAAAGAAGTGCATTATCTTTGGATGTCTGCCTGCTGAACTTACCATTCTCCCTCTACAGAGAGACCCTGGAGAGAAGCTATAAAGAGTCTGAATTTGCCCTCCTTCTTTCAACTGTATAGGTGGCCTCAGGCGGCCGATACAATTAAAGAAGTGGAAGAACAGGTAGCAATAACTTTTGGTTTTGGTGGGTTTTGGGTGTAGTTTGGGCACTCGGTTTATAAAAGGTTTGCCATCACTGGCCTAGAACAAAGATCCTCACATGTTGTTTATGTTAAACCGTGTGTAAGGGGCTTTTTTTATTGCCTGTTGATAGACTTCATTCATTAGTTGGTGCTGCTTCCTCACACTGAACTGTGGAAAGGTTCTTAGGAAAAGTCTCCTGTAGATTGGAGCAGACAGGAACAGCAGCAAATAACGGGGAAGCGTTGCAATAGGATATAGTTTTTTGTATATTATATATCTGAACCCCCCCCCCCCCCCCAAAAGCTTAAAAAAATAATATAAATAAAAAAGCAAATGCATTCATCGTTATGAGGCCAGTATATTTATGAGTAAAGCCACTTCCTTCTTTTCCTGTTTAACACTGATTGGAGTGGCCGTAGGTCCCTACATTCCAGTTTTATTTAAATAATTTTTTTTGCTACTACTTTCTTGTCTTCGTGGCTCCTGTTCATTATTTGATACAAGGCTTACCTGTAAACACCGGAGTTCTCTGCATTTTATTGTAGTGAATGGTTTTTATTGATATTCTTGCCTGATAAAAAATATTCTTGGCAAATGTTCACATCCGTTCAGACAATCTAAAGGATAAGGGAGAAATTAATACAAATGCCCTTTTGTATAAAGGGGTCATGTCTCATAAGGGATGCTGTGGTGGCAGGGATAGGTGATCAGATTATGTGTTATGTATGTTGTGCCTGGTTTATCTTGACCAGTTGGCTAAAGAAGTCTGGACCTGGCGAGGGGATTGGAAATGGCATGATCTAAGCAGATCAGATAAAGTTTTTGTTAATATAATTTAGTATTGTTTTATTTCTGGACAACCCCTTTAAATTTAAAGGCATCTTACCCACACAATATTCTGCCACTAAATTACTAGAAATGACTAATCAAAATCCACCATGATAAACCAGTGACTCTTAGTCTATATTCACACGACCGTGCGGGTGAGGTATGTACAGCCGCACACGTGCATCACTGTACCGCACCGTACACAGGGAATAGATGGAACGTGCCCGAGCTCTTCCTGTGTGCCATGCATCTCTAAGGAGAGGAGAGGGGTCACCGCTCCTCCTCTCCAGCGAGCAGAGTGGGCATACATCCACGTGAATGCAGCCTCACTTATAGGTGCACTGTGACTATGGTAATCTTATATTTGTTATCCATGGGCTCCTTCCTTCTAAAATCAACTAAAATTATGTTAATGAGACAGAAGGGCTTTTGGGGACTTTACACAGCCATTTAGTGTTGTAGCTTCACAGGCTGTTACACTGTGCAGAGCACTTTCCCCTCCCGCTGTCTGCTAAAACTTCCACTGCTGCAGTAAGATTACATCAGGCAGGTAGAAGGGTGAGACAGTATAACAGAGGGGTTCTGGGATCATTAGCAAAATTTGGCAACGAACCAGTGGGATCCACTACTCAAAGTAATGACCTAGCACTCCTCATATTAGGAACCTTCGTAAATCTCAAATCATTGCATAAATACTCCTTTACCCTCAGTATACCTGAATTCTGGACAAGATAAGTCATGCATACCTATGGGCATGTTTAGTGACTAACAGGTTAGTGTTTTTGGGAAAAAAAAAAACTAGGCATATGGGCCCTTTCACTCTGGCATTGTATTTCACATTCTTGATTCAGTGATTTTCATGGATACCTTACTGAGACATTGGAGGTAAAACTAGGTCTATTGGAAACTAATCAGAGCTCAGCTTTAATTGTATAAACAGCTGTGGGAAAATGAAAGCTGAGCTCTGATTGGTTTCCATGAGCAACTAGAACAGTTCTGCTCTAAGAGACTTAGAGGGGATAAATCTCCCCCATCGTTTTCTATGTGTCTTTTCACATTTCAGTTGCTTTTTAAATGATAGAACAAGAGATGGGCGAATTTATAAAAATTCGATTTGACCCGGTTCGTCGAATCACGGCATGTGACGTCACATACTGTAGTATGGCAGTATATGGTAGGATGGATCAGACAACCTAGGGTTAAAGTACCCTAGGGAGACTGAAAAATAGTAAAAAAAAAAAATTAATTTAAAAAAACCCCTAAAAATTCAAATCAACCCCCTTTCCCTATTACTGATATATAAATAAACAGTAAAAATCATAAACATATCAACTATTGCTCCATCCGAAAATGGCAGATTTATCAAAATATAATAACGTTTTTTCACTGCATTTAACCCCGTCACGGAAAATAGCGACCAAATTCGAAAGTGACACTTTTTTGTCATTTTGAAAACTATAAAATATTCAATAAACAGTGATCAAAAGGTCATACAGTCCTAAAAATGATAGCATTGAAAACCTCATCAAAAGTCGCAAAAAATGACACCACCCACAGCTCTGTACACCAAAGTACAAAAAGTTATTAGCGCCAGTGGATGGCAAAATCTTTTTTTTTTTTTGAGGGATGCTACCGCCACACTGCCATTTTGCTAATAAGGGGGGGGGGGGGCAATTTGAGGTATGCGCTGACATTTCAATTTATATCAATTTGGAATATACCGTATATGACTGATTAATTTTTTTTATTCAAGTATTCATGGATGGAAAATGGCAATAAAGTGTCAATTTAAACATTTGGACGCTATTTTCCTTTACGGTGTCCACGGCCGGGAATAATCTTTTTTTTTTTTTTTTTTTTTTTATATTTTGATAAGCATTTTGGGATGGGGTGATACCTAACATGTTTATGATATTTACTGCTTATTTTCATGTGTTCTAGGTCAATGGGGTTGATTTAAAACTTTTTTTTTTTTTTTTTTTTTTTTTTTTTTTTACTTTTATTTCAGAATGTCTAGGGTACTTTAACCCTGCATGGTCTGATTGCTTATGCTTCTGTATATACTGCAAAAGCACTGTATTGCAGTATATAGTAATTTAACTCCTGATTTCTCTATGGCAGGCTATTAGACCTCACTATCCATGGCAGGCCTACAAGTCTCTGTAAGACTGTAGGTTGCCATGGCAAATGATTGGCGCCCTCCCTTGACGTCATGGGGGTCTCCTATCAGTCAACCAAGATGGTGGCGCCCACCAGCAGCTCATTTAGTTGCCACAGACGGGATAGACTATGGCTCTTAACAGGTTAGCTGCTGTGATTGATGCCAGCACTGACTGTGGAAGTTACAGGCAAGTGTCAGCTGTGTTATACAGCCGACACCCATTGTGTATGGAGGGAGCTCAGCCTTTGAGCTTTCTCCATACACCATCTCAAAGCAGCACTAGGACATAATAGTGCATGAAGGGGTTAACCATGGTTTGTTTGTTACCATAGAGACCCAGGATCACATGACCCTCCATTTGCAGCCATTTTATGGTCGGGGATGTCTGGATAATGAGGTAAAAGACATGAGGCTTCACTTTACATATCAAGAAAGCAGAGCAGATCTTTTAATAGATGTGTATTGGTAAATTACCTAATATCCTGCCCCACACTTACACCACATTACAAAAAATATGAGGTTTAGCAGATTTTTCTTGAGTACGGTAACCTGAACAGAGCCTTAGGGTTTGTTGACCCATAACCTTTTGGTGCAGATTATTCCACTTAAAAATTGTGACCAAAAGCAATGAGCTTTACAGCCCCTTGTTCCCATGGGCACCAATGCCACTTTTCATTCAAGATTGTTTTGATTCTCATCGTCCGCTCAATGTTACAATTTCTATTATATGATAATCGGCTTTTCCTTCTTTTCACTGTTGTGCATTGTTATAGTGTATTGTATGCTGTACGTAATAACAATGTTGGTTTATTCAGGAAGAGACAATGTGGTGTAAACCTTGAAGGATGACTTAGAAAATTCATGTATTTTGTCTTGTGTTATTACAAAGCTCAAGGATATAATTTCGATTAGATCTTTGTGTAATAGTCTGGTCAGATATCTGACTTTTTCAGGGTTTTATGTGGAAGCTGTGAGGCTGCCTTGGTACTTCTACTGTGAATTAATGATGTATTGTTTACAAGTGAGCCGTCTCTTTCCTGTGAGAGTGTGAGTAGGCTCCCTACAGTGAGCCAGTGAGCCTAACTTAACCCCGCCCTAATTGGGTAACCACTACCCATTCAACCCGATTAAGACAGATTAAAAGTGGCGGGGACTGGAGCTACAGACTGGTCTGAGACTCCCTATTTTATATTTAATAGGGAGCACTTTATAGGATTTCTGTACAGCACTATGATAATGCTTTAGGCAGGTTTGGGGGAAAAAAAAAGTCTTCAAAGTAAAAATGCTTTTCCAAAATGCAAAGAGATCAAAAGAATTAAATCATATCAATATTTGGTACTGGAGATGATCATATGGCCCATGATCTCATCATTATTGAGTCTGGGATTAAATGAAGAGACAACAGAAGCACATGGCCCTGGTTCATCAAGAAGCTCATTTGTAGAAAAATGAAAAATTTTCTAAAATGAACTTAACTCTGCATATCCGTTCAGTTCAGCGATTGGTAAATGCCACAAGCCAGTGGAATGAGTTTGTCAGAGTGAATTGGACTTTAAAAGCAGCATACCGGTAAATTCTTCAATCAGGGTGATCCAAACATCTTGGAAAATGATCTTTGGATTAAGTCTTGCTGAAATCTATTCCCTCCCCCCACCCATACTTGAGTTTTAGGAACTTTTAAAGGAAATAAAGGCCCAAATTCACCACTGTGTCCCAAAAGCAAGAAGAATAAAAAAGCATAAATTACTACTATCTAAGGCCTCATGCAGATGACTGTATATGCGGCCAGCTACTTCACAGTGACCAAGCAGTGCAGCCATGCAGAAAATTATAGCGCAGGTCCTGTTCCTACCCTGGTTTTCTGCATGGCCACCCGCCTCTTAGGGCTCATTCACACTGCCGTCTGCGGGGCCGTACATGCGGCCGCAAATTTGCGGCCGCATGTACGTCCCCATAGACGGCAATAGCGGCACGGCGGGGATCCGGTGCCACACATGTGTGGCACCGATCCGGGCCGCACACCGCAAAAAGATAGAGCAAGCTCTATCTTTCGGCGGATGTGCGGCCGTGTGCCGCTATTTCCTATGGAGGGAGGAGGGGTCACCCCCTCCTCACCTCCAGCACACGGCGGTATGCCCGCACGGCGGGCATACCGCGTGTGAATGTACCCTTAGGGAAAAGGGAGAGGTGAGGAGTTCTCGCCCCTCCCATCTTCAACAGGCTGCAAACTTCCCCCGATTTGTGGGCTGCATGTGCACTTAGCCTAACTTGTGCCAACAATCTTGTTCAGCATGCTTGTGGGATTAACCAGACCAAGAACTTAGAATCTGTAAAATGAATTTCGCATGTCTGCTCAGACGCACATTAAGCGTGTTTGTTGGAAATACCCTATTATGGAGAACGGCAGCATTGATTGTAATGTGGCGGGAAGGGGGGGGGGATTGTTCCACAAATCTTTCAAGGGAACCTGTCACCAGGGACCTCATTTTTACTAAAGTTCCAGAAGCCCATAACATCTGCACTGCAAAAAATTCCTCTCTGCCTTTTATAAGTATTTGTATTACAATATAATTGTGTGTTATAACTTGCCTTGCACCCTGACAAAATCCTGGGGAGTCACAGGGGCTGGGCTTTGTTTTGGATGCATTTCAAAAAACATTTGCCTTGTCTGTTACTCACTCCTCAGAGCTTGGCCTCCACCTTTGTGCTCCTGTACAGCTCCACCTCCTGCTCCTTCTCAGAGGTCACAGTCTGGTCAGCCTGACGTCAGTGGGGGAGGGAGGAGCTGTACAGGAGCACCAAGATGGAGGCAGCCTGTAGCTCAGACAAGTCACATGTTGTTTTTTGGATTTTGTCAGGATGCAAGAGTAAGTTATAACACACAATTATATTGTAATGGAAATGCTTAGAAAAGGTATAGAGGTATTTTTGCACTGCAGGTGTCATGGGCTTTTACAATCTGTCTTTAGTGAAAATGAGGTCCCTGGTGACAGGTTCCCTCTAAGAACTAACCACATATATGCCCTATATAGCCAAATTCTTGCATAATCTGTGAACCAGCAGGCACGGCCATGTTGATAACCTCAGTTTTGTATAACTCTAGTAGCATCAGCTGCAGGATGTAAACCATCAGAGTGTAATTTCTGGAAAGCACTTGTGCGGTTATAATATCGCAGCCCTAGTTAGAAGTGGCTTTGCGCCCTCCCATCCCCTATTTCCAGACACACACCAACCAATGGATTTATAAATTCTCAACCAACTTCCAACGCAACAATATCCACATTAAATTGCAATTTAAATTTAAAAAACAAAAAAAACCCCTGAACCATCCATTCCATAATAAAGGGAAAATAAATATCTAAATCACATCATTCACATGGGAGAACAATTAGATGAAAAAAGGAGGGAAATGGCGCAGCTCTGTACGCGGAGATTGTCTTTTCTATTTTTCATCGTGTTGCCGGCCTCCTCCCTTACACAACAAATGCTTAATAATTATGTTCATCTCGTCTCAGAAACTGTCAATAACCTGAAATGAGAGAGGCCCAATGCCTGATAATATCACAGACAATATGCGGAGACCCCCAGAGCACAATTGCAACAAACTAATATTGGAGCTGCAAAACAACATTACCTCCAAAAGGAAATCTGCATAATTAATTTCACTATTGTACAAAATGAATTTAAACAAATGAATTTAGTTGAGGGGGGGGGGGGGGGGACAGCTGTCAGGCGGGTCTTGCTAAGCTCCAATTAAAAGCTCAAAATCCTAATTAATTAACCCCTTTCCTTCCACTGGGAGACAAGGGCCAGCTTTCATTTCAATTGGGGGGGAACACAAGCGAGAGGTACTTAATCATTACCCGCATGTTTTCTACACTCGTAAACTCGGCGAAGTTTCCATCTGCCTTGCTAAGCATCCATTTATGCACTTACCTTCCAAGAATATGGTTAATCCGCTTAGAGCCATTAATATATTACGATTTTCTCACAAAATCCAGCTGTAATGAGGTTCATGGAATGGCTATGAGAAGAGGAATTTCTTACACTGCCGGTGACTCCATAGTGAGTGTACCGTATTCTTCTGGTACAGATAGGTAAATCAATAATCTACTTGGAGAGGTGCTGAAATTACTGATGGAATTAATGGTATTACTGAGCACATTGTAGATTCTTCTGCCCATTACCACATTGCATGGTAGCGAATAAAGCCTACGAAAGTACACAACATATTGCTACCAGTGTGTTACTGCTCTGTATAACTAGTCCAATTCTGACTTCTATTATTTTCTTTCATCACTAAACTATAACAGAAGTTTCACGGGTCCCTTAAAATGTCCATTGATTTAAATGGCTTTTTAAAAAAGGGTTAGCCCATGAAAGAAAGTCGTCAAATCTTAATCCCCTAGTGATGGTAACATGATAAAAATAACTTTTAAGCACTCGCTTTGCAATTTTATTCTGGCGTATTGTTGCTTAAGTTACTTAGTGTGTGATTCGGCTCTGTGGGCAGGCACTTGCTGAGCAGACACTTATTTAGGAAGTGCCCCCGGCTCTGCTGCTCTCCGCCCCCTCCCACCTGCTCCTGCAGTACAGGAGATGCAATGGGCAACAACAGCAGGACTGATGGAGACTGGTTAGAAACGCAGAATTTTTGTTAATATCATTAAATTTGAGAACGTGTTCTTTTGCCCACCTAGGAATATTTAAAGGGAACCTACCACCACGATTCTACCTATAAAGTTGAAACGGGTGGTAGGTGGATGTATGGGACGTGAGAATAGCCCTTTTTAGAGCTAATCCTAAAAACAGAAGTTCAGACCAGATGAGAACTTGGACCTAATCCTTATATATCATTGTTTTCATGAGGCCTTACATGCATCACTTTTGCATGTCTGATTGTTTTCTATTAGTCAAAGCGCACTCAGAAATTACTTTTCTTTTCTGGTGGGTGCTTTCCAGTGAAATTGCAGGGCAAGGATCACTTATGTTATAGAATGAAGGCAAATATGTGGAAAGAAAAAGAAAAATGAGCCATTTTTGATGAAAAATGGAATCCGCTTAGTTTTTCTAATACATCTCCTACTTCTACTTAGACAGATTGGAAATTCAGAAGCAGGAAAGCTTTGGTATGTGGCAAGCTCGTGTCTGAGCGGTAATGGCAGCCATGTTGGTTTTCATCCAGTGCTCACAGAAATGATTGAAATACCGCAAAATAGAATTCTGAATCAATTGCCGGCTAGTTTTAGACTTTTGTGGAAAATAATATTTTTAAGGATCATTGAATACTGTGATGATTACAGCCTGTACCAAGCGAACATTTTAGTAGATTAAGGAAACCGCATAACCGGTGGTCCATTGAGTCTTTACGGTTTTCATGTCTCCACAGTGTGGCCATTTTATCATGTATCGTGTATAAGTAATACTCATTCTGCTCCAGATTTATCAAAGTTGTTTTTTTTTTCTTACGGAAATCCAGAAGCATATAATAAATGATAAAAATTATGAAATTTCCTTTGCAATGTCTGTTCTATTCCTAATCTAAGGATTCAGCATTTAGGATGGAGCAACATTTGTTGGTCCAAGGGTCATACTGTCATACTGCTCAACTTTATGGGGTAACCAGCACCCTAGAGAAACCAAACAACTTCAGTACAGCACAAAATGCCACCCCAGAAATGAAATGCCTCAGTACAGAAATAAATTCTACTTTAGAAACTAAAAACTATGGATAATGGAGAGACTGCCAGCACGGACTAATACTACTGGAGACTGCCAGAGCAGACGCAAAAATAAATCTCCTTTCCTGGCTCCTCTTCTGCTCCCTGCACTACACTGCATCTTCTTCTCTCCTCCATGTGCCAGTCAGCACTGTGTCCCCTGTTGGTTGTATTTGCCAGCATCAGGAGCAGAGCAGTACAGTTAAGAAGTACTTACCACTCCTAGGACTCAGGACAGAATGGGAGGAAAGGACCTGGGAGAGGTGAGGACTTCAGACCAATGAATGCTTTCAACATTTTTGGAAGCGCTCATTGCACTATGATTGTCAGCAGGGTCACATCTCAGGGCTTGACAGGCTACATCGCCTGTGTGTTGTGCAGTTCTGTTCCAGGCCTTTTAGTTGAGCTGAATGTGTACTGGGGTGACGGCCTTAGTGCATGCAGAAAGGGCTCTGAGTGCCACCTCTGGCACCCGTGCCATAGGTTCGCCACCACTGACCTAGACTTACTCAGCTTAATATATTTAGTCTGGTAAATCCTACAAGCACATGGAGCGGGTTGCAGTCATGATCCTACGCTGACTAAATCCAACCCTTAAGCCACTCCATGTTTTCCTGGGTTCAGAACTCATTTCTTTGGGCTCGTACACACAGCCATGGCTTCTACAGTTCTGCATGTGCTCTGACTGCCTGAGCCGCAGAACTCGGAGCAGTGTTTGTGTTTGCAGCTCGGCAAGTCTTATCTGGGTTTATCTCCATTTTTATTGATGCATGCAAAATTGAGATATATTATTCGAAAGATGTGAACAAAGAGCAGAAGATTATCGTGAGGCACACAGAGCATCAAATTGAAATGTGGAACAAACATGGTTGTGTCTATGTAGGACTTACCTGAATCCACTATGGATATTCTACGGTGGTGTAAATCTGCACATCCACATGTACATTGACATTCCAGATGTATCTACAGGTTGCAGTGTTTCCCATGTCACAATTTGCATTGATATTTCCATATACATGTAATTATTGGTAACACGGCTTGGTGAATATGACTGATGTTATCGAGAATCCACCTGCAAATGGAATAAGAATTAACTGAACACATTTCCTGCACTGTCCGCACCTGATGGAGACCCTACTAGTTACAGTAATCTCACATGTATCATCATAACTGCAGTCCATGTGGTGGATATGCTGAAGGGGAAAAAAACAGTAGTATTGTGTGAATTATAAGTGCTCTTTTTTTTCTCCATGTTATTCTGCAGATTGCAGATGGAATCTACTACATGACTATAGAAATTTTGCGAAAAAAACATTTGAATGCTTATTTTTTTTTTTCTTACAGTGTTTTCGCAGCATAGCACTTGTATGAACAGACCCTAAAATTCATAAACTAGGATATACCCTAAATCAGTGAGGGTCCTGCGTTGGGGGTACTCATGGATCCTGAGATTGTAGGGGCTGCAGGACTGTTTCAGTGCTATGGTCCCATTACTCTTTTCTTGCATAATGGTTAAGAGATCAACTTCATAACTTCTTTCAGGTGTTTGGCCATTGTGGTACATGAAGGGGTCACAACATTGGATCGACGGTATTTCAAGCTTAGCTATGGATTCTTCCACTTTCTATATGTCTGCCGTGTGTTGGGTCTGTGCTTTAATAAAAACATGGCTGCATAGGACTTGCATGTCTTGGTGTTTTATCTCGTTTTTCTTTTTCTCCTTTAGGCCTCGTGCCCACCAGCGAGGGCAGTCAGTAAAAATCATTCCATGTTCTGAAGGGATCTCCTGACCCAAACGTCAGATCTCTAGAATGAATCAATCATGTCAGCTCATTCCAGTGATCAGAGGTCATGAGATCCCTTCAGTGCTTGGAGCGACTCACTGACTGCACGCACTTGTGGACAAGAGCCCTAACTTTGCTGTTTATTTTGGGACTCCAGTTCTGTTACTTATAGTAGCCTTTACTTGATGCAATATTTTAAATCGCAGAAAAAAAAATGTCGTAAGTGGTCAGCCTTTTGTCCTGTGTAATCATTGTCTCATAAGGTTTTTGTTATGTTGTCTACCAACCCAGGTAACGATTACATAATTTCTCTTCAGGTCGTGCGCCAGTTCGTCGAGTTGCCAACCAAATCCCAGATGAGATCTCTCAGAATCCTTTACTCTTGGAAGCCATCTCTGTGCTCCCTCAGAATTACAACTTTGAAATTCCCAAGACTATATGGAGAATACAACAAGCTGCGGCCAAAAGGGGTATGTGTGCTAATTGGAAACCTTAATAGGGTCTATACATATGTCGTAGGTATTGTATTTTTTAAGAAATTGTTTTTTTTATGACTGAAAATTTGTGGGATCAACTACTTAAGTTTTTCACTTATACAATAGACTGTAACTAGCACCCCCCCCAACCAAATTTTGTAATATATAATTTGTTCAGGGGACTTAACTCATCCCTAAAACTATATCTGTAAGTGGTTGTGACCACTGAAGGCATTGCACACACACAAAAAAAAAGTTTAAACTTTAAACTTGCCTCAAGTGAGGAATATGTATTTAAAAATGAAAGAAAAAAAAAAGTCAAAACTTTTCTTTACATGCACAGAAGTCAGCTGCTAAATGTGTATGTATATTAATTTAGATTAACATGTGAGCCTTACTATAACAGTATTGCAGAATTATTCTTATGTTGGTGCTCTCTGTCAGCATATGATGAGTGCCCCGTCCCCTTGCGGAGCCGGACACGTCAGGAGGCTTCGGCTAAGTTTGTTCACCTACCCATTCTTGCGGACCCCTGTTATAAAGCATTTGACCCTGGACATAATTCTATGGATGATTATTGCAATAAAGGTGGTCCCCTACTTAAGAACACCCGACTTACAAATGACCTCTAGTTGGCCCTCTGGATGTTGATAATTTACTGTACTTTAGTCCTAGGCTACAATGATCAGCTGTAACAGTTATCACAGGTGTCTGCAATTAAGCTTTATTGCTAATCCTGGTTTTTATGACAACTCAACATTTTAAAAATCCCCAAAAAATTTGGCTGTGTTTACAACTCTAAAATACACAGTTCCGACTTGCATACAAATTCAACTTAAGAACAAACCTACAGAACCTATCTTGTACATAACTGGGAACCGCCTGTACCAAGTATCACAATTGATACTTTAGTTTTAATATCTCTATATTCTGAAATCCTGAACAAATTATTTTTTTTCCTTTTTTTTGTACTCAAAACTATTTGTAGCTTGTTTTTTACCATGTTTTCATTTTTGAGTATGTTTGACAATTGTCGTCATAGATCTCTCCCTGGTTATATAGATACTTAGGTGAAGACCTGTCACTATCTTCAGAGGTTCACACATATTCTAGGATAGTGTTACAATGGTTCTATAGTTTCACTAGGGCTCATAATTTTGTGAAGCGCTGCTGGGTGGACATTGTGCCCCAGCAACAACGTCAGAATTATTTATAACAGTTCAGTTGTTGGGACATCGGGTGAGGCAGAACAAGTTACCTGAATCATCTTGAGGACAATGCCCCCCCGCTGTCCTGAGTGTTTTGATAGCTCTATCATTCTGTGTTCTGACGTGTTGTGAGCATCTAATCCCATTAGGTGCGCTCGCCTCGAATGTCCTGTGTCCGTTTCCTCTTCCCCTCTAATCATTTCCTTTCCTACTTCTCTTCTCTGCTGGTCTCCAATGCCATGCTATATTTGTCTATACAATAACCCGTTTTATTAGCGTTCCCGAGCTGTCTGTCTCTCTCTCTGTTCACAGTCGGCCTCTTTTTTTTTTTTTTTTTTTTTTGAGCCATTTGTAATTCCGAAGCTTATCTCTTCCCACTTGCTTAGATGTTTCTCATCCTTTATTTTTCTTCCTCTCGAACATTACATCTCCCACGCCGGCTATATGTTTTCTCAAGTGTCTGTCTCTTGTATGTGCTCAAGATCTCCAAATGCCACATTTGCATGCTTCCTGCCGGACGCTAAGCTTGGTATTTAGCTCCACTCACTATTCTTTTGTATGATGTTTTATGTAATAGACGCCTCAACCTGACCCTGTCGCGTAAGTTTGTGTGGCTTGGAGAGGTTACTGTTTGTCTGATTTTAGCATCATTTGGATTTTGGCACCAATTTCACTGAGAATTTTCCCTTTCAGTTGCTTTACAGATGCCAGAAGGGCTGCTGATGTTTGCCTGCACTATCGCAGATATCATAGAGAGGTGAGGATAAGGGAGATGATCCAACTATCTGTTCAGCTTTTACTGGTTTTATTTAAAGGGAACCAGACCATCATAATAATCATCAAATCATTCTGGGTATATTAAATAAATCCAAATAGTTTCACTAATAGCCACCAATTTCAGAGGTTTACTGACATTTCCATTAGGCCCAAGCTGAAACCTGCTTTCTTCATGACAACTTGACCACTAATAATAATAATCTTTATTTATATAGCGCCATCAAATTCCATAGCACTTTACAAATTATATGGGACGTCTACAAATATAATATTATATTACAGAGTACCAAATGCGTTCATGGTCATATGCCAAATCTCCACCGATTGAGCATTGTCTATACTGTCCTAGTCTGAAGGTTATTACAGCACCACATGCTCAGTCACCCTCCCCACTGTCTTGTCTTAACACATTGATAATGCTGTAAATTGTACATAAGATTATAAACATCGGGAAGATCTTTCTATATTTCATTGCTCTCAGGTTGTATGTAGAGTGCCTGAGCATGCATGTCCAGTAGGTGGATGTGCACTTAGCTATACATTTTGTACACCAGGAGGAGCTATACTATGTATGCATGTACTAAATTTATTGTTGAACTATGTGTAAATGGCAAACTTTTTTTTTTCTTATGATCAATTTTAATGTCTTTTCTAGAATGGCCAATTTAAGTTAAATCTCTCCACATTGTCTATATTAAAACACAAGACATTAGTTAGTTGAGAAAAGTCATAATTTGCCTGAGATGAGTCACTTTTAGAGACAGAAGGGAAATGTCAAGTCACTTTGGATGCCCATATCTTACCTAGACTCACGGTGTTGTGTTCCAGAAGTGGAGATACGGAGTTATGAAACACTAGCGCTTTGTGTGTTTGTGTGCCAGTCGTTGATTTTATACCGCATTTTCATACAACTTTAGTGGAGATTTTATTTTTTTTATAGGTTGGATTTCCCATAAAAGGGGATTCTAGAAAGGACATTTCATACTCTGCTTTTGGGGGCAAGAAGTTTAATGGGAAAAAACTGGTGTCTACCTTTAAGAAAGGTAGGGGGAAGGTTACTAAGCTTTGAAACCTGTGACTTGGGTTGGTACCTCCTGTATATAAGCTTGGTTTGTTTTTTGTCCCCACAAATGTGAGCCCCTTCTTTTCACCCACAAAGTGCACGTGTGTTGCATTTAGTTTGGCTTTCTAGTGGGATATAAATAATTTATGCTGATCTCTTTGAAGTCCTATTCGGAGAGTCTGGCCTTGCGCTGCTGCTGTTAATGCACCAGAGCTGTGCGCTATTGCGGTATGGTTAATGTGCATCCTTAGTGCTTTTGAGCGCACTGTGCTTATATTATGTCTCTCCATCAACAATAAAATTAGCTCAATTACTTTTAAGCACCGGGATATGCAGAAGCACATTGAAAATTAAAATGTCTCCCGGCATCATCCTGAAAGTTTGGTCGTGGAATGGAGAAGATTTTTTTTTCATCCTCTGGGAGTTATACCCCCATTAGAGCAACCTCCTTTCCGCAGTCAGAACATATACACCATGGGTGAGATGTTTGTCAGTGTGTGTACAAGGCATAGTTGTTGGCTTATGTGTCTAGTTTCTCTTCAAGCTTATACATTAGACTTTATTGTTAATACTGCAAGTTGGTGCATCTTAAGTTGCACTGTTTTCTCGTGAAGTCACATTGTGGATTGAGGTGACTAGAAAATTTTGTGTTTGTGCATAGCACCAGTCCTTCTGACATGGACATCTTATACTTGTACCTGTGTCTTCTGAACATCTGGCTCCGGGAACATGGAACGAAGATGATTGCACCATCTTGTACAGGTTGTTAAACTCTATGGGGAGGTGGTCATGAGCGTTTCCCTTGATAACTCTTGCACACTGGGTCCTTCAGTTCTGGACATTGTTAGGGCGCGGTTAAAGGGGTTGTCCGAGTTTAAAAAAAAAATAAAATATATGTGGTCGGGAGGGGGGTCACTAAAACAATAAAGCTGTACTTACCTCCGGTGCCCTCCGGTATCCAGCGCTGCTGTCGCTCCGGTCCGGGCGCCATGTAAACAAACATGGCCGCCGGAGCAGCGCTGGACTCAGCTTCCGGCCGGCCGTGGCCGGGTACGCCTATCCGTCCCTATACACAGCATTGTGTATGGGGGCCGGAAGGTTGTCGGGTCCGGCCGGAACTGAGTCCAGCGCTGCTCCGGCGGCCATGTTTGTTTACATGGCGCCCGGACCGGAGCGACAGCAGCGCTGGATACCGGAGGGCACCGGAGGGCACCGGAGGTAAGTACAGCTTTATTGTTTTAGTCACCCCCCTCCCGGCCACATATATATATATTTTTTTTTTTTTAAACTCGGACAACCCCTTTAACACTTGGGTTTACAAAACGCAACAGTTCACGCATGCGTTTTCTAAATGCAAGTGTTAACAACTGTTTAATTATGCAAACCTCTCTTCAGCTGTTGCAATGCGTTTTTAAACACATGCGTTAAACGTGACGTGTGACCGCACCCTTAGATCCTGGAAGTCATGTCTTGTTGACCATTCAGTGATATTCATTAAATATGTGCCTAATGGAGTCCATCTTGTCTATCTTCTCAGCAGGTGACGACATTATCGTCTTGGTCCTCTAATTGGGATCTCTCTATTAGACTGTAGTGGTTGTGGTATTAGGCATAAGAATTAGTGGTTGTTTCTTGATTGACTGTGAAATGGTTCTTCTTCCTCTTAGGCTTGTTCTTTATTTCTGTCCTGCACGGATCTGGAGGTAGCTGCAGCCCAGCACTTAATGTCAGAAGGAGTTATGTCTTTGTAATGGATCTTTCTGTATATGATGTTTACTTTCCTCCAGACATGGCTGCTGTTTGTTACAAGATGAGCCTGTGGGGGCCCGCAGAAGCGCTCGTGTGCATGAGATTTTTCAATGTTTGATTTTTAGGCAACTTTTTCTTTACCATCCTAGACCCTTGTTTCAAGTTGTCCATTTTTTTAAGGTATGTAGCAATGGTGGAGGAAATTAGTATGAAAATTGTATGGATTCCTCACATCTAGATAAGACTCCTTGCATATTACGAAGACAAGGAGCATGCAACTGTTCCGTTTTTTTATATTCTTACGGATGGATGGTAGTTCGCTGCATAGTATTAGACTTCCTTGCCTATCACAGAAGAATTCCAGTTCATCTTGTTTAATATAAACTTGATTACGTACAAGTTGTATAGACATCTTTGAGGTTGGAAGAAGTAACACTCAGCCGAGGACAGGTCCAGTAGGTTCTGGAGTCACCCTGTTGGCAGTGTTCATCTCACTGACAGCACCTTCTACCAAACGACTCATGGCTTGGCACCTAAAAGTGGAATAATACATCCTAAATTGAAGGATTGTTTTTGTTAAAGGGTTTTCCTGGACATTACATTGAAGGCATTTTGGGTCAGCTGTGGAATTCTGACTCCAGTATACAAAAAGGACCACAGCGTTTATTGTACCCTATGGACAACTTATTTATATTTTATAGCGTAAGTTTTGTGATGCTGAAGTGTAGGGTCACTCTTCTTAGACAACCCCTTTAATTTTTTTTCCCCCAGATAAACAAAGCAAGTGACCATTTATAGTAACTGTTGATGCAGTAGATTGTCCTGGTCCACAGTGGCCACTGTGCTGCAGGATAGACTGGGGTGTACAGCCTCCAAAATATACATCTCTGTTTTATTTTAACTCTCAATCTTCATACAGTCTCTAATAGGTGGAATGTTTTATTTCCACCTAACGGCAGGCAAGGAGCCACGGTCATCACCAGGGATGTTGTTAAAGATGTCGATGACCAGAGGATGAGACTGAAGTGGACTTGGAGGTTTGCTAGGAGTAAGACATCAGGTATCAGCAGGACAATTAATAAGGAGAGGGTAAGTTCTAGGAACAAGGTCAGGGTCAAAACGAAGTTCTAGTTCAGGTGTAAATCCTTGTGCTAAGATGTTCTTCAGCTTGCAGTGTGGAGTAGCTCATGTCCTCCTCAGTTGGAGTTCTCCTTTTTAAATGTTGAATACATATGGCAGCGATTTTAAAGCTGCACAGATAAGTCTAGAAACACTGAGTAGTTTTATGGTGTTGATCATCACAGAGCGCACAAATAACCTTCATTTTTCGCTGAAAGTGGTGAGATCTTTCGTTGCTGTGGCACGAGCAAAGTTAACTACATCCTTCATTTCTGTTTGTGATAAACATACATTACCGTGACTTTACCTAAGTTACATTTCCCCTCTTGTTATAAAATAGTTGAATCATTGCAATCTTCTATTAGATTCACCAAAGCAGCAGAGAGGAAAATAACATGTAATGTGCATTTCCTATATGTCACATTAAACTGCCTGCCTCCACGCTGCTTTTTCTGCATCTATCATGTACATATGTTTAGTTGGCTTCAGGCCTCCAAGTTGGAGAGACATATTTACTGATGCCGTTATGGCAAAAATATCATCTCCATCCCGGAGCTATAGGTTCAAACACAAGCTTGCTGTACTTTTTGCACTGTGTAGATATTTACTGATGGCAGTAACTCTTAGGTTTATTTCGCAGAATCGCTGCAGGTGATCATCCATTTTCAGTAGGAAAATCAGTAGGAAAAATGGAAACCCTTCAGTTGCCTGAGTCGCGTATACTTGCTTGTCAGAATGACCCCCTATGGCTACAGCTGTCCCTCTGTCTCAATGTACATGTGAATGTTGAACCAATCTCTGGCCAAAGTGGTCACATTTCATTCAACCAAACCCCATGGGTAAGACCAGAGCTTGTACAATGAATGTGATGTCAGCCCTTATGGCCTACAGGATCGGATGCATCAGAGATCTACGGCCAATGGAAAGGTAGGGGACCCCCGGAATGAATAATGGAATCACAAATCACAAGCTCTTACGGATTTTATTCCGTTGACATCTTAAGGTTGAGAAAACATGTGATGTAATTGCTGTTGGTTGATTTTTGGTAAAATTGGCATTAGCTGACCCAAAGCGATGTGCAGTCACCTTAAAGTGAGTGAGAATTGCACAGATCCCATCCAAATGTAATCTGCAGCATGTCTGCTCTTGCTGAGGATTTTCCTTGTAGATTGAGATTTTAAGGTTGAACTCATTTCCCGGCCACAGAGAAATTGATTCACAATTGTGTCCCAAGCCTGTAGACGTTTAATGAGTGTCTACCCCCATTTTTTGACACTTACAAAGCTACAGACCGTGTTAGATAGCATTCTTCGATATCTGTGTAACCATACCTCTGCTGTTTTAGGTAGCAGCTGAATAGTTAAAAATGCATTATTTAAAGTACTCAGTACATTGAAGAGATCTCTCATAGAAGTTTCACTAAGTCCAGCTGCAATCCTGGAATATAGATACATTTTCCACAGTGCTGTTGCTACTAACAACACACAGAAATATACTCAAGGCAAATGCCTTAAGCTGTCTGCATGGTCAAGAACTGCTGGTAGACTCTAATGATTAATCCATTTCAATAGGATGTCAGATGCGTTAGGTTGAACGAGCTATGCCAAGCACCGTAGTTACTTTTTGTAATGTGTGTGTTACTGTGGGGCAGGATATTGGGTAATTTACCAATGTACATCTATTAAGTTACCACCACTTTCTAGAAATGTAAAGTAAAGCCCCTGGTTCAGAAATGCCTTTTACCTCATCAGCTGCCATTACGGTCCAAGGTCACTCTTGACAAAGGCCGGGTGACAGAAGCGCGTGTCATTGTGGGTGCTGGGCAGTGTTCCTCCACTGAAAGTGTTTACCCATTCAGCAGGTATATGTCATTTGGATGTTGGGCACTTATTGCATTTTACGATCTTACTTCTTTGGTCACCTTTTCACTTTATTCAATAGCTATTTTCATTTGAGTCATTTATTTACCATGCATTGACCATGTACTTTTGACTAATAATTTCTAGATTTTATGCCTTTATACGACATTGATAAAATTATTGTGTTTTTCCATATGATACATACATTATTGTTTACTTTTGCTCGTGTACCACAATCTTTGGTTTTGCTCTTGATAAAATGGGAGGAAATTTAGTGTCATGTTATCCTAAGTGTCCATGACCCATCTACCTCCCAGGACCTTACGAGAGTATTCATGAATACATTCTTTAAGTCCTGGAAGGTAAATTGGTCGTGTACACTTGGGATCATGTGACACTCGATCTCCGGCCTTTTTATGGACATGAATCACAAGCTGATGAGGTAAAGGATATTTCTGAACCCGGGGCTTTACTTTACATATCAAGAAAGCAGTGCAGAACTTTGAATCAATGTATATTGGTAAGATATTTAATATGTTGCCCCCCCACACACACGCACACACATTGCAAATAAAATAATAATAATAATAACGTGGCCAACCCCTTTAATAGTATACATGGTTCCATGCTCCTCCAGGTAGCGGTTTATTTGGGTATTGGAGTTGGGTGAAGCTACAGTATCCCGGGCTGCTGCTATTCATTGGGACCAGAGACTGCAGATGGGTTGCAGCTGAAGGGCATGAGAAGTTTCATGGGGATGGAAATGCATCAGAACAGCTGAAGAGAGGAAATTTGCCTAAATACATGGCTGTTAACAATGTGTTTACAAAATGATGCATTAATGCAGCATTAACAAACGAGTTTGTTAACATATGAGTTTTGTAAACTCATTATTAACAAATCTCCTCTTCGCAGCTGTTCTGATGTGTTTGAAAATGCATGCGTTACTGCCATGTGGGAACGCAACCTTCAGCTTCACCCATGGACATTTAATAATAGCTGCAGATTCCCATAACAAAGAGATTGGAAAACGTTCCATGGATGCAAGTATGTACCCACTGCCACTGCCTGCGGGTGGAATGAGACATTTGGATGCCACCTAGTACAAGCACTGCACACCATCCATGCCATCCTTCTCAATAACATCCACATGTGTAAAATAACATTCACACCACTATGTCTGCACCATATTTCCCTGGATATCTCTCGAGCTCCTGAAACTCCTGGAAAAAAAGCTGCAGTGCCCAGGATTTCCCTGTTCTGCCTTTTTCCACTTTTCTCTGCAGAAATGGATTTCCACGTTTTATTTACATTTTTGAAAACTGGAGGTTTTTGTTTTTTCAAAAAATAATGTAGTGGGTTAAATTCTGAACAACTGCATTGAAATCTCCTACATTGGCCTCTACATACAGAAACTGCAGCACACTTTTTTGTATGGTTAGGAATACATCGTTCTCTATCCCCTTATGACACGCGTAGTACGTGCTGTAATACCGGATTTCTCCTGCAGTAGAGGAGGTGAGAAGTCTCTGATCTGTGCTGCAGTCTATATCTATACACCTTACAATAGCCGGCTCTGCCGTCAGCATGAGTGAAGATAGATACACAGACCAGCCAGATAACATAGAAACGTGAAAAACATTGCCTATTGCACTACAGAAGTTCATACTAAAAAAAATGTTAAAGAGATTGTGCCACTAAAATTCAATTTAATATTGTTAGCAAGTGTCTAATAGAAGGGGCTTCAACGACTGAGACATTTGTTCCGGTGTTTCATACAAATGCAATACAGGCAGTCCCTGGGTTGTGTAAAAGATAGGTTATTTAGGTTTGTTCTTAAAGGGAACCTGTCAACAGAAATTGACCTCATTAACCCCTATCAGTATGTTGTCAAGTAGCTGAACACCTTCCAGATCATGTTTCTTTCACGACCCAGAAAATCAACTTTGAAGTGAGATGTAAATTGGTTGTATAAAGTCAAGGAGGTGGAGATTTTAACTCTGAAATCAAGCTCTCTCTTCCTCAGGAGGCCCCCTTCATTGTAATTGATGGCCCTACATCCATAAACATCACTAACAGATCCCCTGAAGTCCGATGCATGATGTCCATCAGAGGAAGAGGCGTTCAGAGCCCCTCCTTGACAGTGTTAAACTCTCCGCCTCCTTGACTTTATACACCCAGTCTTCAAAGTTGATTTTCAGGACGATGGAACCACACTGGACCATGAAAGAAACACAAAATAGAAGGTGATTCACTGCTTGACAATATTCTGTTAGTGGTTTAAGAGGCAATCTGCTGATGACAGGTTCCCTTTAAGTTGAATTTGTAAGTCGCAACTGAATATTTTATAATTGTAAAACATCCAGAGAGCTTCACCAGAGGTCACAGTGAGCAGAGAGGTCTGTCTGTAAGTCGGGTGTCCTTAAGTAGAGGACAGCCTTTACTGGTCCCATCAGCTGCTGTTCCGTTAATTTATGGGACTTTTGGGACAGGGATCTCCTGCAGTCCGATTGAAGTGACTTGTCACGTGACCACTTTCTTATGTTTTGCTTTGAAGTAGTATATGAAGTCTTATTTAGGCTAGATTCACATTGTGTTTATTCCCTTCATTGTAAGGACACCTCGGGAGGATTCCTGCGTATGCTTACAATGGAGGGCTACAATGCATCCAACTGTATGTTAATACGGTGGGATACGTCTTCTTGAAGTTGGTGATTTGCTGCTAATGTTCCAGAAGTCTCAATAGTGACATTACTGAACATATTTGGATTTTCTCATCACCTGGGAAACATCCACTCAGCGGAGGCCAGGGATGAATGTCATACAGTTACATCACCCAGAGCCTATAATGGTATCCGCTGAGTGTATACTGCACTCTCCAGCAGGAACTACGATGATCGTGCAGATTCTTCATTCATGAGACTTCAATTTTCTTCATCCAGTGTTTCCTGCAGGATTTAATGTATACTGAGCAGACAGAGGCAAAAAGGAAGCCTCCTGCCAGTATATGTCTAGGGACATGTTAAGTGTGTACGTTGGGAGCTTTATATGAATGTAGCCTAAAAATGGCTTCTAAATACCAAAATGTAAAAATTATTCAAACAAAAAATAAATATTTAGTAAAGCACTGAATTTGATGGCACTATATAAAGGTTGTTATTAATATTTTAGGTGAAACCTTATAACAAATAAAATACATAAATTATATGGGTAAACACGTCGAGTAGGATCGTCCTAAGTTGAAGGTGCAGGCCCCTAAGTCAATGCCCAAAGAGAATCAGACCTCTCTAGAAATGTGGGGTACTTTATAAACCCGCACCACAACTTTTTGGCTCCATCAAGAGCATTTCTGATTAAGTCAAGGACTTGGAGTTGCAGGTGAGTATTCTTCCTATAAAGGAAATTCCCAGGTATACAGCTTTTACTGCACTGACTTTACTGAATGCTTAATGGCAGTACAATGAGTCCTTCACGTTGCTTACCTTGGCACTACATGAATAATTAACAATCAGGCTTAATGATTTACAATATTTCACTGATAAACGTGTATGTGGCCAAGTCTTTTTTTTTCGGCAAGGTAATAGTATATAGTTTATGAAAGCCTGGCCCAATATATGGGAGACACATGAGCTGTAATTGGTAATCACAGTGGCAGTAGCTGTAAATTGTGCTCACCTTCAGATAGGAGCAGACTGCATATCTCACTTCATTCTCCACACTGTAGATCATCTGATACTTTGCCCGATATTAGACCAGTAAATTTAGGATTAGAAGACCATACTGCGATCTATAAATAAAAAATTGAGGGCATATGATGACTTTTAATGGATAACCAAGTAGGACAAAGTACCAAGCTGGCCATAAAGTATGGAAAGAAATGGCCCATTGTAGTTGTATTAATATTCTCTATGTTCTAGATGCTGAAGTATAGATCAGTAAAGTCGCAACTTCCAGAAGAAACTTGCGTGTGTCTGTCCTGAGAGATGTTCACTGTGTCTAGTCCATGGTTGTCATGAAACTTTGTGGATATTAAGCTCCTCACATAGATCAGTAGCCTGATATACATGTGGTTCAGTCTGAATATGCCTCCAAAAACATACAGGAAAGCAGAACTACTGGGAAGTTGTGAAGGTTAATTCACCCAAGGACAAGATGCAAAGTTTCAGCCATTGAGCTATTTTAAGGCCATTTTGCCCTTAAAGGGAACCGGGTCACCAGAAATTGACCTAATAAACCACTACCAGTATGTTGCCAACCAGCTTAAGACCTTCTAGATCAGTGATGGCGAACCTTTTAAAGAGAGTGCCCAAATTACAACCAAGACCCACTTATTTAAGTGCCAACACAGAAATTTACTTAGTGATTTAAACGCCCTTCTCTGTCAAGGCTTTCATTGATACCAGCACCCTGAGGACACCAATAAAGCAGAAAATAGAAGAAATTTGGATGATTATTGTAGCTTTCCTCTAAAGCTACAATGATAACCCAGATCTGTCCACAAATTCCCACTCCTCCATTATTCCCAGGTAGCTCTGTCACTTTAAAATAGCTCTGTGCACAGTAAGTCCTGGGCTGTCTGGGACTGCAGGAAGATACCTGGAGTCATCTCTGGTGATGGCCTGAGTGCCCACAGAAAGGGCCCACAGAAAGGGTATCATCCAAAAAAAAAAATCAACTTTGAAGTAAGATGTTAATTGGTTGTGTAAAGTCAGGGAGGCGGGAATTTTAACATGGCTTTAAGAGGACCTGTCACCCTAAAAAAACGCACTAGGAGCTGCTTACTAAGGGGGTGGTCCGAGGAGGCGCTGACTGTTGCATGAAGCCTGGCTGTCACCTCCGGCCTATGGTGTGAGTTTGGTAACTTTAGTAAGCGGCTACTAGTGCGTTTTATTTTAGGGTGACAGGTCCTCTTTAAGCCTTCACTTTTCTTCTAAGTTGTAAAGAGTGGCCATGGATACCCGTTAGACTGCTCAGCCCAGCTGTGTGAAGGGGAACAGGGGATTCCTAAGAATTGGGGTGGGTCCCACTACCCCTAGGTGGGAACTGCATCTATCTATTACATGGTCATCACCCTGTGAGTTGTAATTGATACGTATTTCACTTCTAAATGTCATGATGCCATAGACTTTTATCTACTTCGGGAAAAATTGTTTTCTTTCTTTTCTATACTCGGTTCACATTGTTTCATCTATATGAGATATCTCTTTCTATGTTCATGCACCCAGAGGTTTTGAGGACAGGTAGAAATCTCATTGTGTGTCGTTCTACCCACGCTTCACCCACCATAACAATAGTTGCATTTTTTTTTTTGTTCAGGAATGTTTCGAAATGTCTAAAAGTTATTTTAAATTCAGTACAGGATATAAAGACACAAGATGTGTAGTTTTCTCCAGAACTCACTTATTCAGCATGACAGTGGTGCTATTGTTCTCATAGATGGGTTTTCATGGCTAATTACTGTACAAAGCTGGATGTCCTAGCTAGCAGAGCTCAGACAGCGCGCCTGCATTATTGGAAAACAATACAAATATTACCGCTATACCCGCTCCCCCGGGAATAGAACGGTGATGACCTTGTGCACCCCAGCTGTACCAGGCTTGTTCTGGGGTCCCAGGAGGGAGGCGTGAAAGAGATATATACCAATTTCTGCATCTTGCCACCATTTGGGAGTGGAGGGAATTTAATATAAACTGGGCATCTAATTAAATTTTTTTTTTGTACTGCATTAAGCGGTCCATCTTTCTTGTGTAGGTTGGAATCAATTTAGCCGATTCATCTCATAATAACAGCAATTTTTACTTAGTAAATGTGTTCAATCTGCGTAATCGGACCTATGTGCTGGTCAGGTCCCACGGACCAAGTACATTGCACTGGACGGGAGTTCTTGCATCATATAGAAATGTGATGCAAGGAGTCTGAGCTGGCAAAACATTGGTGACGGCACTGTTACAGTTATAATACCAGTGCTGCAGTTCAGCCAGTAGACATGGACTCTATGATGTTAGGACTCCCATATTGTGCTTGGTTCATGGGATCTGACACACAGCACACCGGTCCAGAGGGAGGCATGTTCTGCTCATTGTAACAGCCTGTGACGGTACAGCACTGAAGGGCACTGGAAACGCCCCACCAGAAGCACCTCATTAGCTTCATTATAAAAGTTTATTTTAGAAGGAAGGAGGGCATGGATAACAAATATAAGGAGATCACCACAGTCACAGCGCCTGGATAAATGACTAAGTGTCCTTGGTTTATCCATGATTGATTTTGATGGTAGATTTCCTTTAAGGCTTTGAATGCATTTCTCCTGGGCAGTTCTTAATTGGTTCCCTGGAAATTATTCATTTATTGAAACTTGTCTACCAGAAGATGTTCCTACCTAAGTATGATATTTTATTACTATACAATAAATTTTCCCTTCTATTTTGCTTGCATTGAATAAAGTTTGGAGGAGAGATGAAGGAATACACATACAGTTATTAGTCTAATACTTTCATAACCATAAGATCTATTTTGACTGGCATATCAGTGGGCTGCCTTTTCATTTACTTTTGCTATGCGCTGGAAGAACATTTATTTTACATGAAAATATTGCATGTGTGGAGAAGATAAGCTGTATGAACAGCTGATGGAAAGTAGTGACATTCGGCAGACTAATGTCGCCTGCACTGATGTAGTAAACCCTTTGGCAAATATGTTCTTTCTTAAATCCCCTGTCACTGTGTAAGCCGGTGGCTGACAATCTAGAAAGCCATCTCCCTGGTCAGTGCCAAGATATAATCGGAATTGTTTACTCTTCAATATTTTTTTTTGTCAATTTGCACCTTAACAGAAGAGCAGAATTGGATGTTCAAAGCGGCTTCCATTTTTATTTTATCATCTTGTGCCAGAGAGGGAAATAATGGCAACTGCTGTGGCAGCCGTATCGCACAATAGAGCAGTAATTGGCGTCAGATAAATATACACTATACAATCTGCATGATATTACTGTAGACGCATCTTCTAACTATAATCTTAAAAAATGCTTCTATTCTGAAATAAGCTTCGTCAACGTTTAAAGGGTTCTCTGGTTAACAAAGTGGAGTCTACTTGTGCCCAACAAGTACGTTTTCCATAAAAAAAGTGGCCTATCATTTTAGGGAGAATGAGCTTTTTGGTTCACCAGGGTCAGGACAATGTCCACCTACTCAGTGACATCAAACACCTCCCCTTCACACAATCCAAGACCTACAAAAAGTTAAGAAAAAAATAGGAGTATAATGGAGAAAACTGGAGCAGAAATGGTGCCTGGTTCTCTGAAATCCAAATCTGCACAAATATTAAAACTCGACCCCAAAGGCTGGCCTTATTTAGGGGGTTATTTTGGAGCTTTTGACTTCCTTCAAAGGGATTGTCTGAGAGCATAAAAAAAACATTGTTGGCCGGGAGGGAGGTGATTAAAAAAATGCCCTTCTGGCATCCCACGCTGCCATCTCTCCTGTCCGTGCCCCACAGGCTCAGAAGCCGTGATGCGTTTAGCTAAGCCCTGCCGTCCCGCATTATACAGCACTTGGAATGGGGACTGGTTTGCGTGGATACAGTGAGGCTGCTGTGCCCCTTTTTGTTTACATGGGGCACGGATCGGAGAGATGGCAGCGCGGGACGGAGCTTCCCAGCCACTAATGGGTTTTTTACGCTCTCTGACAACCACTTTAACTTAATGCATAAAATCTTATAACAAAAATTCTTGAGGACTGCAGCTGTATGGGCATGCAGAGTTTGTATATACACACACTATCATATGGGTTGACATATACACTGTCTTGTGGAATTGAGATCCAACAAAGAACAGGAGCACCAGGGGGACATTCATCAGTGCTTCTACGTCAGCTTTCCGTTATTGGGCCTCAGCTCTAAATGATTGTATTCTAATGTTTCATGCCGTCCCATTGGCCCCCAGTGTATACAATCCAGCCGTGTAATCTGCCTCCTCACATGTGTTAAGGAATGTCTTGCTTCGTAGAGATTACTGAATTACAATGTTGTGTTGTAATAGGATGCAATTTTTTGCTGTTATTGAATACATGTAGCATAAAACCAAAAAGAAAAAGACAACCGGCACCACCAAATTCAAAAGGCACACAGCGGTGAAAAACGCAGTCCAAAAAGCCGCTATTGTGAACTGGCATACATACAGTCCCAACCGTGGTGCTCGCAGAGCATAGCAGGAATCAAGGATCCAAAGGAGAGGAAAAGCAGGCGACACTCACCGGACAAAATTCATTTTATTGCACAAAATTCATTTTATTGCAGGGAATAATTCATAGCAGGGAAGATGCACGCCACGCAGAGTTATCGGGCTGTTTGGTGCGGTATGTGCTTTCTCGAACCTCAGACCCATTGAATACATGTATATATGTTTTGTACTGATCCAGTCTGAAGATGAGTAGAGACAGCCAGATTGTCCATAACGGAGCATTTTGTGGTACAAGTGTTACTGTGGTAACAACCCCACAAAATTGGGATGTAACACTTATGGTAAAAACATTAATAAAAGTTACAGATTTTAAAGCAAATCTAACATCAAAATCAAGCATGATAAACCAAGGTCACTTACTCATAGATCCTGGTACTTTGACAGTGGTAATCTTCTTATATTTGGTTTTAGAAAGAAGGAGGCCACGGATAGCAAAGTTTTAAATTATGCTAATGAGTCAGTAGTGTGATGGAGGCATTACCAGAGCCCCTCCATGCTGCAAATATTCACAGGCTGTTTCATTGTGCAAAGAGCACTTATCCCACCCACTATGTGGCAGCACACACACAGAGGGGTAGGGTGCTGAGGTAACTGGGGGTGGGTGAGACAATGTAACAGTATTTTTGTTTTTCCAGAAACTTTATGAAAATCTAAGTTATACTTGTTACTCACGCAATTATATCTCCTACATAAGATAAGCAGATAACGAGAGGCTAAGCATTGACCCATTGATCTCGTATATTTTTAACTTCGATGATGCTTTCTGCTTGTTAATAACAAAAGATCTCGCAGTCAAGAAATGTGACACAGACTGGAAGTGGTAGATCAAGGATGGAAGCCCTAGAGAAAAAATTACTTCAAATATAGTGAATAAAGGCTGTGGTTCTTATGCTATTTCATGGATGGGAATGCTAGGCATTATAGAAGTTGTGTCCATGCCTTTAAACGTTGGCGTTGGGCAAGACATTTTCGGAATATCTTGACTGAGAAAGCATTTATGAAAGCCTTTTTGGTGTTGAAACAAGCGCAAAACGCTGGTCGTATATTTTGTTATAATTAGTATTTTGTTTGTTTTCCACTTTTCTAAAAGGTCAGTCATAGACACAAATACTTTGAATGGAGCAATCCATGCTCGCAGCCAAAAGTTGTAGGGACATTTTACATATTTGCTATATTAATAATGTTTATTGCATCAGTTAAATTGAATAGCAGGACCTGTAATATCCCGTAATAAGGCTGCATGCACACTGATATACCGTATTTTTCGGACTAGAAGGCGCACCTTTAATAAATGCCTGCTAAAATGTCTAGGTTCATATAGAAGGTTCACCGGTTTATAAGGCGCACCGGGTTATAAGGATGAATGACCTGCAGGTGGCAGACCTGTGCACAGTTCAAGGCAGCTGTTGTCTGTCAGTACGGTTTATATATGAGGCGCATTGGACTTTAATGTCCACCTTTTATTTCTGAGAGAATCAAAGGATTTTTTGTGCGCCTTATAGTCCTGAAAAATACGGTATGCTTGCTTGGCCATAGCTGGGCGAACATAGGGGAGGCGAGCTGAAGAGGAGGAGGGTTGAGTGTTGCTCACCCCTCCCCTCTCCATAGGAAATAGTGTGGCATGGTCGTTCTTACAGCCAAACATAAAACAGGGTCTATATTTTTTTTCGGGCATGGAACGGTGAGCACTTGTTGTGCTCCCTGTACCAAGCCGGGCACCATACTCGTCTGTGGGGACATATGGGCGCATGGGTCCTAAACCTGAAATATCTGTAATGGTCCGGAGCGTTGTTTTTGTCCGTGTGCCAATAATTTAACAAATTCATTTCTATGTACTTAGGCACCCGGTCCATGTTTGAGCTGCCTGAGACAAAATTCAGGTCCTATCCTCGTATTTGTGACTCTTCTTTGCTGTCGTCAGTAGATTACATTACATTTTCATGGTGACCTGTTGCCATAAAGCGCCACAGGAGGCTGGGGTATCAGACAAGCAGGTGGGTTGGTGATGCCCCTTAGCGCTGCCTTGTCCCTAGATAATACAGAACCTAATCTGTTGGTAATCGAAGGTTTTAATACATTCCCTAGTAAATGCGTTGCTTGTAAGCTGTTTTTAGCTTTCCCTACCTGTCTTATATAATGAGGATATTAATAACATTCAAAAAAAATCTGTTCCCGTTTCCTTGTCAGCTCTTTAGCGTAATCTCCATTGTATTGACATAAGCTGTTTGCATTGTGTCATATTTATGCGTTTGTCTTCAAAATGTCCTACTTCTAAAGTTGGAGGTTTTAAAGTTTTAATTGTGCATTTTAATTTTTTTTTATTTTTTAACTTTTTGTGCATCTTTTTTATACGGCCGTTCCTTATCACTAGCTCTAATGAAATGAAGTGTTTATGTAATTTTCTATGTTTTTCTGAGGACAATGCTACTTTGTGCATCACGAGAAGAGTTTAAAGACGCATGGCCCTCCTAGTTACATGTACTATATGGAAGTTTTGGGGGTGGTATTGGGAAGTAACCTTTCCTATTCTAATAGTCTGGAAGCCTATGAATGCTTCTTTCTTACCAAAATCCACATGTTTGGTAGGATGAAAAAAAGGCGTCCGAGAAGCTTTGGTTTAATACTACAGAGAGTTTGCTTAGTATGAAGACCAATGTATCACCATGCCAACAGTCTGATTTTTGTGAAGGTGATTTATTCATGTATGATATAATGGCACACAAAGAAGATTGTAAGGTGGACCCTCTTTTTAAAGCAATCCTGGAAAACTCCACAACACTAGAAGTAAGTGGGAAAAGATAAAGTCTACTAATTCCACTCTGGGTTCCGGTGTCAGCAATACAATTGTCTTTGGCTGCAGCAGGGCCAAGATCCCCAAAACCTCCTGCCTAATTAGTAACCAATCAGTAGCCTTGGGGGCCACATTGACATCACAGTGACCTTGAGGCTGTGTTCCCACATTCAGTTTGCTGATGCTAAAGGCAGATGTGGATCATAATTGGTGAGAACATATGGGTAGATGCTGCTACTCCTCTTTATTATACTTCACTCCTGGTTTGAACATCAAAAACTGCATCTGAAAACCAGGATGTGGGAATACAGCCTCAAAGGCATCTAATAGGCAGCATTGTGTCACAAGACCCCTGGCAATTCTGGTGCAAATTTTTGCATCAATGCCCTGGAGACAAAGACTGCTTCAACACTAGAAGCAGGAAATGGAGCTAAGTAAGTATGCTTTCATTTTGTTACTCCTGCCCTGGACTCTGGAAATCATGGAAAGATTCGTTAAGTCACTAATAGAGATGAGTGGACCCGACATTCCAGTTCATGTTCGGCAACATAACCTCTACGTATTGCCAGCCAACCAGGCAAATTGACACCCCTTGCAATTACCCATGGTTATGATTGGCCATCGGTCGCGGAACCTGAATCGGGGCGGCTGCTCCGTTCAACTTAGCCGTGAAAACATAAGGTAGAGTAATACTGTGCTTAGTATGGACTAAAATAAAAATGGAAAGAATAGGACTGTGTCGGATGCTAGAATGCCGTCTAGGCTGGGTCTCTGCATCAGTTTTCACGTCCCAGCCTTGAGGGCCAAATTACAAAGCAGCCCTGAGAAAATGCAGAACGGCAGCCATAATTAACGAGCCCTGCAAATATTATTTTACAACCATTTTTCTCCTAAATAGATAACTACTGAAGGATTTCATAATGAAGTATGTGATCCGAATGCACAAGGAAAAGTTTGAAGTCATTTGTAACATTTTTATGATTTGATTTTTTTTTTTCCTTTTCGGCAGGGCAAGTTGTACTGCTGATTTAATCATTTCTGATATCCGCTATATAAAAAGAGATGGGGGTGAAGTCTTTTGAAGTGGGAGATGTCTTTGTCTACTTAGATGATCACCTTTCAGTCTTCCAATGTGTCATGCGGTATGATTGGTTGCATTAATAACTCACGTTTTTTTGGATTCGACAATCTTTTTTTTTTTTTTTTTTTCTTTCTTTTTTGTTTTGTTTTTTTAACACCAGGGCAAGAAGGGGTGAATGAAATGATATATAGAGGAAGTAAAACTATTTCTATTATTTACGTGCTCAGGTTCTAATATTTAAAGGGACGTGAAGTGTGAATTCGATTACAATTATGGAGTACAATGACAAGGAATGTCTTTTAGTTGGTGGCAGGGATGGCCGGTTGTGAAAGGAAACATTCCTATAACTCTGATGGGCAATCGCTGATCCGGAAAAGGGAGGCAACGAGCTTGGATGATGATTCCTGCTACCAAGGCTGATTGCACTCGCTGTGCCGGGCCCCACCGTGGGCCTTTAAAAGGTCAGAGCCTTCAATAGTTACCGATGCACCCAGCGTGCTGGCCTGGCCTGCTAGCAAGCTGACAGAGCAAAGTGGTCTGCAGGGATTTGTGGAACTACACAGAGGAAACCGCAGTTCATCGCGTCACTGTCCACTGGTGAAGCTGGTGTGAAAGAAAGCAGATTATTAGACCCCTGTCTGTGCGCCTTTAAGAAGCATAAGAGCATCCTTTCCCCTGGATGAGCACCATCCTCTTTCATGTCTCAGACTTCAAAGGCTGCAGATTATGGTTTCTTTTATCTGAATGGAACGGTCTGGTGACAGAATCGGAATGTCAGCTACCTGGCCTTAGGTCTCTTCTGCCCGAGTATTGATGTAACCTTTACAAACAGGTTCACCCCCTGGATTCAGTTTGCCAATTGGCGTTTCGAAGGAGAGAATGGAAGAGGGAAATATGGAAGTGATATCTTGTGCAGATCCATGCTGCTTATTGCTCTATTTTTCTTTGACATTTAAATCAGCTGTGCGATTATTAAACCTGTTCTTACGGCTGAAGCACTTAGTGTCCACTTTGTTTGTGTGCTATATATATATATTTGAAATTTAAAAAAAAATGAAGTGTTGTCGTGTTGTTTATCCCCTGCCGAGAGCAATAGAAGGACATGTTCTCTATTCCGGCAGGCACATTATGCCCAAATGACCTGGCTGATCTCTCTGCACCATGTTCAGGTGAACAAGAAAAAAAACCCCACAGCTACAGTTGGATAGTTTTATCGTTGACTATAATTTACTGTATAGGTAGTCCCAAAGTTACGTACAAGATAGGTTCTTAAGTTGAATTTGTATGTATTTTGGTACAGGTATATGTTGTTATTATTTTATAACGCCAGTGAAAAAATTTTTTTTTTTATTTTGTCAATTGGAATTGGATTTTCAAGATTTTTTGCTGTCATGGGAACAAGAATTATTACTAAAACTTCATTACAGAGACCTTGCAGCTGATAATTGCAGCCTGGGACTAAAGTAATAAATAATAATAATTCCTTTATTAATATAGCGCCTAGATTACGCAGTTCTGCACAAAGCTTGCCAAATCAGACCCTGTCCCCATGGGCTAACAATCTAATCAAACTACCATTATGTTTTGGAGTGTGGGAGGAAACCGGAAGACCTGGAGGAAACCCACGCTAACACGAAGAGAACATACAAACTCTTAACATATGTTGACATGGGTGGGACTTGAACCCAGGGCCCCAATGCTACAAGGATGTAGGGCTACCCACTGAGTCCCTGTGTAAAGCAGTCAGAGCACATTTCCAGGGGGCAGGGAGGTCCGTTTGCAACTAGGGCTCATTTTGTACATAGGGAGTAGAAAGGGCATGTAAAATATGTAAAATAACCTATTACTACCTTTTACTTTCTCAAACCATGACAGCCTATACTGGTCTTATATGGAATGCCCAGTCCAATTTCGCCGGTTTCTGTTATGGTGTTAAGCTGTGTATTTGATGCATCAGGCAGGCGGAGCTGAACTTTTGCAGTAAAAAGAATCTGCAACATTTTGTGTGTTCATGGAATTTCCATAAATTCCATCAACTACACCAGTACTGTACATTGCTACGAATGAGCCGTAGATGCTATAGCTAATCACAATGGATGGCTACCTGTAAACGTTGTGTGCTGTTTTATAGGCCGCTAGCAACTGTCTCGTGGACCATTTTCTGCAGCCCATGTTTCCTCACCATGTACGTGCCACTCGCACGACAATGCCTGTAATAAATTGCCCCCGCCCCTATAAGGGCAGGAATAGGACCTGCTGTATCTTTTACACCTTGGCATTTCGGCCTTGCGCATGACCCTAAAGAAGTGAATGGAGAAGCCTACGGCTAGCCATGTCCCCAACTCCTATCTGCCTAAACCCTAAATTTCAGAAATCTGTAGAATTAGTGGCTGAAAAATCTAAATAAAGCTCAATTCGCTCTAGCCAAATATATACCTAGCTGATAACAATGGGGTAATGTGCTTACAAAGCCTACAAAGGTTGCCCTTTTTTTTGGTTTAATTTTTTGGACCTAATAATAGGGACACAGGCTATCATTCAGTATTTCCCAGAATTGGGAATTTCCAAGTAAGAACTCTTGTTATGTCCTATGATATCACCTATGTTTTTGACCACCTCTGAATTTGGAAACTAGGAACTCCGGGAACTTTAAGGCTAGATTTACATTTTCTGTTTTTGGGTGGAATGTTTTTTGACTTAACATTAAAGTTGATAGAAAAGAGTGGAGAACTAGATCTCTAATCCCCCCCTTTTAAAAATCATTTCTGAATGGACTCTTAGGGGGAGATTTATCATCAAGTTTCTGAGGTAGAACTTTTTTAGTTGCACATGGAAACCAATCAGAGTTCAGCTTTAATTTTATGAACAGCTGTGGGAAAATGAAAGCTGAGCTCTGATTGGTTGCTGTGGCCAACCAGAACAGATCTGCTCTAAGAGTCTCATGATAAATCTCCCCCATAATCTCATCTCTTACTAAATGATATCATTTGTACAAATCAATCCTAAATCCTAAATGCACCAATTTTTGTTACTCATCCGGGTTTTTTGTTTATGCATGTTTTGAAGCTAAAGCCAGGTAGCCTCTTTCCATTCTGAGTTGGTAACAGTTTACATTGTTGTTAGGTTTTTATTTAGGAACACTTTTGTACTGTTTGATTATGCAGTGACGTGCATAGGATCCACAGCTTCATGACACTATGTAAAAACTGTGATTTAAGTGAGATCTATATCATCAATATACCAATGTGTAAGCAGGTGTTGTGCCATATTCCATATTACCACACGCTGTGCACATTTGGGACTTACATAACTATAGTAAAGTGAAATACTTGTACAGAGCTGCAATAGTAACATTTTAATGAATTGTACCAATGCTGTCCTAGTACCAGTATCCCTTCTCCATCTTCTCTCTTCCCCCTAGGATCATATATACCTGGAAAGGGCTGACCATGGGATATGTCCTACATTACGGCTGATGGTATAGAGACGACGCAACGCCAAAAATGCAGAGAAATTTTTGTTGTTGTTTTTTCACTTTCTTTACTGTCTTTATATTCACCTAATGAAACACTCTTGTCCAAAATAGAGTAAGGGGAACGTATGAAAGAAACATTTCGGACCCTAAATCTTACAAAAAATAATTTTAAAATATCAAATTAAATTTACCCTATGTGTTTCTTTGGGTATCTGTTTGGATTTTTTTTTACCAGCTCCAACACTTTGGATCCCTTATTAAGTGCTCCTCCACCGAATCTGGTGCAGGTGATCCATTGGTTTCAGCACACATTATGCTATTTGGCCTCTTCCCTGTCAAACACTGTATTTTTCAGACTATAAGGCTCACCAAAAATCCTTTCAACAGCTGCCTTGAACTGTGCACAGGTCTGGCACTTGCTGGTCATTCATCCTTATAATCCGGTGCGCCTTATATATGAACCCAAACATTTTAGCAGGCATTTATTGATGGTGCGCCTTTATAATAGAGCAGTGTTGGCGTACCTATGGCACGGGTGCCAGAGGTGGCACTCCGACCATCGCCCCAGGACAGAGTTCACCAAATAGGACCAAATCCACCAAAACTTCCTGCAGTCCCAGGAAACTTAAAAGTTGCTGCTCCCAGTGTTATTTTAAAGCGACACTTCATTGGCTGTTTGGACTTCCAGGAATAGAGAGAAGGTGCTGACAGAACTGCAATATCTTTGGAGGTCATCCTGCTGGACCCAACTGTCTTACTGTACTGAGAGACCCTGGAGAGAAGCTACAATGCTGTCTGAATTTGCCCTCCTTCTTTCAAGTGTATTGGTTGCCACAGGGGGCCGATACGATTGAAAGATTTGGAATAAAAGGTAGCAATATGTTACTTGTAGCACACATGAGAAAGTCATTTGGTCTGAGTTGCTGGTCAGAGTGCAGAAGGCTAGAAATCGGAGATATGCCCAAGAGGAAACATGAGTGGTCTATTGGGAGTCTGTTATGGACGGAGAATCCCTTCCTTAAAGGACACCTGTCATCAGGTCTGTGCGACTTGTCCTGTCACCTCTACCTGTTGGAGCAGCTCACAAGGATCCCATCCCAGCCTTTATCTAGTTATTTCATACATTAATCATTGTAAAATCATCTATTCTTTATTATGTAAATGAGGCTGGTCACATGGTCAGAGACAGTGATGTCACTCCTGTTACCCCTCCCCACTCCTCCCCCTGCTCATGTCTGTGTGTAATGTATAGTAAAGTATGGCTAGTGTGAGTGCTGCATCTGCTGACATGCTGCATCCTCCTAATATACAGGTGAGAGACACAGACATCAGCTACAAATGAATCTGACATGTTCTGCTGTAACATGGCTGCCTGGAGCTGTTGTATCTCTCCTATATACACACACACATGCACACACAGGCTGCAGGGGGCGTGGCCTCCAGCACCAGGAAGCACATCATTATACAGCCTCACATCATTATACAGGCTGTTAGTCATGCACTGGGGGTGTGGCTGTGCCTCCCACTCATGAATAGAGTGGACAGCTTGAATATGCTAATGCTTCATTGGACATTTCACAGGTCATTTGCATACAGCTTTAGGACCTCATTGCTTAGGTTTACAGGCATGTAGAGGGACAATGAAGGGATAGAGGCAATGCTCTCTAATGGCAGTTTATGAAAATATATTTAGTTTAGGGGGGTTATTTTGCATGACGGGTTCTCTTTAAAGAGCACCTGTCACTTCATTTTTACATATACAGCTAGTAACAGGTTCCTAGTAAGCCCTTTTTGACTACCACCCTTCTTTAAGCTAAAAATTGTTTCCCTTACATCTGCATAAATCAACTTTATCTTGTATTACCTGGCATCAGAGAAGGCTTGTCCTGTTTGGCCGAACCATCCCATCTACTGCATCCCATGTCCCATGCCTCTTCTCAGCATGTCATGTGACCACAGTAACATCATCACAGGTCCTTTAGCCTCTCAATGTTAGCAAACTGCACACTATGCATATATCTGATCACATCAGCCTCCATGGGCTCTTACTCCTCCCCATCCTCCATGGAGGCTGCTGTAATTTCATGTGATCACTTACATACATGAGGTAGATGTTGCAGATGCAACAGGACCTTAGATGATGTTGTCCTGGTGACATGACTTTAAGTGCCCAGTGATGTAACAGAGGTCTCCATACAGCAGAATATCATAGTAAGTCAATCAGGAACAAGGAGGCAGGTCAGTGCAACAAACTTTACTATGAAGGACTCGCTTAGTGTGATGGACTCACATCACGTGAGTTGCATTCAAGTTTGCAAACAAATATTTTTAACAATGCAGCCCAGCAGAGGAAATATTTAGGGATAAGGGCAATGGCTTTTATACATAGATTTTAATAAATTCTTTATTTTGAGTGGGATAATTTTGCATGACAGGTTCTCTTTAAGGACCAAACCAGTTTCAGTTTTTATTTTTTTTTTCTGTCTGTGTATTATCCTAATTATTATTGGCAATCTTAAATGCTCTCTTGAGTATACAGGCGTCGCGCTGATAAGTGTCATGCATGACTCAGTTTGGACAAGTGCTCCTGTGGGACGTGGAGAAGGTTTACACAGTGTCATTTAACCTCTTTCCAAACCCCAGTTGGAATTCTGTTTTTTGTTCTGTGCTCGGTGGTGTCTGCAAAGCCGAGGCAGAAGATCCTCCCTCCCATTTGCTCTCTTCCACTACTGGAAAATCTGCTGGGACTGGATTAAATTGCATTAGGTGAGGGGGTTAGACAGACAGCACAGTGTTCCTGGCCTCATTAGTGGCTGCCTGGATCCGCCATTAATATTTATAGCCCTGTGTTAATATGAAATCTTAGTTTGACTGTGCGTTGCGTGGCCTTTTTCACCCAGCCGAATCTCTGAACGTGAGAAGAATCTCCCCAGCTGCCAAATACAAGGGCAAGTCCCATGTTTTCTCTTGTGCCCACCCTCTTCGGCATGGCACCACAACAACTTCTGCACCACTTACGGAGGCTAGACATTCATATATTTGCTGAGTACAGGAGGCTCTTTTACGTTGTGCCAATACATTTTTGTAGGGCACAGCCATGGCAGCCACCACGTTCTGCCCTAGCGTTCCACTGATTGATCATAGATCCATGTGCGAATAATAACAATAGGATGGTGCAGGAGTCTAGAGAATGAACTCAGTGGACCCAGACCCTTTTTTTTATCCAGTCAAGTATACAATTTTAATATGGATGATGCATTGCTACATTGCAAATGAGGTCAGCACACTAAAGCTAGCTGAGCAATCCTCAGTCCTTGAAGGCCGCAAACAGGCCAGGCTCTTAGAAGTCTCTAATTACCATGCAATTAGCCTGGCTGTAATTATCGCTAGAACCAGCCGATGTTTGCCTTGAAACGAGTGGAGTTGCTCTCGATTTCTCCAGCAGGCAAGTGAAAAACAATGAGCTCATTATTATTTTTTGATACATACATGGTTCATACTGTGATTTGAAGAGCGGAAGTTCTCAGTTTACTTATGTGTTGAAATGCCTCCTGTTTAGCATTCCTACGAATATTCTTTCTTGCATGATTTCTTCTATATTTTATGAAGTAAAACTGCCAAGTAAGTATTAACTACTTACATCCCTCCATGTTGGCCCTGTAGAAATTACTATTTTGATATAAGGTATACACTCACCGGCCACTTTATTAGGTACACCTGTCCAACTGCTCGTTAACACTTAATTTCTGATAAGCCAATCACATGGCGGCTACTCAGTGCATTTAGGAATGAAGACATGGTCAAGACAATCTCCTACAGTTCAAACCGAGCATCAGTATGGGGAAGAAAGGTGATTTGAGTGCCTTTGAACGTGGCATGGTTGTTTGTGCCAGAAGGGCTGGTCTAAGTATTTCAGAAACTGCTGATCTACTGGGATTTTCACGCACAACCATATCTAGGGTTTACAGAGAATGGTCCAAAAAAGAAAAAACATCCAGCGAGCGGCAGTTCTGTGGGCGGAAATGCCTTGTTGATGCCAGAGGTCAGAGGAGAATGGGCAGACTGGTTCGAGCTGATAGAAAGGCAACAGTGACTCAAATCGCCACCTGTTACTACCAAGCTAGGCAGAAGAGCATCTCTGAACGCACAGTACGTCGAACTTTGGGGCAGATGGGCTACAGCAGCAAAAGACCACACCGGGTGCCACTCCTTTCAGCTAAGAACAGGAAACTGAGGCTACAATTTGCACAAGCTCATCGTAATTGGACAGTAGAAGATTGGAAAAACGTTGCCTGATCTGATGAGTCTCGATTTTCTGCTGCGACATTCGGATGGTAGGCTCAGAATTTGGCGTCAACAACATGAAAGCATGGATCCATCCTGCCTTGTATCAACGGTTCAGTCTGGTGGTGGTGGTGTCATGGTGTGGGGAATATTTTCTTGGCACTCTTTGGGCCCCTTGGTACCAATTGAGCATCGTTGCAACGCCACAGCCTACCTGAGTATTGTTGCTGACCTTGTCCATCCCTTTATGACCACAATGTACCCAACATCTGATGGCTACTTTCAGCAGGATAATGCGCCATGTCATAAAGCTGGAATCATCTCAGACTGGTTTCTTGAACATGACAATGAGTTCACTGTACTCAAATGGCCTCCACAGTCACCAGATCTCAATCCAATAGAGCATCTTTGGGATGTGGTGGAACGGGAGATTCGCATCATGGATGTGCAGTCGACAAATCTGCGGCAACTGTGTGATGCCATCATGTCAATATGGACCAAAATCTCTGAGGAATGCTTCCAGCACCTTGTTGAATCTATGCCATGAAGAATTGAGGCAGTTCTGAAGGCAAAAGGGGGTCCAACCCGTTACTAGCATGGTGTACCTAATAAAGTGGGCGGTGAGTGTATTTGGTGGTTATCTATTTATTCTTCTGTTTCTTGACTATGGTCGTTGGTCCTACAGACTTGGTGGCAGTGCCTACCCTGACCACCACGTCCTTCAAACAGGGGATCCTCTTTCTAATGATTGGTGGTGCCCCAGCATTTGAATCCTCAAAAATTCTCACCTATACAGTGGATGGGTGGTATCACGAACCCCACTCACCGGAGTTTACACACAGGGTGTACCTACTCTATGAAGTCCCAGAATTTAGCCCTCAAGCGTCCTAACGCTAAATTTACTCCACGCAATCCTGGCACCCAGTCCAAGGTCCCCTCACTGCCACCACCCACGAGTTACTTAGCCAAAGAAGGCAGTAGGCACCTCAACCACACAGACCATGCCCACTTATACTGTATTAAAATTATGAATTCACACAGAACATGCGATCGCTTACTACATAGACTATGCTAAAAATGATCTCTGGTAACTTACTTCCCTTTGGAGACTCTGATTCTTTAAGGCTACAAGCAGAGACTTATTAAAGTTAACACTTATAATAAAAAATACAGTAAACTAAAAATAAAATTGTCAGATAAAAATAGTTAAAAACAATACACACACTTACACAGGGAAAATGGAAACAAAAAACTCTGGCTATGGAAATAGGTAGAAGTTCCTTGGCCCGAGGACAGGACATGGAGAGCAATCCAGTCTTCTAATGAATAGAGTCCTCAGAACTGAACTGGCTGCTTTACTACCGTAATTTAAACCCAGGGGATTTTTGACCCCCACCCCTGGCTGTGATGTCACTGTGATGGGGAGTTTTTCTATCCCCCTCCCATAAGAGAGGTACTTCTTATTAAAACCCCATACTTTTTGATTGGAAGATGGCACCACCTGCTTCCAATCAACCGGGTGCCTTTTACCATTTACCCCATACCAAACTCGGGGTGTCTAAGCCCAATATTAACAGTGGTCTGCCATTGGCTGACTTCCCCTGCAGCTTGGCTTTTGAAACTCTGTCCAAGAGTGTATCTAGACCCCATAACTATCCCGTGTAACTGGGGACCCATAATTATGAATTATGCCTCCGTTATGGACAGCTATGATATTTCTGCATTTTGGAGGGAAAATACCATACAGTCTACTGTTTCTTTCATCCACAACATGCTGGCCCAAGTTGTCAATTTTTCTTGGTGAGGAGCATGTTTCTCTGATCAAAAAGAGACTCCCTGGGATTTGGAGACTTACTGCCCAACCCCCTTCAAATGCCCCTTCAGCCATTTGCTCTGGCCAAAGAAGCCTCATGTCTCCTAACAGGACATAATGAAACAACGCACAACAAAAAAAAAACTGTACAGTGGTAATATTATCACAGGTAGTATACATTCTGGTTATGGATAAAACCCATTTATCCTGTTCCCAACATCTGCCTTGCACAAGGCCTTATAATTGAGGTCAGGTTTTTAAAGCACCTGCTTTGGAGCTGAGTGGGCATAATAAAGGCCAATTTTACACTCCGTACACCCAATATCAGGGTCTGATTGGAGACCACGTTATCACTGACCATCAACCCTTTAGACGCCTTGGACTGAAGTCCACACCATCTGACATGTCATCAAAGAGAAAGTGATGGAATGGCTCCTCTGTGAGTAGATAAGGGTAATTGTATAGTTTCTATGAATGTCGGCACTTTCTGGGAAATATACTAATACTTTTTTACAGGATGGGATAAGGAAAACAATGCCTCTTTTGGCTACCTTATAGGGCAGCCCCCTTAACATCAAGCATGACTTTCAAGATGCCTAGTGACATGATGTGTGATTAAAGCCAAATCAGTATATCTATTCCAGAAGGAACAGATTCCCAATTCAATTATTGACTCGAGTATAAGCCTGGGGTGGGAAATGCATTGGTCACAGCCTCCTCCCAGTGTATAGCTTTTCATCCCCTTGCCCCCGTTATGTAGCCAGCCTCCTGCCCCGTTATATATATAGCCTGTCCCCTGCCCCGTTATATAGCCTGCTAGCCTTTCACCAGCCCCAGTTTGCCCAGTTCATAAAAAAAAGTCAAAACCCACCTTTCCAACACCCTTTGCAGATCATCTCCGCGATTCGTCTGGCAGCGGCAGGTCCCTCTCTGACATTAGTGTGTGCCGGCAGCTGGCACATCCAATATTATAGCAGTGGTATCCGGAGTCGGAAAGGGGAATTTTGACTTTCTTTTTTTTAACTCGAGTATAAGCCGAGTTTTGGGTTTTTAGCACATTGTTTGTGCTGAAAAACTCTGCTTATACTCGAGTATATACAGTAAGTCGGAACTGGTATATTTTATAATTGTAGCTCCGGACAAAAACTTGTTTTTGGCCCTGTAAAAATTAGATTTTCAAAATTTTGGGGCGGTCATGGAAACAGGGGTTATCAATAAAGCTTCATTACAGACACCTTACAGCTGATCATTGCAGCCTGGGACTAAAGTAACATTCAGAGAGGTCACAGTGGGCAGAGAGGTCATCTGTAAGTCGGGTGTCCTTGTTGTAAATAAACAATAAGACGAAGTATATTGCAAGCGCCTAGAGCAGGGTCTACATTAATCTCATTTTTTTTTATGTTCATTTGTTTTAATTTGAGCTTTTAAATGTTTTTAGGGTTTTTCCAATCTGTACAGTGTTTTTGAATACTTTAGCAATACTTATATATATGAAGATTAATATTGCTCATCCTTCAGTGATGATATTTGGGTTTTCTTATTTTTCCAGCTGTAAGGATGCATTTATATCTCTGCTGGTTACCTCATGTTGGATATATTTAGTGATGTAAATGTGTCATTAGTACAAATGTCTAAGGTCTCAAGATAATAGTCTCCCAGTGGAGGTCATATGTAGATTTTTTTTTTTTGACTGACTTCCGTATACATTAGAAGTAGATCATGAAGACTAATGGGTTCCCTGGACATTGCCAATTTTACTTGTCCTTGTCTGAACACTCATAGCTACCTATATACGGCATTGTACGCCATTGTGGACATGCATCAGTGATAAAGTGGAAATGTTGAAAAAAATTTTAGTTTAGCAAGTTGAATTATCTAGAAGTCCCTCCTCCAATGTTGTGCAACTGCTTCACCTTAAAGGGACTCTTTGGAAAAAATAAAACTTAAAAATAAAAACTTGGAAATAACTTTATAATGCAAAAAGTAAAAAAATATAACGTTTAAAAATCTTAGTCAAGTGCTTTATTGGGTGTTCATTTGGGTTTTGATTTTTTTTTCTATTATTTTTTTATGTCTATCATGTGTGTAAAATATTCACATAATCCAATCCAAGAATATTACTCCTTGTATAAAGACATTTAATTAAATCGAGCTTTATATATGTCAGTAAAAGGCCATCTTGCACAGAGCATTTTATCTTCTATATGTTATAAAAGAGCACGGTCTATCTCAAAGTATTAGCATTTGAAAAAATATATATAAACACTATTTTTTGGGCTTTAAAATGCAGTGAGAGAAAGTCTCACTAAAACTGCCTGCGTCATATACTGAAAGGAGGAGAATCCACCACTGCCATGCCCTCTTGATCGCTGTCTTGGAGATCTGGTAAAGCACAGACTTGGCCTTCCCCCGATATCGAGATAGCAGAGCCTCCGCATTCCCTTCCTCTCCCGACATGAGTAATCCCTGAAGAGTGATGTCAGAAGCACTGATCACATGATTCATAACCTTGTCATGCTGCCAGGAGAAGTTCACTTTCTCTGGGACTAGGTATGTATAAGAGCTGTGTGTAAGTCAATGGATGGATGTAGCAGAGCTGTATGTGTGTTAGTGAACGGATTGATGTAGCAGGGCTACATATCTGTGTGAATGGATCGATGGATGTAAAGAGCTGCAATATGTCTTTGTGTGTGAATGGATGTATATAGCAGAGCTTTATCTGTGTGAATGGATGGTTGTAGCAGAGCTGTCTATGTGCTTTTGTATTTGTGATCCCCAGGTAATTTTTAACTAGTCAATTCAATTTTTTCCATTTTTGATGACTAAATTTAAAGTGCTAAAAATATGGTTATTACCATGGGTCACCAATATCTTGGCTGAAAGGAAATCTAACATTACATACCAGCTGTTCAAATAGATTACAACATTTAAAGGACGTCTTTCACCAGGATGAAAGACTGTGTATGCAAATGAGCCTGAGAGGCTCCAGGCTCCGTAAATAGCTATGTAGCCTGGAGCTCCTCAGTCTCATTTGCATACAGTCTTTCATCCTGGTAGTAGATGCCCTTTAATATTAAGGCTTGCACATATCTATTAGTAATCCGTAGAAGAGTAACTTTAACAATATGATATTCGTATGTTCCTGGCTGTATGCAATAAACTTGAACTCGCCAAACCATACGTTCACATGAAGTTTATTATTGATTTCACCCCCCCCCCCAAATCCTATGGGTTATAAACAAGGTTTTTGATGTGGTTATTCAGCCCCCCATTGGTATTGATAGAGTCAATACAGACTCTGCACCAGTGATTGACATGTTGCATGTTTTTTTTTTTGTTGTTGTTAAAAATACCTAATGAAAAATTTCACCTGCTTGAGATTTCTTCACTCGTATCACAGAATATGGATGTTTAGTTTTGTCAGAATGCTCAGCGGATTATAAATGAAATAGTACAACCTCAATGATGGAAGTCTGCTTCCACTTCTATTACATATTAAGACCAAGTCCTTTCTTTTTTCACCTTAACCCCACCATGAAAAGTACAGTCCATTGTTATTTTATCTAATAAGTCTTATGGTCAGGGGTCATCTCCAGGAGACAATTCTCGATTATTTGCCCTTGGGCAAGACTCAACCTTTTTGTACCACGGATTCTTCCAGTTTTCTCCTGAGGCAGAAGAACTGTAACTTGAGATGTCCACAGGAGAGCTTTCATTCTCCACCGTGTCTTCCCTCCTGGGTTAGGAGGTGGCTTCTAGAGAGTCTATATAGATTTTTTGAGGGTTGCCTGTGATCAAAGGGCTTCATAAAAAGTAACACCTGACAGATTGGAGATCGAGGGCTTGTTTTGGGCTTGAACTTTTCCAGTATCGTCTACCTTCAAGGGTTAAAGGCGATACTTTGCTAGGCTTAGAGTGAGTATATTGAGCCGCTAGTACTTGTAATGTAAGCTCACTCTACTCGCTCTGACTCCTGATTACGATTCAGCGATGTGCTCCTGGAAGAAAGCCGATTCCCCAAGCCCTGCTTTTTATTCTACTCTCTCGCTTCTCCTTTTTCCTCTCCATCGCCTCCTCCTCTAGTCAGCTCCCTACCCCTTAGCTGGTTGTTGTTTAATATTTATTCCTGTTACGGTTATGAATTTCTATAAAATATTCACAACCCCCCACATACACACTCTTGAGGAAGAAGAGGGGAATAAGACAGATACACAAAACATAGTGATTTAATTAATACAAAGCTGTCTAAAGACCTTAAGGTGGAGTTGCAGATTCCCGGAGGCCTATTTATTCGGAGCCTCTGTCTGTCAGGCGCACGCTCATCCCTGTAGCGCAAGCTTCTTTGCTCCAGAGCTGGCAAGGGCAGCCAGGTCTCCGCTCTTCCATTTACCCAAGGCACAGACCACTGGTGGAAAGAAGCCGGGATCCTATTATTTATTTATCCTTCCACAGTGAATAATAAAATGTAGCTTGTCTCTGTAGTTACAAAAGCGTAATCATAGCTAAGTGTATAATTAATATTGTGTTCGCACATCGACACTTCTACAGTGTAACTCGCTAGCGCATCGCTTTAGGACATAGTTTGCAGTTTAGTCATATGCTCAAAAATAGATGTGGTAACAGTATAGCGACTTACCAAAGCTATTTCTGGGACACTATTTTTGTTGTCTTCCTCGCTCCCCAACTATTTTCACACAATACATCAGGGTGTATTAAAATACATGCCATTTTACCTCTACTGGGATATAGTGAATGTCATTTGGTTTATATACATCTACAACTAGTCTTAAAGGGATCACCTGAATATGCTTGGGTAGAATGTTTATTATGTATTCATTATTGTAGATTGGAAATAATAGAAACTATACATAAATAATTAGTGGTAAGAAATGTTGTAATATGCGGTATTAGCTTTAAAGGAAATTTCCTCCTTCTGTACTTTAAATGCCGTTTTTCTTCTCCCCCTCACCTTAGTGTAAAATGACTCTCAAATTACCTGGTTTTTAAAGATTTGTCAGCTCATTGGACAGCTCTCCATAGTAATCTATAAAGAGGGACGCGGCACTCTAGCCACCTGTCGCATATTTATGTGCATTGTCCCAAATTTTCAGCTCAGTGGTTAGTACAACAGCCTTGCAGTGCTGGAGTCCTGGGTTCAAGTCCCATCCAGGTCAACATCTGAGGAGAGTTTGTATGTTCTCTCCCTGTTTGCGTGGGTTTCCTCCGGGTCCTCCAGTTTCCTCCCACACTCCAAAACATACTGGTAGGTTGATTAGATTGTGAACCCCATTGGGGACAGGGACTGATTTGGCAAACTCTGTGCAGCTGTGTAATCTGTGTGCGCTATATAAATAAAGGAATTATTATTTGAAACAATTGTGACGAATTTGGCTTGTGCTGGGCAAATCACATCTAAAAACGTGCATTTTTTAATGTGGCAATCCTACATATTTCATACAGAAACTATACTATAGAATTTATTAGACTCTACTGTCAGGTGTTCCTGCGCTGGAGTAATCAACCTGGGTCTTCCCATCTGCCAATAGAGATCCAAACATGACCTTGATTAGAGAAAAAAAATATTGTCACACCAGAATAAGTGAAACAATGCCTATGCTCCACTGATAACGGGATCCCCATTCTCTGGAGAGCTAGGTTTCCCGTTTTTGTAATCAGTGGGGGTGCGGTAGTCGGGCCCTCACCAATCTCCTTGTTATGCATTATGCTGTGGATACGGGATAGCTTCATAAGTTGGGATAAATGCTTTAAAAGAACGCAATTGTGTGTTCCTTTCTTATAAGAAAATATGCACTAGAATGATCATTTCTTGAGAAATACAAGCATTCGCTATAACAGACGTGTCATAAATTTTAACTTATCTGCTAAGTGTCAGTTGACTTGTGTTTTACTGGAAGGATTTTTCTGTAAGCAATACATCTACAGGTAATTGGAGTGTTGCTACAGGAATGTAATGCCAAAAAACATGCCCCTATAGGATATATTTACTTCCCATGGATCGCCTCCTGGTCAGTCCTGGCCTTGTTATTGATTTTCACACTTATTCTGCTAAACCTGTAAGCTTGGAGTATATTTAACTTGTTATATATTTTATTTGTTCTTCCCTTTTTTGAGACTTTTACTTAAGTCACAGCCAGCGAGCTTTTCTTTTATTTACTAGAGAGACACAAAGCCTATTTATAAGGTGTTTCTATGTTATTAACAAAAATCCAGCATTTCACAGCTCTAAGTCCAACCTGTCTCCATCAGTCCTTTTGTACACTATTTCAGTTGCCCCTGGTTTCCGACTTTGTATCTTCTAACTTGAGGTGGACAACCATTTTGTCTGACGCTGTGGAGCTGAGGTCTTCTCTGCCTCTAACCCTCTCCCCCCTGGCTTACTGGAAAGAACTCGCAGACACTCACTTCCTGCCGACAAACTCCTCACATTCTAAGGAGAGAAAAGCTACAAGCTACAGACAGATAAGTTCTTTATCCAGGGAGCAGGAGGGAGGGTCATAAGATCTGATAGTGTGAGAACAGAGATGTAGCAGAGCTGACAGTGTGTAATATGCATCTAATGGATGTCATCATCTCATCTCTGATCTGTCTCCTCTCTCTTTCTATGTGTCAGATACTAGTACAATGTTCAGAAGGTAAATGAAAGTGTATATAAATCTGTACCCTGGTAATCTAACCACATTGTCAGCTCACAGCACTGCAGGGATCATGAAGTCTCTGCTTAGAGAGTCCCCACCCACACCCTGCAATCTTACACTGACCATCATTGAGTGATAGGAGCTAAAACAGCAACAAAACTGAGTAAAATTGTAAAATTGCATGGCCGTCTGCTCCATTACTTTGATGGAGCCACCCGGGGTCTGACGGAGGTACGCGGGACCCCATCAGACCCCTCGTTTTCGTGATTGGTGGGATTTCATCACTGAGACCCCCACGATCAGCAAGTTAGGCCCTATCCTGTGGAAGGGGCCTAACTTTTGTTTGTGGGAAAACCCCTTCAACTCAGGGGGGAATCCTGAGATGATCCCCTTTAACACTTTTTATGTCCGTTCAAGAACAGCTTGGTCTAGGAATACAGTACATTTTCGGCAAGTTAATGTGAATTCTTACACAAGATGGGCAGTGTCTTCAGGCCAAAGGGGGTTGATGATAATCTGTGTTGGATTGTGATCATTTGGATTTGGTTGAGAAATACTTGTTTAGTTAAAACCTTTGCGCCAAGTTTGATGTTTGTGGTCTGAGCACTATTAGTCCCAAGTTATACATTGTTCTAAGAAAATAGCTCATCTTACACATAAGCTGAAGGAAGTGAAGAAACTTTAATATTTTCTTCAACTAATTGACTGTCATAAACTAGGGGTTAGAGTTGGTATTTCCCCCGAGACTAGAAGTGGAATACAATCCAGAAACCCTCATACACTACATGACCTGTTATAATAGGGTACAGTATATGGCTGCACAGCATAGGACTTCCATCCTTTACAAGATATCAATGTGTTATAGCAGCTCGCTCTCAGTCAGATGAAAGATAATCTATCAGCAGGCAAGAACTACTTTGGTCTTTCTGAGCTTCTCTGTTGAAATAGAGCGAGAAATTCAGTTTATTTAAGTGTTTTTAATATTTCTCACATATTTAGGATTCTTAGATATTTAATTAGGGTGACCTAATTATATATATAATGTATATGGCTTTTTTTCTTTTTACAAAGTTTGCTTAAATTTTTAGTATACAGGTGTATACTTAAGAACATCTGACTTACAGACGGCCCTTGTTACAAACGGATGTCTTGTAATTGGTAATTTACTGTACTTTAGCCTTAGGCTACAATAATCAGCTATAACAGTTATCACAGGTGTCTGTAATGAAGCTTTATTGCTTTATATCCTGGTTCTTATGACAACCCAACATAAAATCCAATAGTCATAGAGACCAAAAGAATTTTGGCTAGGGTTACAATGATAAAATATACAGTTCCGACTTACATACAAACTCAACTCAAGAACAAACCTACAGAACCTATCTTGTACGTAACCCGGGGACTGCTTGTAGTCTATGTAAAGTACGTGAGGATGAATGCTATTTATGGCCATTATGTGACTTGTATTCTTGCAGTTTTCCCTCTCTGTAGGCTCTGTGTGATATCATCTTAGCTCTACCTGGTGAAAGAAAACTAACTGTTCTCTCTCTCTCTCCTGAACCCTCTCCACCTCCATAGACACCGATGCAATTTGAAATTATTGTGATCTTTTCTTAGCAGAGATTTCAAAACGAACTGTATATTATAGGAAATGTGGGGAGTGGAAGAGGAGCTCAATACAGGGAGAAAGAATCCCTTTCCTCTAATAAAATCTATTATAAAATTGGTTCTATACAATTCCTACTTTAGTTTTTTTTTCGGCATGTGTACCATACCACCAATCTTGAGAATTGTGGTTCTGCACCACTGTCAGTGTGGAGTGGAAGATCGTGAACAGCATGGATAGCCATGAAAATTATTTTACAGTAATTTGTTGATATAATTCACAATAATTTAGTGCACATTGATGTTCATCTTTAGTAAAACTATTATGGGGCCCCCGATCTGGCTGCAAAATGTATGGCCAGTGCATGGCCCCTAATAGAGGTCTGTGGCACCAGATCACGGTACGGTGAACACACTAGGACACGTTTAGTAAGGGTCGTGCGCTGCACTTTTGTCGGACCATGTACGTTCTTGATGGCTTCATGGCTCATGCAAGCCGAGTTATTTATAAAGTGGCTGTGCTGCGATTGCGTCACATGCGACCAATTTGTGGCACGGGTGCCCTGGCTTCCATGCAACACAAATTAGGGGGCGTGCTGTCAGATGGTCCGACTGATCCAGACCGAGTGCCGTATTTAACTTCCAAATTGTGTCGCACGCCCTATTTTAAAGGTGCCCCACATAAAAGATGGTGAACTCTGTCGGACCAGTGTGGGGAAGCGATAGATTCAGGGTTTCTGCATGCTCTTTGTGAATTGCAGCACGCAGCATAATAGACAGACAATGCACTTTTAGTGAACTCCAGTGACTTTGTAAGTAAATGTTCCCCACTGTATCTCGCCGCACCCTCACCTGGCGGCTTTCCATGGGGAGCGGAGGAGTGAGGAGCACTCTCCTCTCCTCCACTCAGGCGGGCACACGTTCACATGCAATGGGCCTAAACCTATCGGCAATCAGGTAACTAAGAAGGAAGGGCTCTGTACCTAGTACGCCATATCCTAAATGCAGGAAGAGCAGGATTTCCTATCCATCCCTAACTTTTCATGTGTTTTGAGACATTTGAGAAAAGTTGCATGAGATGACCTTTAAAAAGAATAAAACCACATTGACACAATTATCTTGTCTTAATTATTGATCCCAGTGTGACATCTGTTGGGCTCTTTTGGGGATCCATCTTTGGCGTTCATATTGTCCCCTGGGAAGGAGTTCAGTAGCTTATCTTTTGGAGTCGATGAGAAGAAGCTGCTTCAGCCGGGTCTCTGCTTTGCATGGCTGAGCGATGTAGCTGAGCTGTACTTGCCATCGTCTCTACTCCAGTAAACATAACTGACACTGCTCTTGGCTATCCTAGATGCAGGATAGATACTTTGCAGTTGAAGTTTCCCTTGGCTGCCCTCATGGTGCCATTTACAGTATACAGGCCCATTTACGGTTCCTTTATTGTGTGCCCGGGGAGGACAGAAGAGCTGTCATTACGCTGTCAGCGCATTACAAAAGCTGCCGTCCATTCACAGGATTCATGTGCCAGGAGGGCAGCCACGAGGAGGCTGAATGTCAATGAGCTGCCCATTCCTTCACTTCTGCTCAGAGAGAGTCAGGTAATGAATATTTACTGGGAAATTTCTGATAATGTTCTCTTCTATACGGTATAGTTATGGGCATCTGTAGTGTATAACTAAATCCATGTGTTTATCCATCCATTTCTGTACTATTGTCATACCTGAAGACATTATATTTTTGCCCTTGGATCATGTCGCCTGCTTTTCCCCTGCAGACTGTATCTGCCTATATGTACAGGGGGCATGGCATTAGAACACATAGACCTACTGCATAAATGTGCGTATTCATATTCAGATACACACATAAAGAGGTGTGAATTGATGCAGAGCTCACCCAGTGCCGAGCTCCCTGTAGACACAGACACTGTATGTCCCTGGAGGAGACGCCAGGACAGAGATAGATGAGCAGAGCTCCCCCGGCCGCTGATTAATGACTCCAAAGACGTTGCCTTGAAGGGACCTCTGGGGAATGACAATGAGGAGGTTCATAGGGTATGGCTGGTACAATGACCCTCTCTATGCCAGGCCTCTGTTATGAATCTCAGAATGTCATGTTTTGGTGGTAATCTGAGATGCCCTGTGGCGTTTCCAGTGTAGGCCAAAACACAGAGCAAGATGCTCCATCTACTGGTGCTGCAGAGGAGGCAGCAGGACTGCTGCAAGGGAGCAGGTAAGTAACTTTTTTTTTTTTATTGTATAGGGGGACTGGTGTGGGGGAGGGCTAGCTACAATGGCAAGCAGAAGGGGTAACGAAATATAGTGAGTTCTATTATATAACCCCTTTGCCTACTTATAAGTGGGGGATTAAACGTAAAGGGCCATTACATGTGAGGGAAATTATAATCAAGGAGGTATTATTAGTAGAGGAACTACAGAAAGTGGAGTATTATATGTTGATTTGCACATTAAGGGGTGCTATAATTTGTGGGAATGCTAGGGGCTGGCGTAAGAGGTGGAGCATGGAGCATAAACATTTTCTATGCGCATATCATTTTGTCTGCCTCTATTATTGTCAAAAATTTGGAGGTATGGCTTTAGATTACCATATATTCTGTAGTTGTAATGTAAATGGAGTTTGTGGCAGTTCGATTTCTGCCAAATGTATGAGTCCTAAGATCGAGTTCTAGCTGTAGGACTGTTCCTTATGCTCAAAATGGTGCAGTGGTCCTTCTCACTCTTTCCTGCACAGCGTTTCCCTGGCCAGAGGTGCTCAAAGGGTAAAAAAAAGCAGGGCACCTGATTTAGATGAAAGGGAAGCTGTCACCAGGGACCTCATTTTCACTAAAGACCGGTTACAGAAGCCCATTACAGCTGCATTGCAAAAATGTTGTTCTGCCTTTTCTAAACATTTGCATTATTTGTGTGTTATAATTTACCTTGCACCCTGCCAGAATCCTCTGTGTAGTCCCAGGGGGTTGGGCTTTAGTTTGCATGCATTTCAAAAAACAGCATGTGACTTGTATGTACTGCAGACTTCTCAGCTCTTGGCCTGCACCTTTGTGCTCCTGTAAAGCTCCTCCCCCACGGATGTCAGCTTACCAGGCTGTGAGCTCTGAAGAAGCAGGAGGAAAAAGGAGCAAAAAGGTGGGGGCTGAAACCTTAGTAGTCTGCAGCACAGACCAGTCACATGTTTTTTTTTTTTTTTTAAATCCGTCCAATTCAAAAGCCAACCCCTGGGACTACACAGAGGATCCTGGTAAGATGCAAGGTAAGTTATAACTTACAATTATATTGAATTACAGCTGTACTGGGTTTTGGTACCCTGTCTTTAGTGAAAGTGAGGTTCCTGGTTACAGGTTCCCTTTAACGGGGATAGCTGAAGCTTCTTGCACGTCTGGGTGATGGGGATTGCTTCCTCTGAAGGGAATGTAGTGCTTAACTAGCACTTCAGCCTTTTCATTTTAAGAAGTGGAAATATGGCATCACATTATGAGTTGGATATTCTTATTTGCTTATTCTTGGTTCCTCCTACAGTCATGGATGGCCTTGCAAAGGTTTCCTGTGTTGCACAACAGAAGCCTTTGCTTTGTAACCCAACAACAGGATGGGACTTGTAGTGTGACTGTGGTGTTCAGTGTCCATCCATGAGCTCATCCCTGGCGTGTTGTTATCTGCCAGTCACATTATTGTATGTCCTGTCGTTTCCTACTTTCTCTATTTCGTCTTGCCAGCAGTTCTTCTCATTCTGCTTTCCATCTCAATATCAGCCAACCTTGGCAACAAAGAAAGTCTGATATTACCACCCTGCAAACACCACAATACTAATTAATTCTTGGCTGTCCCTCAGGCTTGCCATGATCTTGGCGCAGCACTCTTGAGAGTCAAGGGGCACGTCATCTTGTCAGCACAGTGGGTGCAGAGTTCCCCATGCTGTTTTCTTGTTTCCTAAACATATAATTAAGCTATTAAGATCTGTGTCTTGGTTCCATCGCCCTCTCAGGCTGATCCGGGGCCTTAACCGACTTTTACAATTTGGTTTGCCGGCGAGTGTAATAACTGTCATTAAAGAGAAGAGATATCATTAGTTGAAAGATGGCGTTTAATTAGAAGCACTCGATACATAAGCCTATGTGCTGCATTGAAGCCTGCCCCAAGCAGTGTCTGAGTTATAGAGAAGAGCAGACCTGATCACGCTGTGTGCAATGGAGATGTGTTTAGACGCTTCTTCAGATAAATCGGCCTTTGCTCTTTCAGTTTTAGTTATTAACAAGATGTCTCAAATATGAGGGATTTCTATGGAGAACACAAGTCATTCACTGTGCTATAACCCGCAGCAGCTGAATGCTCTCTTTTTATCTCTTTTAGATAATAAATAAAAACAAAAACTACTACAAAAATTTCATAAACGAATAGTGGAGATAATAGTACATTTTTGTTATATACTTTATAAAAGAATCTTTTTCTTTGAAATCTTTGCCTCTGTGTCCGTCTTTTGCTCTACCTTTCTTCCTGTATTAAGCAGGTTGTGTAAATCAGCTTTCTGTCCTGTATTCACTGACAGCTGAGAGATCCTGGAACCTGATAAAGTGTCTAATGACTTCTAGTAAATTGGAAAGTGTTAAATTTTAGCCTCCTAATTTGTCTGAATTAGATGCACCCCAGAATGATTCCAGATACTCTGCTTACTACAGGAGAAAGAAGCAGAAATCAGAGACAGAGAAGCCGCTTGACTTAAAGCGAAACTGTCACCGGGACCCCACCACCACCATTAACTGAACACACAGTACCTTTTAGATGTCTTTATACATGTTTCACTGAGCCATCTGTCCATGGGATAAGAGCCACCATTCTTCTAAAAAAGACTGATGTCCTCTTTTCCAGTCATGGAGGTGGAGAGCTGCAGTATACAGTCTGTATACCACACCTCCTCAGTGACTAACCCAGCCCCCTCATGAAAGACAGAGACCTGTGACTCTCTGAAGACCATTCTTGAGGGCAGCATGACATTGATTTCTCTGCATATAGCCCGGTCTTTCTCAAACCAATCCCTCAGAAAGATTGGGGCTATGATGAAGCAGCATAGTTTTGTCAATTACAGATTTGTTTCTTTATAAAATTAGCCGCTAAATGACTAATAATGTTAAAAAATACATTCTGCCTTCAGCTGACAGGCTGCAGGGGGGTCAAACTTCAAATCGCTATATCTCCTGAACCCTGGCACAATTTTGTTGTCATATTAAGCAGCAGCATTTCCCCTTTAATGTGATATAAGGATTGCATGGACGCCTTTGTTTTTACTGCAACATTAATTGTGAATATCTCTGGTTCTATGTTTTGGTGCACATCAAGTATTCTGAGTTGGGTGCTTTTCAGATTAGGGATCCAATCCCTTACAATATGAAAAATGTAATCCAAGCACACTAGTATGCGATTTAAGGATTTTAATTAGACATACGGCCAGTTTCACTTGAACGTTTTCGGCTGAAGTAGCAGCTTTTTGTCAAAAACAAGGCCGGTTGGAATAGGGAAAATAAAAGTAGATGTGTCGTCGCCGTAGTGTGGTATGGCTGTATTCTGGATTAAAGCGCGCCATAATTGGGAGTACAGCCAACCTGGGTAGTACCATACCCAGGCGCCCACACATCTACTTTTGCTTTCTCTTTCTCATTCCAACCGGCCTTGTTTTTGAGAAAAGCTGCTACGTCAGCCGAAAACGTTCATGCAAAACTGGCCGTATGTCTAATTAAAATCCTTAAATTGCATACTGGTGTGCGTGGATTATATTTTTCATATAGTTCTATGAAGCACCCATACACAATTCCGATATCCTATCAAAGGGAGCTTCTCCTGTTTAATATGGCACCAAAATTGTGTTTCTAGGTGCCAGGGTTCAAAAGATGTAGTAGTTGGTCATTGTCACGACGTTTTATAAAAGTCATTTCTGCATGGGACACACGCAAATAGGACTTATATAGCTGTATATAGGGGTTAATGTAATCAGAGAAGTTACTGCATTTTGTCATGTGCTATATTTTATAAAATGAACAAATTTCTGCAATAAACAGTACATAACCTTCCTGGAATCGCTTTATCGACTGCGCTCAGGAACATTTTTAATTCCCTGCAGTTTTCCTTCTCCCTCAGCAGACTACATGCTAATTTATGACAGTCTGTAGTCCGGATCTCACCTGCAGACTATAGACCATAAATTGGGCGAGGAGAATCTGTGGGTAATGTAACTTTACCTATGCAATAATTTCGGATCACTCTTGTCACTTTAGGGAGTGTTTTTGGTAATACCGTTGTTGGTAGAACCGTTGTCTCTGCAGGGATGGTAACATTTTGCCCATGATCATTTTACCCTTTGGATGAAGCAATTATTGCAATGAAAGATGTTCCGATTACTACATAGTTGGCAATTTCGTGTTACAGATTGTGAAGAAATTGGTGAATGACTTGTAGACCAGAGATTAATTCAACGCTTCAACGTAGTGGCTGTGCTTGGTATTACATCTCCCTCTACAAGGCTCTGCTTGCAGCCAGTTTTATGCCTGGAGAGACGGTGGTTAAGGAATGGTTGGCGTAGCATTGCTTTTCTACTATTTTTCAAATTATTTTTAGACCACCCCACATGGGGCCCATGGAATAAAAATGACCAAAATCGGACAGTTCCTTTAAGGAAAGAGTTTTACTTCTGGTAAGTATGGGAGTTAGAAGTGGAATTTTGTTCTTAGAAGGGAACTTTTTTTTGGGAAGGTTGGATCAGAAGTTTGGTGGTATAAAGAACACAATAGTCCGGGGCATATAGTGGTGATTCTATTTGACTCCCACATGGGGCCCCAATTTGTTGATAATTTTTTCAGACGTGATTCACAATGTCGCTGTCTTGTACATGAGCTATAGAAACTGATATACATTGCGAGCTTGGACAATGAGAATTGTATGTTGATGGTGGTTCTTGTTACACATTGCTTTTCAGCATGTTTTCTGAGCCAGGAAAGAATATGTACGGTATACACTCGAGTATAAGCCAACCCAAGTATAAGCCGAGCCTCCTAATGTTACCACCAAAAACTGGGAAAACATATTGGCTTGAGTATAAGTCGAGGGTGGGAAATGCATTGGTCACAGCCCCCTGTGATATATAGCCAGCCAGCCCCCTGCGATATATAGCCAGCCAGCCCCCTGCGATATAAAGCCAGCCAGCCCCCTGCGATATAAAGCCAGCCAGCCCCCTGCGATATCTAGCCAGCCAGCCAGCCCCCTGCGATATATAGCCAGCCAGCCCCCTGCGGTATATAGCCAGCCAGCCCCCTGCGGTATATAGCCAGCCCCCCCCTGCGGTATATAGCCAGCCCCCCCCTGCGGTATACAGCCTGCCAGCCCCCCCCTGCGGTATACAGCCTGCCAGCCCCCCCCTGCGGTATAAAGCCTGCCAGCCCCCCCCTGTGGTGTGTATCCAGGCAGCTCCCCCCCCCCTGTGGTGTGTAGCCAGGCAGCTCCCCCCCCCCCCTGTGGTGTGTAGCCAGGCAGCCCCCCCCCCGTGGTGTGTAGCCAGGCAGCCGCTACCCCCCCCCCCCCCGTGGTGTGTAGCCAGGCAGCCGCCCCCCCCCCCCGTGGTGTGTAGCCAGGCAGCCCCCCCCCTGTGGTGTGTAGCCTGGCAGCCCCCCCCCCCCTGTGGTGTGTAGCCAGGCAGCCACCTCCCCCTGTGGTGTGTAGCCAGGCAGCTCCCACCCCCTGTGGCCAGGGAAGAAACTAAACTTACTATGGAGATTTTGCCTTTGAATGCCATTTTACAGTCTAAAAAGCCATGTATGCTCATCTGGGGATTCGTGGAAAATGAATATGCACATCAGTTTTCTTGGGTGAGTAAAGGAAAACAATTTATCACTGTGTCTTCCTCAATATCAATGTCTGACTTTCAAGATGCCTAGTGAGATGCCATATGATATTAGCCAGGCCAATAAGTCTTTTCCCAAAAAAAAAAAAAAGACTCCCACCAATGTTATTAAGCCTCAATACAGTATATGGAAGTGGTTTGGCTGCCCTTATTTGGATGTTTATTTTCCAGAATCCCCAGCAGAACATGCATGGGCTTTAAGAACCTGGACGCCGCTAAAGGCAAAATCCCCATAAGAGGTGCAGATTCTTCCCTGACCCATGAAATATGGCATATATACTTGTTTGTCCAAACATGCAAAGTACAGGCGGTCCCCTACTTAAGAACACTCTACTTACATACGACCCCTAGTTAAAAACGGACCTCTGGATATTGGTAATTTATTGTACTTTAGCCTTAGGCTACATACAATAAACATAAAGCTATAACATTTATCAAATGTGCCTGTAATGAAGCTTTAGTGTTAATATTGATTATGACAACCCAACATTTTTAAAATCCAATTGTCACAGAGACCAAAAAAGTTCTGGCTGGGATTACAATGATAAAATATACAGTTCCGACTTACATACAAATTCAACTTAAGAACAAACCTACAGACCCTATCTTGCATGTAACCCGGGGCCTGCCTGTATCCTAGGGCATGCGCTCAAAATTATTGTTGAACAATGCAAATGGTTTTGTTGATTGATGCAGATCTGCATATGTGACGTTATCATGAGCCCCTTATTGCTCCGGTTGGCACAGATTATAATCTATACATTATATAGATGCTTTCTCTCTATTCTGTACAGTAGCGCTAGGGGACTTGATTGAGGGTTAGAAGTTGTGAAAATGGATTGATTTCTAGCTTGTCCAGCTCCATGAGTGGTCGCGCTCTGTCCGTGGAAACCTGGCAGCCCTTGCAATCTGTATCCTGATAACAAAGCATGGTGATTGTGGTAAGTGATTGCTGATTAGTCGGGGAGCCTTGGCGTGAGCTGTGAGGAGCACTCAGGTGCCACGTGATGGATTGACTACTGTAGGCCTGGCATAACTGGCCGCTTTGGTCACTTCTTGCCCTTGCCTGGAAGTATGATACTCATGGCATGAAGCCCGGGGTATCCGTTCCCTGATGGAAAGGAACCGATTTTAACATTTCAGCCTTGCCATCTTGATGGAACAAGCTTGGGTGTTCTAGACTCCACATGGTGGAACAAAGTACAAATGTTTGCAGAGCTCTGACTGACGTGAAATACACAGACTGCTTATTTTTTTCCACTAATTTTTCTACATTTCTTTGTGTGTGTTTTTTTTTTTCTTTAAAGCAGTTTGCAGTAAAACCAAAAAACTCATTATTTTAATTACATGCGGTCGCCCCATGCTAATGAAGTTTGCAACTTGCTAATGTGGGTTTCTGACTCCCTCCCCCCGTTAATTAAACTTGCTCCGCTCTGTGAAAGCAGGAGGTCCCAGCCAGCAGAGCGTTACCCCGCCTGGAGCCTGGACTCGGTGTGCGCGTGAAGAGCGTGCCAATTTAACTCCTTCTCTGCCAGAGGCGTTTTCTTTCCTTGGCGTGGAGGCCTAATTGTTGCCTATGTAGCTCAGTTGGCTCACAGCCTTGTTTCCTTGGTTGGTTTGTATGAGTAATCAAAGTGTACTAATAAAACTTCTAATAATACAGGGTAGGAATCTGAGAACAAAATATGTTTATGAAATATGGCTATGTAGGCTTGTAAATTGTATGATTTGTATGATTTTTAAATAATAAACCTAGTATTTAATTGTAAATTAAAGGGGAAAGATTGTGAGCATAACTATAGAGTAGGTCATCATTATCAGATAGCTGTGGGTATAACACCCAGCGCGCCCATAAATGACGGGGCTCAGCAGCTGATGCACACAGAATGGAACAAGAAGCGGACAGCTCCATTCTCTGTGTAGTGGTCAAAGCGGGTAAATACAGATATGCTACCATTCATTTGACAAAGATGTAAGTTGCTGTCTGCGTTTTCTTCAGTTCTGTGTTTATCAGCTGCTGAGAACTGTTGTTTCTGTTGTTATCTTCCGTACACGCGAGTGGTTGTGTTTGACATTACATTCTTTTAATTTTTGATAGCTTGTCCCATTATTATATTATATTTGGTTTCCGGAGAAATTGAGTAGTTAAATGGAATGGCACATTACAAAAACATGAGCTAAAGTGGACCACCGATTTAGGGTACATTCACACGCGGTATGCCCGCCCTACGGCCATGTGAATAAGCCCTAAACTGTGGACACATCTGTAGATAATAATTCTCATCTGTAACCTCTCCAGCCATATTCTTAACCCAGTAGACCAATATCACATTCTATAGGCTATTTTATCATTTGCATTATCTAACCATTTTTTTTAATACGTACATTTATATTTCAGGATTGTGGCTGAACTTTCTGGTACACTGGTGTGTGAGATATCTGCACTGAACACAGCATATCCCCTACCCTTTGTATAGCTGCTGCTTCAAACAGAAGCCCGCTACAGCAGTGACTCATAGCATGAGGCCTGGCTGTGCTGTGTTCAATGCTTCAAGTCCAGCTACAATCCTGTATTATAAACTTGCAACACGCATTTCCTTCTAGCTGGATTCTTTTTCTGTTATAAAAAGAAAAGTTAGCAGAGTGTGTTGTGTTTTCTTAAAATTATTATTAGAATAAAACCTGCACCTATAAAGACATGTTAAAAATTTCTCTCATTTAGTGTAGTGGGACTTACTAATAGAATCTGTTTACACAGAAGCTAATAGCCGTGAACAGCGGGGGAGAAAATATGTGAAAGATATCCGAGGCTCTCTCCATCACCTATTAACCAGAGGAATCCCTGGTGAAAAGCTTTTGTTATCACACTCGGCACTTTTCCAGTGTGTTTCATTTGTTGTATATTAAGGGATAGGGTTTGAGGATGACTCCCCCCTCCACAATAGGGACCATCTCTCTCTATACAGGCGGTCCCCTACTTAAGAACACTCGACTTCCATACGACCCCTAGTTACAAACGGACCTCTGGAAATTGGTAATTTATTGTCCTTTAGTCCTAGGCTACAATAATCAGCTATAACACTTATCACAGGTGTCTGTAATGAAGCTTTATTGTTAATCCTGATTCTTATGACAACCCAACATTTTTAAAATCCGATTGTCACAGAGACCAAAAAAGTTCTGTCTGGGATTACAATGATAAAATATACAGTTCTGACTTACATACAAATTCAACTTAAGAACAAACCTACAGACCTTATCTTGTATGTAACCCGGAGACTGCCTGTATCTGTCTGACACCTTAGGCAGGTGCCACACATGACGCTTTGTCTGCGTTTGCAAACGCTGACAAAGCCGCGCCCACGGGGGCGGGCTGTGGCCAGATCGCATCAGCGTTTCTATGGAAACTCCTGCGATCGGGAACGGGCCGCTGGTGTTTTGTGTTAATTTAATGCAAGACAAAGCTTCACGTGTGGCACCAGCCTTACGCAATGGGATTTAACTAAAAAGTCTAAAAGCAGGAGTGGTTTCCCAGTTTCAGCAAATAAATGCAGTTTGTACTTTGAAAAGATGCACAATTTTCAATGATCTAAGTTTCTTGCGCTTATCTAGATCTCTGCTTGCTGTCAATGCTGACTTCTATTGGATAAAAATCATTTTGTGGTCATGTGACACACAAGTGAATGGCCCATATTCACAGCACAGTTAGGGTGCGTTCAGTTATTCAGATGCAGTTTTTAATATCCAAAATCGGGTACCGCTTCCCACAATGATATGTCCTCATCAATTATGATCCGCATCTGCTTTTGACTTCCAAAACTGCATCTAAAAACTTGAACATTACAAGCTGTTCACCTCTGTGTCTACCACATGACTAATGTATGAAAGCAAGCAGATATCTAGATAAGAAACTATATTGGAAAATTGAATAGAACAGGATTGTATACCGACAATAACTTTTATACAGGCAGTCCCCGTACAAGACAGGTTCTGTAGGTTTGTTCTTAAGTTGAATTTGTATGTAATTTGGACCTGTATACTTTATCATTGTAACCCCTGCCAATTTTTTTTGGTCTCTGTGACAATTGGATTTTAAAAATGTTGGATTCTCATAAGAACCAGGATTAATAATTAATCTTAATTGCAGACACCTGTGAACAGTTATACAGGCGGTCCCCTACTTAAGAACACTCGACTTACATACGACCCATAGTTACAAACGGACCTCTGGATATTGGTAATTTATTGTACTTTAGTCCCAGGCTACAGTAAACGGATGGACCAGTTATCAAATGTGTCTGTAATGAAGCTTTAGTGTTAATCCTGATTCTTATGACAACCCAACATTTTTAAAATCCAATTGTCACAGAGACCAAAAAAGTTCTGGCTGGGATTACAATGATAAAATATACAGTTCCGACTTGCATACAAACTCAACTTAAGAACAAACCTACAGACCCTATCTTGTATGTAACCCGGGGACTGCCTGTAGCTGTTTATTGTAGCCCAAGGCTAAAGTACAGTAAATTACCAACATCCAGAGTTCCGTTTGTAACTAGGGGTCGTCTGTAAGTCGGGTGTTCGTAAGTAGGGGGACAGTCTGTATATGCTAGACGTTACCTTTTTAATGCAATGTATTTGAGCTGAAATACCAGATACAACCCACAGAGAGGAGGTAGTGCTGTTTCTTAAAGGACATCTATCACCAGATCAAGGATTGTAAACCAAGCACACGGACATACTGGTGTGTGCCCCCTCTGGCACAATCTGCTGATCTTTTAGCTTCTTATGCCCCGGTTTTTAATTAAAAAAATAGGCAACGCCATAGGAGTCACATGCCTGACTGTATTAGCATATTGAAGCATGTATTCTTCTTCAGCCTAAGAAAATATATATATATAAAATATACTATACTATACTATACGGTACCTTGCAGGAGTTATAGTCCTGTTGAAGCTTCAGGGGCTAAAACTATAAAAACAAAGCAATTGGTAGGTGTGGAAAAAAAAGCCAAACCTGAATACAATTATTAAAGCCAGTATTAGTTTCGATCAGGACGCAGCGGCTTAATATTGGACATTAATCACTGTTGGCTGAGAGTTGCTGGCCCTGAGTGAGTCCCGGCTCCGCAACTCGCTGGTGTCACATAGAGGCTTCCTAATGCTTCATTTAAAACCTCTCTTCTCTAATTCATCAAAGGCCGGCAGATTCACTCTGGAGACAGCAGGCAAATTACTTCTGCTTCAGTTCCGCTAACCTTGGCCACACCAAAAGGACCATTGCTGGCCCGGGCCTGCATTAGCAGTGAAGGTCAGGTGTTCTAGGAGTGGTGGTCTCACTGTTTGTGTATTGATGCTATGCAGACTGTTGTATCTTATATATCATCTTAAAATGATCATTATTTTTGTTAAATTTTGCTTATTCCTCGTAAGGAACCTACTGTTTACACACTTGTACTTGCATGTAATCATTCCCAGTACTCCAGGGGTGTTCCAAAGCTACATAGGACCTGACAACACCCTTCATCGGTATATGGATTAAAGAAAATCTTCTCAAAATCCATCATGATAAACCCGGGACACTTACTAATAGATCCAGGCACCGTAACTGTGGCAATCTTCTTATATTTGATCTCCAACATATCCTTCCTTCTAAAATCAACTTTTAACATTTATTTTCTAATGAGTCAGAGGGGCCATGATGTAGCGTCACAGATTTTTACACGAGTCCCTCCGTGCTGCAGCTTCACAGTCCGTTACACTGTGCAGGAGCACTTCTCACTCCTATTGTGAGCAATTATGTCAGGTAAGGGGAGGGGGAGATAGTTTAACAGCCTGTGAAGCTTCAACACAGATAGGCCATGGTAAGACCCCCACCTCCCCCCCAAGAGCCCTCCTTAGCAAAATTTTATTTCAGATGGAAGGGGGGTCATATAAGACGATTAAAACTTAAGACATATACGATGATATTGAAGGTAGATTTCCTTTAAAGGACATCTCCCATCAGGATGAAGAATTGTAAAACAAGCAAAAAGTCCTTCTTTTATGGAAAAAAAAAGTATACAAATTATGCATTGACATGCTCACACAGTAGATGTCAATGGAGCCTGGAGTCTTGCCCCCTGCCAGAGGGGGTACACAAGTTTGGAGCTCTGTATCAAAAAATATAAGTTATTTAGCTTAATTTTCACATGACCGTAGGTATCTAACCCTTGGGCAGTACCAGGCATTATGGCTATATTCACGCTACATTTATGGCCTCCGTTTCATGGACTTTTCCCGCAATATGCACTTGTAACCTATTACAATGAGGTGAAATGTGTCCTACTGCTGGAGGTCCAGTAGTACCTCCCCCAAATGCTCAGTGTAAACACTCGTGAACACATCTAACCAATTTTTCAATTCACTGAAAAGCTGCTACTGAGATACGGTAGTGGATGGTGTGCTGGTTACGCATATGCCCTATCACTCTATTTATACATTAAATTTGGGGACATTTCCGGCCACTGTTTTTTGTTTTTACTGAGGGCCTGACCACGGGTAAGTGGCATAAGAGTAAATAATGGGGGGAAAAGTTTTGCAGGACAAGATTTTCCTTATTGTTACCTTGAAAGACAGCTACCTGGACATCAAATATGACTTAGAAAAGTTCTAATCATCATATGATATGGAATTCTTCCATTACTAGCCTTGTCAGCCTCTCACCTAGCCAAACCAGTTTCCTACACCACACTGATGAGATGCAAAACATTGAAACAGCACAGTTTACGGTTGAGTCTATTTCTTTTGAAGTGTCAGTTGTCCCCCTTCATGCCACTAAGCTTCTTGAAAGTCATTATTTCATGTACAGGAATCTACCTTTAAAGACAGTACAGAGGCAAAGTTAATGATATCCCATCCTGGAAAATTCATATTCCTTCCCAGAATCCCCATCGGAAGGTGTATGGGTTTTCCTGTGAAAGAAAGTTCTCAATTTTTAATTCCCTAGTGATGTTTACAGTTTTATTGCTGTTTTAGCTCATATCACTCAGTTATGGTCAGGGCAAAATTCCAACTTGTGGGCGGGAATACTTCATGATCCCTCTATGCTATGAGATGTTGTGTGCTGACAATGTGCTTAGATTATCAGGGTCTAGGGTTTATGTACAATTTTATTTGGCTTCTGAATATTCACTAGTATCTAAAACAGTTAAAAAAAAAAGAGAGATGAGATCCCTGAGATGGATATAACACACAATGGACACTCCATCTCTACTACATCTCTGCTATATCTCAGCCATAACACACATAGTCAGCAATCCCTTGCTATAACAGTATTATCTTCTGTAGCTTGTAACTCTTCTCACACTTTCCATCATGAAGTGCCTTTGTCTGAGCTGGTCTTGGAATGCAGGGGGAGAGGCGCACTGCAGTGTACAGACAGGAGAAGCTATTCATGAACAGAATCTGTTATGCACAATCCTAGTCAGAAGATTCACAGTCAGATCCCGGGGCAACAAAATTGTATATACCAGGACTGATGGAGACCGATTTGAATTAACTGTATTTTTGTTAATAATGGTAAATTAGAGAATGTGTTATTTTGTTATCCTGAGTATATTTAAGAATGTGACATCTCGGACACCACGCAAATATTCCCATCGCTTGTGTTAGGTGTTTTTTTCCCTTCTCCTAGGGAATCTGCCTAACATCCTCTTGTCTCTAGCGTCTCCTGAATGAAACCGGTTGCAGCATTTTACAGCTGACAGATATGAGTGAGAAGGTGATAAAATAGAAAGTGTATAAATATTAATAGTGTGTTAAATTGGATGTATGTATACAGCAGATTTGTTTTTCTTTTTAATTAACAAGACATTAGCAGTAGCCTCACGTTACATATGCAGTCTTTCATTTGTGAAGCAGATGAAAAACAAAGCCTTGTATTTACTGCTGATTTACTGCCTTGAGCACCTTGACCACCTCAGTTCATGTAACTCGTAAGGAATACAAGCCAGGGGGTGTGTAAGGCCAGGATTGAAAAGAAACTTGATGACCAGTGGAGAAACTCTGCTCCACTCGGCGGCGCTCCCCTGCTCCACTCGGCGGCGCTCCCCTGCTCCACTCGGCGGCGCTCCCCTGCTCCACTCGGCGGCGCTCCCCTGCTCCACTCGGCGGCGCTCCCCTGCTCCACTCGGCGGCGCTCCCCTGCTCCACTCGGCGGCGCTCCCCCTCTCCTGCCTTGATAAATCCTTAATTACTATACACACTGGTGACCATTATCTAGCATGTAGGTCCAGTTTGCCTTGTGATGCCAGATGAGTGATGGACCCTGAGCAAACTGCCTTCCCTTCCTCATCTGTGGCTCTTGGACCCACCGGAGGTCATCACTCTGTTTTGGAAACCATTGTTTGGGTCAACCTTATGCCGTTTACAACTTAAAGGAAATCTACCACTTAAGTAAAGTAAAATTTAACTACATATACTCGCCTATAGTCTCAAAGCATGGGAGATAGAGGTGACGTCACGCAAGAGGCGTGAATAATTACCAGCCCGTAGCGCCTTTTAGAACTAGTTTTTTTGTTTTTTTATGGCATGCTTAAAGAAGACACGGAATCAAGGTGAATAGGAGTATAGGTGATAATGTGTAGTTTAATTTGGCTTTACTTAAGTGGTAGATATCCTTTAAAGGAAACCTGTCACAATGTCTGCTACTCCAAAATAAATACTTTAGAAGTTTACGCAAATTTGCCAGAGCCGCTCAAATCTCCGCTAGCCGAGCGCCGCCTAGCTCCTTTGGAAGATAATTTATACATGCCCCCTCATTGATAATCCCCCCACCTCCTCGGCTGACTGCTAATCTCCTCCTTTTGGCTGGATTAAGTCGCGTCTGTGTCTCCTTGCGCAGTTACTCTTCTCTCTCCAGCCGGGTGCCGGATACTACGTTTTTTTTTTTTTTTTAATTTGTAGTTTTACACAATAACTGTAGAAGTGTAGTGTGAAGGCTATGTTCACACATGTTTTTTATTCTCCATTGATGATTCAGGCTTTTCATCACTTTTTATGCTAAGAAATGCAAGGCAAGCGGTGATATTTTTGCAGGCAAAATCGCAAAACCCCTCGGAGAACGCAGGTGGTTGTCGCTTTCCTCACTGTTAGTCGCTAGCAGTACAAGCATTCTGTGTCACAGGCCCTTATAAATAGAATCTATGTTACTGGGTGAACAGCTAGTAATGCAGTTTTACGGGCTAAAAAGTATTGATGATCTATTCTTATTATCCCAGTAGTGAAACAGACAGACAGCTCCATTCTCAGTGTAGTGGTGGAACGGAGTCACTGCAGATTAGCTTAAATTTAAATTAATGGGAAGCAATCTGCAGTAACCTGATGCTACATGCTGAGGACAACATATTAAGAGGAGCCAGGTCTGTGGATGTAAACATAGCGGGAGATTTATGAAAGCCTATACTCCAGTTCTCTTGCAGAGCGCATGGAATTGCAATTATTTTGACCCCCTATTTCACCTCCGCACTTGCACGTTATTTATGCGAATCATTTGCAGGACAGGCGCCGTAATTCAACTGTAGTGCAACCTATTGGAGGGAGGGGGGAAAGAGGAAGATGCTGGAGACATGAGCTTAGTCATATCATCATAGTTTATACGGTTGAAAAAAGACATCAAGTCCATCAAGTTCAACCGAGGAAGCGAAGGGATTGGATGAGCAAGGGATTCAGGGGAAACAATTCAATATGACATAACCATCAATGTTATTTAGGTGTAAGAAGGCATCTAGACCTAAAACTAAACTTACCACCATATTTTTTGTATAGACCATTCATTTATTTTTATAAATTAATCATGTTCCCTCGTAGTCGTCTCTTTTCCAGACTAAATAAATCTAGTTGTTTTAATCTTTTCTCATAATTGAGACCCTCCATATCTGGGACTCTCCCAGATTCACTCCCCCGAGAACATATTTTGCCTTTGGATTATTAGCCCCCAGGTGCATAACCTTACATTTATCCACATTGAACCTCAATTGCCAAGTGGATGACCAAACACTCCGTTTTTCCAAGTCATCCTGAAGCCTATAATAACACACACCGCTTATATTCGCTGAGCCTCCTGGCAGGGTGCCAGGTAATCTTACAAAGTTGATTTTGTGTTGATAGGAAATATGGATTTATTATTATTTTTTTTTTTAGCTGAAAACAGTGTGGGCAGTAGTTGGTATATTGCTGTGGAAACCTGACATTAGGTTTAGGAAAAACCTGATGACAGGTTCCCTTTTAAAGGATGGGTTCATGTAAAAAAAAAAACTTTCCTGCAATTTTCTGGTGCAGAAGACAGCTGGAAAATAATTCTTGTTCTGTAGTGGGCACTTTTAGGGTCCATTTATAGCTACCTATAGACTGTCTGGAATTAGTTTTGAAATGCAATATAGATAGAATGTGTATACGCAGCCTTGGTTCTATACATAAATGGTCTTGGTTAGCAGCTATATAAAAATACAGAAAAGATACATGTATAAGAGAAATCCTAACACCACAATATACTCCTTTTATATCTCTCTGCATGTTCCTATTGTCAGCATTCTGATACATCTCCTAGTGACCCCTCATAAATACATCATCCTGGTGACACGTGTTTCCTTCAGGTAGGCACCTGTCGTTCTCTATGCGTTCTCTAGGAGCAGGGGGGGGCATATTTGTCTTCGGGGCTGATTCGTGTACTGCCTACAACCACTCATTCACACCTCTACCACGTTGGTACGGGCGGCTGACATAATGTAGGCTTCTGTGCCATTTTGTTACACACTTGTGAATGGCGTCTGTGTGAGTAGACGGCCTCCTCTGCCTGTGTGTGTGTGTGTGTCACTCAGCCCCGGTGTGACAATAAGTCGCGGTGCCTTTTACAGGCTGTTCCTGGAGCTTTGTGCCCTGTATTGCCAGAGAGCTGCAGAGCAGCCGGGAATTCAGATTCTGCAAGTAAACCACATATCCCCCTTTGTTCGGAGAGTCCTCCTGAGGAATGATTACTGCCATCAGACCGAGAGAAACACTTTGAAAGTAGTCTCCTTAATAACTAGCAGTGTCAGTCATCCCTTATAGCACATATATATTCTGCAATGAGCATTTCTAATGGAAATACTTTGTAAATATCAAAATGCAGAGGTGGTTGAAATGTCTATAGTATTGAATCCATTTGGGGGGGGGGGGGGAGGTCTCCTGCATCAGCTAAGTGGGTGCCTATGAGAAAGTAGGTGGGTGCTGTCAATCACTTCCACTTATTGTGCAATTTATCACTGTACAAATAAGCGCCTCTGATGGTCCCCAAAAGATAACTAATATATTTGGGATTTTTACAGGAAACCTACCATTTGTTTTCATGCATCTTGAACCAAACATATATTGAGAATTCTGTAGCAACACTGATGCAGAAGCTTATCTTGTTTAATCCCTGATCAGAATGATTTTGCTCAAAAAACAATTATAAAATTCAGGACTTTGGGAAAGCTGGGTTGCATGCTGGCTGCTGTTTATAAATAAACACATTAGGGGAAATTGCATATAATTGATTGGTAAAATCATTGTGACTTTACAGTTACGCTTTAAAGGAAATCTAGCATGAGAATCAAACATGATAAACTTACTCCTAGATCCTAGCACAGTGGTTGTGGTAATCTTCATATATTAAACCATGGCCTCCTTCCTTCTAAAATCAACCTTTACAACTAATGAGTCCAAGGGGCTCTGAGGGTGTTACCAGAGCTTCTACATGCTGCAAATTCACAGGCTGTTACACTGTGCAAGGAGCACTTCCCCCTCAAAATTAACTTTTTCCTCTCTGCAAAACATCGTAGTATCCGGTTTATACACATGTGGAGAGAAGATTAAGGCTGCAGCAAGATATGAATTCTCCGGTCATGTAAGTTAAGGGGAGGGTTGTATGACTTCCCTAGAAAGGCCTCTCTACAGAGCTTTTAGTTGTGTATTTTATATTTTCAGATTTTTTAGTTCAAGAAATAGACAAAATTGCATCAGAATCCTACAACCGAACAAAGACTGATGCAAAATTAATAGTCTTTTGCTTTTATTTGGATATTTATTTGAGAACTACAAGGGTATGACATGACCCCTTACATTTTTTATAGTTTTCATATCCAGCCAGCCATATATAATGCAAATGTTTTCCGCTGTGCTGCTTTACTATCAGAGTAAAATATACTTTATTTACATATATATATAATTTGGGTGGATTTTAATGAAAATAGTGATTCCTGATGATATTGACTACTTCAAAGAAAACAATACGTAATACAAGTTGCGCTCACCAGTCACCCGGTAGATCTCGCCAGCCCAATACTCTTGTGTAGTTGTTTTCTCTTTCCAATTTGGTTCAGCTTCCTGTGTTGCTTTATTTGTATGTACTGAATAGGACCTGAAAGAAATTAGACCTGCTCTGAGATTTGGGGTCTGGTCAGTTGCCCACTAACTTGTGGAAACCACGATGATCTGTATGAGCTCATAGACATGTGTCTGTGTGTTATCAGCTGAATCAATGACTAGCACAGGGACAAAAACACTGGCTGTGTAGTCTCCAAGCAAACCTGTGACCAGGAATGTGATTTTTAGCTGGTGAATTTAATTACCTGTCCACCAGTAGCTTGTGGTGAGTCCCTGCGGAGGGGCAGCTGCAGCCTATGTGTTCCTGTGTCTTCTCATGCATTCTTCCTCTCCCTCCCTTCCATACCAGCCTGCTCAATGCACACATGACAGGAAGTGGGGAGGGAGCTGCATGAGTGTGGAGGAGAGAAGACTGACACAGGCACATACCGGCTAAAGCTGCCCCTCCCCAGGGACTCGCCACACGCCGCTGGCAGGGAGCCAGATAATGTGAATTAAACTGATATAAACTATTGAAATGATTCAGAATGCTGACAAAGGCTTTTTAAAAATCAGCATAACATAGGATATTGGAACCTAAGCCAAACATTAGGGAGGTAGGATCAGCGCCAATGGAAACATCTAAAGGGGGGCCGGTCTTCACACAGCCGATCGAGCCTACCAAAAAATCTACCAAAAACAAAGCAGCACTCCATAAAAAGCATTTTATTTTATTCCATCATAGCAGAAAGAGACGTTTCGCCCTCTCTATGAAGGCATTATCAAGCTATTGAAACCTGTCACCTGCTAAACATCATGCTCCTAGTGACAGGTTCCCTATAATCTGCTTCTTCTTGGTGGCTGATAAAAGCAACTTCTTACCTCATTGTTGAAGGCGCCTTCTCTGCAATACTTTGCTTTTTCTCTAACAGGCAGGGCAGGAAGCTATTGTTCTTATTGGTTGCTTTGCCCGATACCTGACTATGGAGACCTGACTATGGAGAAGGTGACTGGGCATGTGTATATACCATAGTAAATGTAAGTCTTCACTGGGTAATTCTTCCACATAGCATGTAAATAATAAATGGTATTAATATGTTGTGATCTTATAACAAATGTTCTCTTAAGCAATAAGCCAGAAGTTTTGATCTACCTTTTACAGCCGTGTGACGCAGGCAATTTTGAGCTCTGTAATAGAAACAACTAACTTCTGATCCCGATAAAGATGGGTTTAAATTTTGACGTGATCACAGAATTCCCACCTTATTAAAGGAAACCTACCATGATGTAGATGTGATGGTAGATTCCAGCTGCCTCTGGCCCAATCTGTAATTTAATAATCCTGGAACGTAACCTAACTTGTTAAAAACTTTGAGTAATATGTAAATTACCTGCAGAGGCTACTGGGGCTTGTAGTAGCCTGACTGGGCACTGGGTGCTAAGGCTACTCCACGCCCCAGTAGCCTCTGCAGTTAATTTACATATTACTAAAATAAAGTTTATAACAAGTTAGGTTAGGTTTCAGGACTATTAAATGAGAGATTAGGGCAGAGGTAGGAGGAGGAATCTACAATAAGATCTATTTCTGATAGAAGATTTCTCATAGTAGGTTTCCTTTTAAGAAAAAAAAAAAAGTTAAATTCTTAGGTATACTTTATTATGTCAGTTTATAACAATTTGCTGTAGATCTATGGCATGAAGTAATAGCAGTTTAAGACATTTAGATAGAAATTGTTGATTTGTATAAAAATAAAGCAAAGATCAACCCTCTGAAATAAAATAAATCTAAGCTGTGGAGCGTAAATGATTGTTACGTACAGGAGCTGTTTATGTATGCATTCATTTAGATGTATTGATGTGCTGGTAAGCTCGCAGTGTGTGAAAATACAAATAAAACAGGTACGCAGGGCATATCTCCCCAAGTGTGAAAGCCTATCTTCCAGATATCGCTTATTATCCAGACAAGAGCTTATTTTATGTAAATCACTGCTGCCTACATCAATAGTTTTCTCCTCCCGAAACATTCTACCTTCTAGTCACGGTGCGGAGGCGTGTTGTCACCATGTGCGCAGAGTTTAACACCCCGCCATACTGTAACCGGCTCCTGCCCCAGCTGAAGGTTTCTTTTCTGGTGTCGTCTTGAGAAGTGCTAAGTCTGGAACAGATCACTGCTCTTTAATGAAGGGCGTGAATATATTTTCTGCAAATGCCATTGAAGTCGATTGAAATCAAAAATGATAAAAGTCAAAGTCTGGTTTAATAACTGCACAAGTTCTATAGATTTGCCATAAGTCATCTGCTCCCTTCACAACCGACAGACATTCCCACTTACAGAACCGGCTTCTAAAATAATATGAGCAGCTCAACAAGGTTCCGGATTTAGAATTTTTTGACAGCATAGGCTGACACTTGTAGTTTCCAGACACGTTACCGTGAGGTGGGATTTATTTCTTTTCTTTTTTTCTTCCCCAAGAGTTTATTTTAGAACTGCATTGTGTCTATTTGCATTGGACTACTGTACAAGTATCTTAGAAATTAATATTGAAAAGCCTTTTTTTAGATGTCAGGGATCCAAATGTTTTGGGCAAGTGGTGTTAAGTATGCTAAATTGGCAATAGAGATGCTACATTTAGTTATATAATCCGTAAATCACTCAACAACCACTTATTTGATACTGTGTAGATCAGCGTCGTACTTCCACAATAGATAAGACCTGTGAGGCCTTCTTTTCTGTTCCATGTTCCAGTGGCCATTCTAGGTCCTCTCTGTCTGTCCTAGCGGTCTACTGGGATTATGGTCCCTGTCAGACTAGAAATTATTACTGTATGTTCAACTTTCAGACACATAAATACTACAGGCTGATGATATGTGGGGTAACTGGATGATGGGATGGGGGCTATCTGAGTGGGGGGGGGGGGTTAACTAGCTGCTGAATTTCCTACCCTAGGCTTATACTTGAGTCAGTGGGGCACATTTACTAAGTTCTGTGTAGCGGACTATGCACATTCTTTTAGGTGTAAACTGCTTGCACAGGTGTTTCGGAAGGGACCACGCCACAAATGTGTCACACATGACCCTTTTGTGTCGCGGCTGAACTATTCTTCGTGCAACACAAATTTCTGCACTTTGATAAAGTTCAATAGAAGTGTGTTGCATGTCCCATGTTAAAGGTGCACCAAAAAAAAACTGGTGCACTCTGTCGGAGCAGTCAGATAGAACCAGATTCATGAAGAACGGGCACCAGAAATCCTGAACCTGACACCCTCTGCACACACACTTATGTGCCCCAATAAGTTTTCGAGTTTTATATCCGGTTTTGTTTCACCTGGAAACACTGATGTTATATATGTTGAGATTCTCCTCTTTAATAGGACGCCAGAATTGTATTTTTAGGTGCCATGGCCAGGAGATATACGTGCTAAACATGTCAAGACATAGCCACATATCTGTAAGGGGCATGTGCAAATGAGACAAATTGTATGGCAGTTCTGAAGGGGTTAATAAAGTATATTACAAAGGCATAGATTTAGGCCCAAGACATGGAACACTATAGCTGTAAATAGGAGTCTATAATTCAGCACCAGATTGTACATCCGGCTGTATACCGGGGGCAGACAGAGGGTTTTCTTGAGGCTGCGTTGCCCGCCCTGTACTTATTCGCCTTGTGATTCTCAGTCTCATTTAGAGAGTTGCATGCTCGATGATTTTATTGCATTTGTGATCAGCGTTATTACATCTAAAAGCCCTTAATGGGCAACATTTAGATATTTTTCCTGATATATTTACACACATTATGTGAGCGTCAACCACTAAACTGTGTAACACAATTATCTTTACATGATTCCGCATTGTCTTAAAATCCAGTATTCTACTTAGATCTTAGTATTTGTGTCCATGTAAGTGTTTTTTTGGCAACAAGGAAGCCCCCAGCACATTGTGGTATCAGTATACTATTTATTGTAATCATACCCAATTTCCAAGACCCCGTGTTTGTCACTCTCCATAGTCGGTGGCTAAGTGCACTCTTTTTGCAGAGTGCTTCCCTAAGTTTGTACTATCTGCTATGCGCTCTTTCATAGGGATGACCTGGGCAGACGTTCCCTCCCTTCCCCTTTTCTTCCTCATACACCACATGTCTCTAGAAACCTTTTAGCAAAATTGTTGCCTTAAAACTTGCAATAAAACTTAATGGTCTGTCCTCAGCGCGAAATGAGGGAAGGGGGTGAATGGAGATTCTTTCTGTGAATTGAGAGAACAGGGATAGCCAGCAGTCTCCGTATATCATAACCGCTCTCGATGTCTTTATACACTAACGGACTGTAAAACGTTAAAATTATAAGCACAATTATTTAAAATCTAATCCACAGACTGTCCCCGTTTTATGTACAAGATGGGTTTTTAGCTTCTTAAGTTGAATTGTCTGTAAGTTGGGACTAGTATATTTTATAATTGTAGTTTATAATTTTTTTTATTTGCCCCAGTGACAATTGGATTTTCAAAATCTTGTGATCTCATGGGACCAAGGATTACCGTATATACTCGAGTATAAGCCGACCCGAGTATAAGCCAAGACCCCTAATTTTACCACCAAAAACTGGGAAAACGTATTGACTCGAGTATAAGCCGAGGGTGTAGTATACAGCCTGCCCCCTCATGTATACAGCCTGCCAGCCTGCCCCCTCATGTATACAGCCTGCCAGCCTGCCCCCTCATGTATACAGCCTGCCAGCCTGCCCCCTCATGTATACAGCCTGCCAGCCTGCCCCCTCATGTATACAGCCTGCCAGCCTGCCCCCTCATGTATACAGCCTGCCAGCCTGCCCCCTCATGTATACAGCCTGCCAGCCTGCCCCCTCATGTATACAGCCTGCCAGCCTGCCCCCTCATGTATACAGCCTGCCAGCCTGCCCCCTCATGTATACAGCCTGCCAGCCTGCCCCCTCATGTATACAGCCTGCCAGCCTGCCCCCTCATGTATACAGCCTGCCAGCCTGCCCCCTCATGTATACAGCCTGCCAGCCTGCCCCCTCATGTATACAGCCTGCCAGCCTGCCCCCTCATGTATACAGCCTGCCAGCCTGCCCCCTCATGTATACAGCCTGCCAGCCTGCCCCCTCATGTATACAGCCTGCCAGCCTGCCCCCTCATGTATACAGCCTGCCAGCCTGCCCCCTCATGTATACAGCCTGCCAGCCTGCCCCCTCACGTATACAGCCTGCCCCCTCACGTATACAGCCTGCCCCCTCACGTATACAGCCTGCCCCCTCACGTATACAGCCTGCCCCCTCACGTATACAGCCTGCCAGCCTGCCCCCTCACGTATACAGCCTGCCAGCCTGCCCCCTCACGTATACAGCCTGCCAGCCTGCCCCCTCACGTATACAGCCTGCCAGCCTGCCCCCTCACGTATACAGCCTGCCTGCCCCCATGTATGTTGAGCACATTTAAAAAAATAAACTTAATTCTCACCTTCCGGCGATACTCACCCCCGATCCTCTGCGGTGGCTCTCGATCCCCGGCAGCGTCTTCTGTCTTCTCTTGCCGGCGGAGGCGCGTCCATGCGATCTCCCCGGTGGCGCTCACTATGATGACGTCACACCGCTGCATCATAGTAAGCGCCGGCGGGGAGATCGCATGGACGAAGACATCCGCAGCCGGGGATCGAGAGCCACCAACGAGGATCGGAAGCCGGCGCCGTGGATCGGGGGTGAGTATCGTCGGAAGGTGAGAACTAAGTTTATTTATTTAATGTGCTGAACTTCGGGAGCCGCCGCCGGGTATCGGGAGCCGCCGCCTCTGGATCCGGGCACCAGAGGGTGAGTATTAATTTTTTTTTTTTAATTGACTCGTGTATAAGCCGAAGTGAGGTTTTTCAGCACATTTTTTGTGCTGAAAAACTCGGCTTATACACGAGTATATACGGTATCAATAAAGCTTCATTACAGACACCTTACAGCTGATCACTGCATCCTGGTACTATAGTAACATCCAGAGAGCTTCACCAGAGATCACAGGGGCAGAGGGGTCGATCTGAAAGTTGGGTGTCCTTAAAGGGGGATGTGTGTGTGTTGGGGGGGGGGGGCGGCAGGAAATTGGGTAATTTACCGATATATGTCTATCAATAGTTTTAATGGACCGCACAACTTATCCTTAACTTATCCTTATCTCTCCATAAATTGTAGTTTATAAGATTCCATTGAAAATGGGTGCCAGTCTGTAGCAAATCAGCTTGTTCTTATGTAGGTAGCCTTAGCAGCCCCCTGCTTTTACCCCATTCTAAAAAGACAAAAAACACAGAGGACGGCGCCTCTGGTAGTAACTTCTGGCAGTAAATTTTAAATCCTTGAATAGGTGGTGCCCACTGAATAGGTGGTGCCCACTTATGTATTCTTGATAGATGTGTGTAACCCTCTTAAAGGGTGACCAGTGTTGGATCATGGGGTGGTATTAGTAGTACGTGGAGCTCCCAATAAAAACCAGTCACCTAGGAAAGGGCTGGTGGCCAAAATGTGAAGAAGGAACAAAACATATGGGGCAATGGTGAGCACTGTACCAAAAGTATATTACAGTATTTGGAGTACCTACATCTAATTGATTCCACTTCTATTAAAAATGTTTTATAGGATAAAAAAAAACGGTCCGTCTAACGCATTTCAGGTCACACAGGATTCTTTTTCAAATGCTGGACGAAAAAAAGTACCCTAACAACAATTAGAAAGGTATATATGGTATAAATATATATGTAACATATACCATGCATACATTATTACCTGTTATATGGACTGTCTAGTCTACCAGTTTGGGGTTTTTAATTGAAGTGGAATCCATTAGATATCTTTGTAGGTACCCCAAATAATATACTTTTGGTACAGCGCCCCACCATCGCCACATATATTTTGTCTGACTGCTATCTGGACTTGAAGAAAGGGGATCCGACGATCACTAATGGTTGGAGCGCAGTATGAGCACGCTCCTCTCATTGTCTATGCAAAATGCATAGCTATCTCTGGGTGACCCATAGAATAGAGAAGTGGGGTGCACCCCCTGCCAACCACTTCACCCATCTGTGAGAATTGAGAATAGGATCCACATTCTCCATATCGCAGGGGTCCCAGCAGTCGGATCTAAACTGATCACCTAGTTATCCCCTATCCTGTGAACAGGGGGATAACCTGTAACTGGGGACAAACCCCTTAAGTAACAATCTTATGACTGAAAAAAGTTGGGTCATTGCAATTTTACCAATTTTAAAAAGAAACCCACAAAGTCACATCCCGCAACAAATGTATAGGTTATCTGTCTGTTTGGACTTGTCCGACTTTAACAGGATAATACTTTTTTTTTTTTTTATTATGAATGTCAATGTTGAGTATTAATAAGAATGATTATAATTATATATGCCTAAATATATAGGTTATAATCTACTTGTCTTGACAGACATACTAATGGTCTGACTGCTGTTTTACCATTTCCACTTAATTAACTTGAGAGCACCATGATTAAACTTCTGAATCCCCGTGCTCCAAATCCTCAAAGTAGATCACAATTCTGCCCGTAATTAGTTATTAAACATGGGTAAACCGTGTGTCTAGGGACGACATTGGGGTCAATGGGCACAGCTGATAACGAGGAAGGAGTGGAGATAAATGCCAAGCAGTGCCAACATGGTACTAATGAAGAGGGGAAGGGTCATAAAATCGGCAATTGTGTTGCTGGAATGTGACCTTTTAGTAAATGTTAGTAAAAGCACCAAACAGGATATACACTAAATGTTTTATAATTCACCTACCACACCATGAAGGGCCAGTTCACAGTAGTTATGTTTTTTATAGCTCTAATATTGTTATTTTTATACTTGTAGTATTTCAACCATTACTTTTACAAAGGGTGTTGTGATGTAAAATTGGTGGGTTTTTTTTTCTCTTTAAATGTAAAGGGAACCTGTCACTGGGAACATCATTTTCACTAAAGATGGGTTCCAAAAGCCCATTTCTGCTTTCTCTAAGCATTTTCATTGTAATATAATGTCTGTGCTGAAGACTGCTCAGCTCTCAGACCCCACGTTTGTGCTACTATACAGATCCTCCCTACCCCACTGATGTCACAAAGATGGGGACCAAGAGCTGAGGAGTCTGCAGCACAGACAACTCACTCTTTTGAAATGCATCCAAAGCCCAACCCCTGGGACAACACAGAGGATTCTGTCAGGGTACAAGGTAAGTTATAACACACAATTATATTGTAATGCAACTGCTTAGAGAAATCATAAAGAAATCATAAAAACAATCAAGACAAAGCAATGCAGCTGTAATGGGCTTCAGTAACCCGTCTTTAGTGAAAATTAGGTCCCTGGTGACAGTTTCCCTTTAAAAAATGAGACCGAGTGCCCAAACTACAACCAAATCCAATTATTTACAAGGAAGTGCCAACGTGGTATTTCAAGCATTAATTTATTGCTACCAGTTCTTCTACATAATTCAATTGTATTAGCTTTCCTTAGGCCACCAAAACAGTTGAAAATAGGTGGGCAAATAAGTTCAGACCATCATGGTAGCTTCTCTCCAGGAAGAGGATGACCTCTAAAGACAATGCAGTTCTGTCAACACCTTCGCACTTTTCCCACTGTTTCAAACAGCCAATGAATTGCTGCTTTAAAATAGCGCTGAGAGCAGCATCCCTTAAAATGCTTGGGACTGCTAGAAGATTTGGTGAATTTGGTCCTGTTTGGTGAAATTGGAGCGATGGCCTGAGTGCCCACAGAAAAGGCTCTAAGTGCCACCTCTGGCACTCAAGCCATAGGTTCGCCACCAGTGTCATAGAAGCTACAAGAATTAGAATCTGGAGCTGGAATGGAGGCCTGAAGAATGTTTTTTGCTGCTTTTATTTTCCTTTACATTTAATGGCGTTTTCTGTTTATAGTAAGGAGGCTTCTCTGCAGTGCTAAGTGATGAAGTGGGTGGTGTGTATTGCTCTGCCTATAAGTGCCCTCTGTCTGGAATAAATGTCACCCAAAATGATGTGATAAATGCATTATTAGACCTTGAGCTGGAAAGTATACCGTGCAGCGGCAATGCATCTCCCTAATGTTACCAATGTGTATGGTGGTCGCAGGCTGTCCGTACTTCCGAGGCCGCTGGCGCTTTACTCTCTATTATTAAGCGATTTGCATTTTTCCATGAACTCATTTCCATACGAGAACACATAACGCGGCTCCTTTCTAATTAATGATCCAATGAGCTTGTAGTACACTTGTATAGAGCGTGCCTGTCCTCCTCTGCCTCTAATCAGGATTGACTATGCTATTTCCTGTGTCCAGCCGCACCGTTATGTGCCTACTCTCCGATTATTTTTGGAACCCTTGTACCATGATGTCTATTTCTGTTCACACTTTAAATTGCTTTCTCAGATGAAAAGTAATGTTTCCACTTTTTTCTTTATAGTCTTATTTTGGCTCTTTTTTTTCCCACTGTAAAATCTCAAGACAACTCATAGCCTAGGGGGTTCCTACTATATCTCTCTTCATCATCAGTGTAAACAATCTGGCTACCAGCAAATTGTGATTTGAAGTGAGCAGTTTAACCCTTGTTAAGGGATAGGGACGCTGCTCTTGACTCATGAGCGTCAGTGGGTTAAACGTGAAATGAATGGGTGCCGGCTCTTTCTGCTTATCACCACGCAGTTCGCTCTTTATGCCTCCTGTTGTAACACGGTTTGTCATTTTCGATCACTATTTATATCACCTGTTAAGTGCCCGGTGGGCTTCATCGCGTCTCACTCTGCCCATCAGCCTCACCTCTCGCACATAGGGATGGAAGGGATAATTGCTAAACATAGCATCTAATGCTTGAGGCACAGATCGGAGATTATTCCTGCCTGATTATAGGCTACGGTTGCTCTTTTGAAGAAGTCAATAAAAAGGCACAACCGGCTACTTTAGCCCGACACGTTATAAATTGTCTCCATGTTTCCTACCCCTCGCCTTTACCGTAAAATAATAATAAAAATAAAACTCTCGGACGGCTTTTCTGTTCCGGTATAAATAATTCTGGATTTATTTCCTTGCCCTTATCTATGAAATTTCAATGAACTGCTTTATGACTCAGCCGCGCTAACCGGACGCTAGAATATCAGTGACATTAATTCCTCGCTTTCAGGTGAGCGCGGCGGTGGCAGTAATAAAAATGTCTCTTACTCTCAGTGGGTTGGGTGGTATTGAGTTCAGCTCTGAGGGCAAGAATTATTATTTTTTTTTTTAAAGCTTCTATATTAAAAGGGAAATTAACATGCGTAAACATTCTATGGCTCCCGGCTTAGCATGTTGCCGAGGGAGTTGGCGTTCTGCAACATGCACAACGCAAACGTGTTTGATATTATCCTTGATGCTGCTACGAGCACATGTGGAAACATTAAATTAGTCACCAAAGCTCAACCTGGATGGATGCAGTGAGGAAAATTATAGGTGATATGCAAGTTATAACTATTAGACTGGAGCGTTATCATTAAATGCTAAGTATGTTCCTGCTGAAAGAACCTCAGGAGCAAAGCAGCTTATTTCAGTATGGTGGCAGTCACATGGAGGACTATAGCAGAGATTTATGATGGTGTCTAAATGAAAAAAGGAAAATCTTTGTCCATAGAAACCAGTCGGACATAGATCTTTCGTTTCCTAATATGCTCTTGAAAACTTGAGTAATTTATATGGTTTATTAACCCTTCACCATAGCAATGGGTTAATAACACTACTTACCTGTATGTTGTCGCCTTTGCGATCATGTTTCTATCATGACTGGGTGTGGTGGCATCATCCAGAATATCAACTTTAAAGTGAGATGAAGCTGGCTGTATAAGGTCAGGGAGGCAGAGAGCTCAGTACTGAAGTCAAGCTCTCCCTACCTCAGAATGCCCCCTTCACTGTGATTAATGGCCCGGTGTCCGGAGATTTAAGTAACCAGCTCTCCTGAAGTTTGGTGCATTATTCTGAGGGGGAGAGAGAGCTTGACTTAAGTGCTGAACCCAATTCAAATCTCTTCAAAGTTTATTTTCTTGATGATGCCACCACGCTGGGAATGAAAGGAACCCGATCTGCAATTTGGGAGGCTGCTTGACAACATTCTGATAGTGGTTTATTAGGCAAATTTCTGCTGACAGTAACCCTTTAAATAATGGAAAAGGTGTATCCAGTTTGTAAAAGGAAAAATTTTTCAGTAAGGTATTAATAAGAACCATGTTGAAGTACGATATGTGATTACATGATGATGTGAATGAGTGTGACTATGTTTGCCACAATGGACAGGTTTTCGGCTGTAACTCTGGTCAGATGCATTGTATAGCTGCTCCACGTTGTTAACTTTCTACCTATTCCCTGTACTTACTGTATGTATTTGACTTGGCCAAATATGCATGCAGAAGAAAGCAAGCCCCAGCAGCGTCAAAACACAAGTGCAACACAGCACAGTCATATAATTTCACATCCTGTTTGTAAGCCATAAAATGTTAAATTTCCCCATGATCTACAACCTCTCTGTCACACAGAAACCTGTTAGTTGGACCTTCTGAATGTGACAGGTTAGATGGAGCACTATGGCACTTTGTTGCCTTGTATTTCATGGTTTCTATAGATCATTAATGGATGAAGAGAGGCATATTTATCAGAACCTCTGTGCCGTGCCAGAGGTTTGCCCCACTTGCGAATTTTTGCCCCAATCTGGCACCTTCACGCCAGTGGGACAGGAAGGGGGTGGCGCGGCTGGCGCGGAGTGGGCCGGCGCGAGGCATTACTGTCCCCATGTCGGCTCACTCGCTGCCACCGGCAACCTTTGATATGTGAAAAGTCGCAAGCTTTGTTTTTTTTCTACGCCAGGCCCTGCCTCTTGATGTATGTCACTGCACGAGCCCCAGCGTATGATAAATATGCCCCAAAAAGTTTATAGAAGTAGTGCGTTCTGTACCACCATTGAAAACTTTATTCATTCAAAGGGCCACGATTCCTGCCCGACAAATATATCTAAAAATACAATGATCAATTGGCTGTAAAATATTTTTAAAAACCTGTGTCGGAAAGGCAGAGAGACTTGTCACTGACTTCTTGCAGGGCCCTTTGAATGGAGCTGATAATAATCGGAGCAAATCAAGGAGAATAGAACAAACGCATTTGTGTTTTGTCTAATCTGTTGTGCACTTTTCATCCTTATCTGCTTTGCATTAAAGCACTTGTTGTTTTTCTCATGTCGCACTTGTGATTTCCGAGATCTGTCTGTGCGCAGATTCCTTGGTGATCACAGCTTTTATAACATTTCATGTGAATTTTAGTAGAAGCATAAAATCAGGTCTGTATGACACGTCTTGTATTAGATGCTCATAGAGTATTTAAAATACTATGTTTTCCTAATTTCAGTATCTGCAATGAGAGTTGTAAACAGAGAATTTAAACAAACTAATTTAAAGGGCCTGTTCCATTAAAGGTGTTGTACCAAGTTTTTTTGTTAATCCTTTTGCACAGTGTAGAGGATGACATTCTGATTGGACAGGGTCTGACTGCTGGGCCTCCCACTATTCAAAAGAACATACCCCAAAAATCTTAAAAAAGGGAGCTTGTTCTGACGTTTTGATGGATAAGTGGATGCAGCATGCTCCCTCATAGCTGAATGCTGTGTTCATCAATTTCCAGCGCTCACACAATACTGAATGGAATAACAAGACACTTGTATAAAATGTTGCTTCATTAAGTTAGTGAGAACGGGAACCCCAGTTATCGTGATCGGTGGCCGTCCCCTTTAAAGGGGTTTGCCCATGAAAGAAAGATCTCAAATTTTAATCCTCTGGTAATATTTACACAATAAAGATAATTTTTAACCCCCTTACCTCACAGTTTTACTCTGTTTATTGCTGTTTTAGCTTCTATCACTCAGTGATGGTCATTGTGATATCCACGATCGTAAGGGGGGGGGGGGGACTCTCTAAGCAGACAATGCATGATTACTCTGTGTTATCAGATGCTGTGTGCTAACAATGTGCTTAGATTATCAAGCTGCAGGGTTTATCTACACTTTCATTTACCTTCTGAACATTCTACTACTATCTGACACATAGAAAAAGAGAGATGAGATGATCCAGCGATGAGAGATCCATGAGATGGATATAAACACAATGACACTCTCCGCTTTGCTAACTCGCCAATAACATACACAGAGGCAGCTCTGCTATATACCTCCCTCCAAGATAGACTGGATAAAAACCTTAACTGTTTGTAGCTTGTAGAGTAAGTCTCTGCATGCTGTTTGCTGACAGGAAGTACCTTTATCTGAACTGGTCTTGTAATGCAGGGGCAGGAGGCAGAAAGCACTGCAGAGTGCAGACAAGAGAAGCTATTCATGAGAAGAATCCAACTATAGTCAGAAGATTTACGGTTGTATCCAGGGCCAGCCAAAATTGTAAGCAACTGATAGAGACAGCTTGGAATTATATCTGCAAAATGTTGTTCTTTTGCTTATAACAGAGAATTAGAGAATGTGGTATTTTGTTATCCTAAAAATAATAATAATTTATTTATATAGCTCCTACAGATTACGCAGTGCCACACAAAGCTTTCCAAGTCAGTCCCTGGCCCCATGGGGCTCACAAACTAAACAACCTACCAGAATGTTTTGGAGTGTGGGAGGACCCGGAGGAAACCCACGCAAACACGGAGAGAACATACAAACTCTTTGCAGATGTTGACCTGGGTGGGTCTTGAACCCAGGACCCCAGCGCTGCAAGGCAGAAGTGTTGCCCAATCAGCCACCATGCTGCCCTGAGTATATTTAAGAATCTTGTCTCCGTTAATAAAGATATCAACTAGGAATTTATATATAATAAAAACTGAATGGGAAACAGTGACAAGACTACTGTGTTATCCTGTCATTAGATTTAATGGGGAAAACCTGTTGGTTCCCTTTTACCAGTTGCTATATTCACATAGTATGGCGCCATCTCTGGTTTATATTGTATAACAATGATCACATCCAAGTACTAGAGCTGAGTGAAGGTAGATTCTCTACTCATAAATGGGATCTTCTTTCTGACCACAAACTAGTATGCCAACGAAATCACTGTCAATGGGCGCTTGATTGACCTTTGACAGGCGCGAAACGCGTTGTCCGGATTTTATTATTTTGTCTTTCTTGTATCCTTTAATCCACATATTAAACAGAATAACTTTTACAGCTATATAGCTTTTTGAAGTGCCTTTCTTCATCCTGGCATCCATTGAGAAGTCCTTCTCCAATTACCCTGGATGTACCTCAACATTAACTCTTGTGGCTAGTGTAATACAGGGCAACGAGATTGCTATAATTTGCAGCAGTATCTTTTATCATGGGGTGATTTGTGCATAGAAGTTCAGATTTTTAAATTGGTTGTTCCCCAGTTTGTGTTCTGCCATCACATGCCATCTTTTCCCATCTCTACCCAGACATAGACAATTCGCTGTTGTATTGGTGTGCGGTAGGTGGATCTTATGTTTCTCTGAGGTTATGTCTACAAAAACTGTCCTTATTGTATCTATTTTTGCTTTTCTTTCCATTTTTATTATCGTGGGAGTTTGGACAAATATACTTTTTGCATGTCTCATGCCCTTTTAATGCATATCATTTATCATGTGTTCTTCAGTCAGCAATGAATATTCCCTGCTGGTCTCATGTCCCTGTTTCTTGGCCATAGATTTACGTCGGCAGAGACCGTGGTGATGGGAGATGTGACATACGGAGCGTGCTGCGTGGATGATTACACTGCACGGGCGCTGGGAGCCGACTTCCTGGTGCATTATGGGCACAGCTGCCTCAGTAAGTTTATATCTTTCTGTATTTCAATTGTCTGTGAGTGAAATGTAGGGTAACCATTCTGGAGCGCACAGGTTATGTAGCCGTGTGCTGAAATTGAAAAATGTGAATGGAATTTTTACAGGAAATACTGATCATAACCGTAGATGTGCTATTAGGGTTACCATGTATTGCAACCTGTTATTTCTAGCAGGAACCAGTCACCATATTTTACCCCATTAAATTACTACCCGCCTCTTTTATGTAAATTCTCACCATTCTCTGGCTGTATACTACAGGGGGGGGCTGGCTGTATACTACAGGGGGGGGGGGCTGGCTGTATACTACAGGGGGGGGGGCTGGCTGTATACTACAGGGGGGGGCTGGTTGTATACTACAGGGGGGGGGGTGGCTGTATACTACAGGGGGGCTGGCTGTATACTACAGGGGGGGGCTGGCTGTATACTACGGGGGGGGCTGGCTGTATACTACAGGGGGGGGCTGGCTGTATACTACAGGGGGGGGCTGTCTGTATACTACAGGGGGGGGCTGGCTGTATACTACAGGGGGGGGCTGGCTGTATACTACAGGGGGGGGCTGGCTGTATACTACAGGGGGGGGGGGCTGGCTGTATACTACAGGGGGGGGGGGCTGGCTGTTTACTACAGGGGGGGGCTGGCTGTTTACTACAGGGGGGGGCTGGCCGTATACTACACCCTGAAGTCGCCCTACCCCTGAAGCCAGTATATAGAGAAAACAAGGGTGTAAGCATGGTCCTGCCCCTGGTGCAATAGGAAGTTAATTTGCATAAATATAAAAACTGAGCATTCTCTAAAATTGCTGATTTCTGGGAGATAGGAAAGCTAAGTCTGGGAAGCTTATAAGGCCCAAAATATGATTCAATTTTTACTTGTGAGGTGATTTGGGAACTGGTTGACCCCATCTAATAAATTGTACCATAATAAGCATGTTAACACAACCGATCCAGCAAGTTATTTCTGTAAAATGTGACACTGCAACGCATTACGCACTGTAGTTTGTAGTGAACACACTTTTCCATGACCTCGGATCAGTTCCTGAAAACTGAATGAAGAATAAAGATATTATGAAAGCTTAATAGTAGCAGGTGAAATCTGTAGCATCAAGGACAAAAAACAAGTTTCACGTGTAGTAATGATGGACAAATAAAGGCTTTCCGGAAAAAGAAGAAAAAAGTTAAATGTTTTTGTAGCTGAAGGATAATTAATTTTGGCTCCCAGGTACAGCAAGGGTTAACAGTCATCTACCTGAGTTGTGCACTGCCCTCTTCTGTAGACATCTAGCAGTGCAGGCTTATTTCTGTCCTGGGACAAAGAACGTCTTTTGGGTCAATAGCTTTGATTCAGTAAGCTGATCGATATGTCAGCTGAAGGAATGCAGCTTCTTTTCTTTGACTATTCCTCTTCATTACTTGCCCCCATGGGGAAGATCTATCACGGGCGTAAAGCTGGTGTCACAGCGGAATAAACTTGGCTCTATTCCATCTGCTGTCCTACTGTACCGTCCTGTGTCTTCCATCATGAAATGTCTCTTCTGCACCCTGCACCTGATAACATGTGGATCCTGATGTCATACTGTTACTATAATAGCGAGGATGTCTGCAAGAAAAGCCGCCATAATCCTTTAAATAGGGCACAACTTTTTCAAGATATTTTGAAGAATGTGGCTCAGATTTGGAGGGAAAAACACCAATATTTTATGGTTAGCTAACTAAATAATTTTATTTTTTGCTTTGAATAACCAAAGTTTGGTGTGTGTACCGTGGAACATATCAAGTTTCTAGATCATGTGAACTACAATCCGGGAGACCAACCACACAGAAATCTTTGGCCTTTATAAGTAGGAGAAGCAGCTCTGTATCATTTCCCATCCGAATGGCAATTGTTTCCTAATAGGAAGATAGGATCTTATTGGGGACAGATTGAAGGATCATTTTTAATATCCCCCAGTCTGAAGGATGCTCCATGCTGTCTATGCACACTGTTAGATAGATGTGGGAGAGGGGGGGTAGACCTAAAAATAGTATAATCTTGTGCCAATAAGTAGGTTGTCCATTATAAACGAAAAACCGAAAGAAAAAAAGGGGAGAGCAGACGACATGACAGTAATATTAAATAAATAATGTATTATTGGGTGTATCTGTTCATAAACAGTGGGAAGACGAGAAAGTGCTGAGTCCTCATAGCAGCGCATTATTCTCCAGAGCCCCCTGTCTGTACTGTACAGATCCCAGAAATATGTGTGTCACAGCCTGATGCATTAGCTGCTGTATCAGCAGACATCATTCACTTCTTTAAAGTATTGGATCTAGGTAGACATTAGTCAGACACAGGTAGAAATTAAAGGTGCAGTCAAGGGGGCCCTCCCCCACCTGACCATTTTATGGTGGACAGCCAGCAGTGTAGCATAGTTTACTAGTGTGTTTATTAAAAAAATAAAAATGACATTAATATTATTTATTAAGGTTTCATAAAATTATGGGGTTTTTTTTGTAACTTTGAAGCTCATCTTTTTTTGAACCTATATGAACGCATTGTTCATCCTGAGCTCCCTTATTCAGGCATACAATACTCAAACGACATAGCTGCGAAGGAAGGTAATTTTCAGGAGCTTTATGTGGCCATAAAGATTATATTAAAGCATGATTACATCATGGCCACTTTTTCCCGATCCAAGGAAAGGTTATTGCTTTCCGCTACTTACAGATCTCTAGAAGTGAATATACTGGTGACGTATATCTGTGCCCTGCTTCTAAGTCACACACAGCTTGATGGATAGATAGAAGTTAAATGTCAGCCAAATCCTTTTTAGGCAACTTTTTCATGCCTTGGTCATCAGTTTTTTGGCTTACAAGGCACCAAATAGTCGTAATTTCCGGCACACGCCATGGAGATTGCAGCTCTTTGGACCTTTTGTGGTACAGGAAGCAAGACTGGCCAGAGAGTGCCAAATTTACTGTAAGCTTTGCCAAGAAAGTACACTAGCCCAGCACTTTCAGGTCAACTTGTGACAGTAAAGAACCAGCAGGTCCCCTTTTGGACCAGTGGTTAAATGTCCCTTATTGCCTATGTGAGTATGATATCTCTGTGACTGCTTAAAAAAAAATTTGTACTCTCCTCGGACTGAAGCTCTTGGTGTCTCAGCGATACTGCAAGGTAAGTTGGCAGAGTACACCACCCGGCTTCACTGCCCAAGCGCTGTGGGTAAATCTCATATAGGAAGATTTGGACGTTAAACCACATGTCCATGGCAACCGCCTGTACTTGGCTTAGTATCCTAAATCCACAGGTTCTGGTAAATACTTACACTTGTCCACCGATCCCCTGCCCACTCTATACACAGCACCTTATAGTACAACCTTCTTCACTGTGTTTGGTTTTGCGGTAACACAGGAAAGATTTCCCTGAAAGCTGCTTGGATGAGGGGCTTTGTATGACTTTTTAGTTGTCCAGAATAGGGAAACTTAGGCAGACACTTAACAGACCCTGTTATAATCGAGAGACATTTAATAATAATAATAATAATAATAATAATAATGATGATGGCTTCCTACATGTATCAGACACTGTGGGGCTCATTTACTAAGGGTCCGCGGACCGGTGGAATATCTGACGATTTGCGATGTGCGCCACATTTAGAAGGGGATTGTGTTGCACGCAATCGGATTTTGGCGCATTGGCGCCGACTTTCATGCAACAGAAATCGGGGGGCGGGCCATCCGACGATCCGACAGATTCGGACTAAGTGCAGGATTTTACATTCAAAATTGTGTCGCAAGCCAAGCACTTGCATGCATCGGGAAGAAGGTGAACTCCGGCGGACCTCAGTGGGAAAGCAACACATGCAGGATCTCGGGCGCAGGATCTACGTGGATCGCGGCAGACTGCATCCTCGTCGGACAACGCATCTCAGGGATTGCGCATGGACAAGGTAAGTAAATGTGCCCCTGTGTCACTATCACAAAAATGATAATCTGATAATTTAGTTGGAAGTGTGGAACAGATTCTCCGCTACACAATATTTCTACCATAGGTGCTCTGCTATTTGCTTTTTTAAATCTTTGCTTTTGTGAGGTCCTTGCGGCCGGGTGTTACTTGCAGAATGCTCTTGTTTTCTAATATACCCCATGCTCCTGTACTCTTGACCTTTGTCCTTGCAGGACCTCGGTGGGGTACTATGCGCAGTACTCCCAGGTTGGCTTTTCATGGCGCCTTATTACTCAGTAGATGCGGGGCCTGTCGAAACCTCACTCTATTCTCAAGGAGTTCCTGAGTTCAGTATTCTGTTGCCATGGAAACTGTCAGCGTGTCCCAGATGCGGCGAACTTTGAAGTCCAGACGTGATGGAATCTGCCCAAAAAAAGAACCAAAATAAAGCATGTGCCTAGTGTGAATGTAATTGTGATTATGTAGGAGACCCATGGGGTTTCTGTCACTTTCTATGGGTATATTTTATGAATGAGCGATGCCCCTTGTTCATTGCCTTGTTCTGGTCGTTAATTGTTCCTATGTATTTTAACTGGATACATCTGTGTTGAGCTTCTGGCTGTTTATACTTGTTTTGCACTAGATGCAAAGTGGATGTCCAGTGGATGAAGACCCTGGACGTCAGATCACGCTCCACTACTTTAAAACATACTGAACACACTTTTTCCATCTGTGTACACAAAGACTCAATCTTGATTTTTACATATCCCCTTTTATTGTTTTGCTCCTCTGAATTGCTGTCATCCCCATGATGCCTCAGCACATCATCATATAACCGTCCAGAGACAAAACGGTCTCCATCATAGTGGCTGATCTCCTTATTTATAACTGTGTGACAGGAACTGATATGATAAGTAACTGTGATATGATTTTCTGACCTTCTGTGAATAACCTGAGCTAAGGTCAGCTAAGCTAAACCCCCTTGAAGACCCCTTTTGGTCTGAGACTGAAGTTTTTGTTCCATTTTTTTTATGCAGATTTTTTTTTTTGTAGTTTTTTCAGACAGTACCAGCAGAAAGCAGCATATATTGGTTCCAATATAATAATAAAAATAATAATAATTTTATTAATATATTATATTATAATATAATATATTATATTATTGATATAGCGCACACAGATTATGCAGAGCTGCACAAAGTATGACAAATCGGTCCCTGTCCCCATGGGGCTCACAATCTAATCTACCTACCAGTATTTTTTTGGATTGTGGGAGGAAACCGGAGGACCCGGAGGAAACCCACTCAAATACGGAGAGAACATACAAACTCTTTGCAGATTATACCCACATTAAGCCAGCTCTGACTCCTGATATTCCGTCCACTGTTTATGCAAATGTATTTTTTTATATCTTTGACACTTTAAATGATCTTTTCTTTATGAATGGTGGGGATCCCACAGTAGTTAAACACCCCACCGCTCAGAATGTTGTACCCTATCCTATGGATATAAGATAACAATTAATACTTCTCTTGAAGAGTAAAACCCTTCCAATTAACCCCATATGAAGTGTTTGTGTATTCTCTGTGTGATATCATGGATCCATAGGCATAGCGTGTGTCAGTGTATGTACATACCTTCACACTGTGTTCTCCATTATAATACTGCATGTGATGGAACTGTAAAACACAGATCTTCTTTTATGTTCCTATGCAGTACATTAAACCTTGTGAAATTAAAGAAGGGCAGATAATTACTCCTTAATAGCTGCTAAGGTTAATGTGAAGCATGATGAGACGGTAAGTGGGATCAGCTAGTTGATTATTACGGCACATCAGACCCCTCACATTACCCCATCCGCTACCATTATCATAGCTGCCCTATTGATTTGTTATTCTGATCATAAAGCTCTGTCTTCCAGCTGGGTAATTGGCAGAGAAGTGCATTGTGAATTACAGATTCTTCCAAAAATACTTATTTAGCTTAGGGCTTGTGTCACATCTGCATTTGAGGAGGAATTGCTTTTGTATTAGCAGTTTTCTCCAGTTAAAGGCATCTGATCTGTTATTAATTAACAGGTTCTTAAGGGGGTTTGCTGACAACCCTGCAAATGCTTCATGTCATGTTTAACATAGCTGATGCAAAAATATAAAATAATCCAAAATTTCCCTCGGCTATAATAATAAACCAAGCTTGAATTTGACATTTTCTGAAATATTTTTATTGCATTTTCACAGTAGTGGCAATTATGTTACCCTATTATATCACAGCCTGGTCCCCTATTACAGGCGGTCCCCTACTTAAGAACACTCGACTTACATACGACCCATAGTTACAAACGGACCTCTGGATATTGGTAATTTATTGTACTTTAGTCCTAGGCTACAATAAACAGCTGTAACAGTTATCACAGGTGTCTGTAACAAAGCTTTAGTGTCAATATTGATTATTATGACAACCCAACATTTTTAAAATCCAATTGTCACAGAGACCAAAAAAAGTTCTGGCTGGGATTACAATGATAAAATATACAGTTCCAACTTACATACAAACTCAACTTAAGAACAAACCTACAGACCCTATCTTGTATGTAACCCGGGGACTGCCTGTATATTATATCACAGCCTGGTCCCCTATTATATTATATCACAGCCTGGTCCCCTATTATATTATATCACAGCCAGGTCCCCTATTATATTATATCACAGCCTGGTCCCCTATTATATTATATCACAGCCAGGTCCCCTATTATATTATATCACAGCCTGGTCCCCTATTATATTATTTCACAGCCAGGTCTCCTATTATATTATATCACAGCCTGGTCCCCTATTATATTATATCACAGCCTGGTCCCCTATTATATTATATCACAGCCTGGTCCCCTATTATATTATATCACAGCCAGGTCTCCTATTATATTATATCACAGCCTGGTCCCCTATTATATTATATCACGACCAGGTCCCCTATTATATTATATCACAGCCAGGTCTCCTATTATATTATATCACAGCCAGGTCTCCTATTATATTATATCACAGCCAGGTCTCCTATTATATTATATCACAGCCAGGTCTCCTATTATATTATATCACAGCCAGGTCTCCTATTATATTATATCACAGCCAGGTCCCCTATTATATTATATCACAGGCAGGTCCCCTATTATATTATATCACAGGCAGGTCCCCTATTATATTATATCACAGGCAGGTCCCCTATTAAATTATATCACAGGCAGGTCTCCTATTATATTATATCACAGGCAGATCTCCTATTATATTATATCACAACCAGGTCTCCTATTATATTATATCACAACCAGGTCTCCTATTATATTATATCACAGCCAGGTCTCCTATTATATTATATCACAGCCAGGTCTCCTATTATATTATATCACCGCCTGGTCCCCTATTATATTATATCACAGCCTGGTCCCCTATTATATTATATCACAGCCTGGTCCCCTATTATATTATATCACAGCCTGGTCCCCTATTATATTATATCACAGCCTGGTCCCCTATTATATTATATCACAGCCTGGTCCCCAATTATATTATATCACAGCCTGGTCCCCAATTATATTATATCACAGCCAGGTCCCCTATTATATTATATCACAGCCAGGTCCCCTATTATATTATATCACAGCCAGGTCCCCTATTATATTATATCACAGCCAGGTCTCCTATTATATTATATCACAGCCAGGTCTCCTATTATATTATATCACAGCCAGGTCTCCTATTATATTATATCACAGCCAGGTCTCCTATTATATTATATCACAGCCTGGTCCCCTATTATATAATATCACAGCAAGGTCCCCTATTATATTATATCACAGCCAGGTCCCCTATTATATTATATCACAGCCAGGTCCCCTATTATATTATATCACAGCCAGGTCTCCTATTATATTATATCACAGCCAGGTCTCCTATTATATTATATCACAGCCTGGTCCCCTATTATATTATATCACAGCCAGGTCTCCTATTATATTATATCACAGCCTGGTCCCCAATTATATTATATCACAGCCTGGTCCCCAATTATATTATATCACAGCCTGGTCCCCAGTTATATTATATCACAGCCAGGTCCTCTATTATATTATATCACAGCCAGGTCCTCTATTATATTATATCACAGCCAGGTCCCCTATTATATTATATCACAGCCTGGTCCCCAATTATATTATATCACAGCCTGGTCCCCAATTATATTATATCACAGCCTGGTCCCCAATTATATTATATCACAGCCAGGTCCCCTATTATATTATATCACAGCCAGGTCCCCTATTATATTTTATCACAGCCAGGTCCCCTATTATATTATATCACAGCCAGGTCTCCTATTATATTATATCACAGCCAGGTCTCCTATTATATTATATCACAGCCAGGTCTCCTATTATATTATATCACAGCCTGGTCCCCTATTATATAATATCACAGCAAGGTCCCCTATTATATTATATCACAGCCAGGTCTCCTATTATATTATATCACAGCCAGGTCTCCTATTATATTATATCACAGCCTGGTCCCCTATTATATAATATCACAGCCAGGTCCCCTATTATATTATATCACAGCCAGGTCTCCTATTATATTATATCACAGCCAGGTCTCCTATTATATTATATCACAGCCAGGTCTCCTATTATATTATATCACAGCCTGGTCCCCTATTATATAATATCACAGCCAGGTCCCCTATTATATTATATCACAGCCTGGTCCCCAATTATATTATATCACAGCCAGGTCCTCTATTATATTATATCACAGCCTGGTCCCCTATTATATTATATCACAGCCAGGTCCCCTATTATATAATATCACCGCCAGGTCCCCTATTATATTATATTACAGTCAGGTCCCCTATTATATTATATTACAGTCAGGTCCCCTATTATTTGATATCAAAGCCAGGTCACCTGATGCAATTGTTTTTTCATGTGGGAGATTCGGGTGGCAATGTCCACCCGAATCGCCCAGATTATGTCCCCAAATTTTGCCGCAGCCCTCAGGATTCTCACAGCCAGGTCTCCTATTATATTATATCACAGCCAGGTCCTCTATTATATTATATCACAGCCTGGTCCCCTATTATATTATATCACAGCCAGGTCCCCTATTATATAATATCACCGCCAGGTCCCCTATTATATTATATTACAGTCAGGTCCCCTATTATATTATATCACAGCCTGGTCCCCAATTATATTATATCACAGCCTGGTCCCCAATCATATTATATCACAGCCTGGTCCCCAATTATATTATATCACAGCCTGGTCCCCAATTATATTATATCACAGCCTGGTCTCCTATTATATTATATCACAGCCAGGTCCCCTATTATATTATATCACAGCCTGGTCCCCAATTATATTATATCACAGCCTGGTCCCCAATTATATTATATCACAGCCAGGTCCTCTATTATATTATATCACAGCCTGGTCCCCTATTATATTATATCACAGCCAGGTCCCCTATTATATAATATCACCGCCAGGTCCCCTATTATATTATATTACAGTCAGGTCCCCTATTATATTATATTACAGTCAGGTCCCCTATTATTTGATATCAAAGCCAGGTCACCTGATGCAATTGTTTTTTCATGTGGGAGATTCGGGTGGCAATGTCCACCCGAATCGCCCAGATTATGTCCCCAAATTTTGCCGCAGCCCTCAGGATTCTCATCTCGCCTCAAGGCAGATGCGGCCCTGTCTGCAGCCATTTGTCAGCAAGCAGTTACCTTCTGGCTGTCTGTGATTGGTTTCCATGAGAATCCGTAGCTAGACAGAGGTGGTGTGGGTGCATATATGATGTTGGGAGGGGTTATTAGCGCATACATCATCATGATCAGTGCAGGAGGATGAGTCCCGGCAGCATGTAAAAAGCTTCAGGACCTGCAGTGATGTCCATAAGCATGTGTCTAATCACATGCTTCAGGTCATCCAATTACTTAAGAGGAAAGGTATATAGCAGAGCTAAATGTGTTTGAAAGTTGACTGGCATCAGATCCTGCAGACACAGCACACTGTATATACAGAGAAACCTCTTTGAGCAAATCTCTTTTAGGGAGGGGATGCTTTCAGAGACGTAGTCTTCTGGAGAGGTTTCACTGTGTGTGTGTACTATAATGTTGCCATGTGATCACCTTTTTATTCATATGTAGGTGTTTTATAGTGTAGGTGGACATCTTTTAATATATCTTTCTTTCCTCTTCTTTGTGATATTGTAGATCACTGTATAATGCAGAGGTCCAGTGCTCTGTTTCCCCTGCCTGGCTCAGCACTAGCAGTGAGCTGTTTGTGCATATTGATGCCCTGAGTGCTATTGGCATCAGGAGTTCATAGACCCGACTCCACCGGCACTGCACAGGAAGTGCGATGGATGGAAGTCCCTGCATTATATGTAAGTATATATTCCACAGGCGTCCCGTCTGTCGAACAGCCGCATCGGACCTGTAATAGTAAATACATTTCCGTCACCACTGTTCGGAAGATGGAACGTCTGTGCATTATTTATTTCTATATAATGCAGGGACTCCCATCCCGTGCACTGTGTGCAGTCTGTGGGATGTGGCCAAGTTATGGCCGATTCCGCGAGCTTCACATGTACCTGTGCATGAGAGGAGGACCTGCCAGGAGGAGAGGAGGACCTGTGTTATGTGGATTTTGGAGCCATTCATTGTTTTTCTGTTCAGACTTTATGGAGAACTTTATGTGATTGGAGGGCATAGTACAGATTTACATTTCCAGCACCTTGGAACAACTGGAAAAATTGGAGCCTTGAAGAATGATCTAATATCCTACTATACACAGTTCAGAGATTATATGACAGATTATAGCTGCCGTGGAAGTGGCTGGCCCCAATGCTTATTAGATACATGATGCTAATATATTGTTAGGCGTTCCCTTATTATGTCCACCCTGGAAAGTATTCTTCTCTGGTGGGTAATTTATGTGCATCCCATAACCGAGCTGCATGCAAACGCAACTGATGAAATTGGTCCAAAATACAGATACTGATAATACTCATTGATCATGGTTTTGGCTCTGGGAACGGGCTCTTAGTAATTATGAGCAAATCTAGGAGATTAATGTGCTTTCAACCTTTACTCGCAACAAAGTTGAGGAATGATTTTTTTTTCCTATTATAGTAAAGCATTAAGTCACCATTTCATAATTTATCTTCAAGGATTTTTTTCCTTCCATTATTAAGGAGAAATTTACGGTTCCTAAGTACTGTTGATTAACAACACTTAAGCTGGCAGGTGCATGCTAGAGCGCTGTCTGCGAGCTGTCACAGGCACAGGGATATTAAAATGCATATTATTGAGTGTCATGTATTAAAGGAGCAACATAGAGGTAATCCTGGATATTTGCTGCTTCCCACTTTATGACATGCCTGTGTCAGTAAATTGATTAGGTAGTGATCTTTATGTACCGTCTGCTCCGGGGTCTTTTTACACTGTTATACAACCTTAATGATTCTTTTCCTTCCCCTTTAGGGCTCATTCATACGACCATTTTTGACATCAACATGCTATTTATTTATCAATTGTTTTTGCAGAAAGCATACTGACCTAGTGATTTCAATTGGTCTGTACACATGTCTGTTTTTTTCGCAGATGTGCAGACTGTGAGAAAAAAAAATTGCAGCCAGCATTTCCTCACATGCAGACTACGGACGTCCATAAAGGTCAATAGATCAGCAAAAAAAAAAACGGACCGCTCATGGATTACATTCGTGTGCAGTCCATTTTTTCTCAAATGTTGCATGGCAGTCAAGTGGGCGGTGCAGAAAATAGATTAGAAATCCCTCTGTTTTTTTTCGGGGATGACATACGGACTTGAAAGATAAATGGATGGAGATACAATACAGGCTGCAACGGATAATGCACGTGTTTTGCAGTGGACATGCCCGTCAGAGCCTTTTTTGTGCCTTTATCATCTGCCCTTACTTGAAACTTGCTTTATAGTTTAATCTGCATCGTAACACATTGTCCAACTCATGGATACTATATGTAACAAAGAGATGAAGGAAGGGCAGAGGCAGAAGCAATGTATGGTGAGCTTTGTGTCCGAAACAGCAGGACAGTTAGTCGTGTGAAGGCACTGCACAGACTCTACACCAACAACACAGTAGGACATTTGTCATTTATTGTCAACATGAAATTGTACATCATGCATAAGCTGTAATGATATAAGCATATGTGCAGGGCCGGCGCCAGCACTGGGTATACCTGGGAAAGTGCCGGGGCCAAGGGATGCTGGGGGTCCACATAAGGCTGTACATAAGGAAGTCCATAAGGGGTGAGGAGGGCTGTATATAAAATAATCATGAGGGGTCTGTTTGGTAGGATAAACTGTGTAATATTTTAGGTAACAGGAGACTGTTTTAGCTTCAGATTTTCACTTAATTTCACTGCAAAGGGGCCCACTGAGGTTCTGTCGCCCAGGGTCCTACTGAAACCTGGAGGCCACCCTGCATATGTGTGTGTGAGCTTTAGATGTATTGATAAGTGTCACGAGATATAATAGGGCACAACTTGCAGAAAGTAATGTAGGCACACATTTCTAACACTTGCTAAAGTTTAACCCTATTCAGCCAATGCATCATATCTGGGTGGATTTACCATCTGTTTCTCCTCTACAGTACATGTATATGTATTTTTCATGGACACTAATGCCCACTGACAGATATCTAAAAAAAAATCCAGTGATAATCTCTTGGCATAATTGCTGTCTTATTTCTGAATTTTGTTAGTGACTTGGTGACACTGGTGTTCAGGTATGTTGGTGTGACACCAAGGCTGAAGAGATTGCCGCACCATTATAGTGATAGCATATTTAGTACTGTACTATATAACTCCCAAACAGAACCAAGACTCATTGCCATAGATAGAACAGTCCAGGTTTTTTGTTGACAACAGCTAATGAATGTGACAGGGGCCGGCTATCCGTGGTAGACCACGTAATGAACACTGTATTTTCTTTCTGCAACAAAAACTGGTTTAGGAAGAGGCAGGATAATGTACAGGCCCACCTCTACAGCATTATCTGTAATCCGCATCCATGAAAACATGTGAAAAACCATGTGAAAACAGCCATTGAAAACAATGGTTTTGTGTGAACCAGGGATGTGAAAATTAACCAATGTGAAAGAGCCCAAAGGGTGAGGTCACCCGGCACGTTCTTGGTGCGTTTTTAAATGCATTGAAAACACACGTGTCTAGAATAGCATACGTTGACCATATGTCCTGCTGCACATTAATTATCATGGGAGTGTTGGAAATTTGTGAGCTCAGCAGTCGGATATCTCAAGCTTCCCATTTAATGTTTATTAGAGTGCCAAAGCTAGCAATGTAGTCCTTGGCAATTTCCGTCACTTCCATACAAATGAATGGAGAGGTGCAGGACGCATGCTTGACCTGTCGCTCCACCCATTTGTCAGAAAAGGACCTTTGTTCTCTGGATTGCTGCCGGTCTGTTCCCTTGAAGAATGGGGCCCCAGCAGTCAGACCCTCGCCCCAAATCAGCTTGTTATTCCCTATCCTTTGGATAGAGGATAACATGAACAACAACCCCTTTAAACGAAGACCTCTAGACCAAATTTTACGTGGTAAACTCAAGTGTGCTCAAGTATAGGAGCGTTGATTGCAGAATTCTCTAAAATTTAATTAAAAATAACCAAATATTAATTGGAAATATTAAAACCATCAAACTCTTCTGGTTGTTCTGTATGAAAGCTTTGTTGAGTAATTGTGAAACAACTAAAAAGCTCAAATATTTAATGGGGGGAATAGTAGTGGAACGGAAAAAATTCTGTGAAATATCTCAATTATTTGTTCAGTTTTGTGACAGACTGCTATTATGTCACGCCAAACTATATGTGCTAAAAAAGAAACTTTGCAGTACAAAAACTGACTTCTGACAGTTCTGTGATCATGGTTAGCACATTCTGTTAAATTCCGGAACATTTTTTTTTTTTTTTTTTACTGAAAAGACTCGGATAACATCAGTCATACTTTCCCTGCCTATTATCAGCACAATGCTCCGCTTTCCATTCTAGGAGAGGAATGCCAGCACTTCTACTTAGTCCCACCAATGACAATGGTGGCTTGATCGCTGCCAATATATTCTCCCTGGCAGACGCATTATTTGCAGAACTGGAAAAAAAAAACTGTTGTATTTTGGTGCCGAAAATATTGTATGCCTTCTGTGTAACGAGGCTATTGGATAGATAACTGCCATAAAGGATTGTATACAATCAATGTGAGTGAAGGCTTTTTATTAAAAAATCTGTCCCCAATGTCCTTTCTGTTAATGGTTTTGGGTTGTAATAGTCCATAAGCGGTATGTTCTAGTTGTGCACCATGCATTGTTTAATGCATAAGATCAGATGGAATAGACTCCTTCATAGACTAGGAAAGAATAAAGATCAGATGTATGTAAAAGGGACTAGTTTTACAACATATATCCATCAGATATTCCATCAGCATCAGATCTGTGGGGGATGACCCTCAGCCATTTGAAGGGCCAGATGGGCTCAGGTAAGCGCTATACACCCAGATGCATTGTAATGTGTGTGTGCAATGGACTTGCCAAGATTGCGGTGTCTACCTCTCCTTTAATATGTAATATCTGTTTCTACCTCTAACCCTTGACCTTTCACCCTGCAGTTCCCATTGATGCGACACATGGAATGAGGATGTTGTACGTGTTCGTCGACATAAAGATTGATGTATCGCATTTTGTAGACACTATTCGCTTCAACTTTGCACCTGGAACGTCACTGGCCTTTGTCAGCACTATCCAGTTTGTATCCGCACTGCAGGTATGTTTCCATTGATGTCATGTTTCTGGGGGTGCGTTCACATGCTCAGTTTTTCAGATGCAGTTTTTGACGTCCCAACTAGGAGTGGAAGAAGATAAGCAACTTCTCTCAAAATGTTCTTGCCCAGTTATAAGTCCAACCTGTCTCTATCAGTCCTGTTGTACACAATTTCAGTTTCCCCTGGTTTCTGACCCTGTATCTACTGACTTTAAGGTCGGCAGCTATCTTGCCTGGCACTGTGGAGCTGAGCTTCTCTCTCCCCCTGCTCCCCGCAGCAGTCCCTCCCCCTGCACTCCAGGACGAGCTCACACTGATACACACTGACTTCCTGCCGGCAAACAACAGCAGCAGCGAGAGGAGAGCTACAAGATACAGGCAGATACGTTCTTTATCTGTGGAAAGTAGTGATGGGAAGTCCGGCTCTTCTTGGTGAGCTGGATAATTAGGCTCTGATCACTAAAAAGAGACGGTTCTTTTGGCTCCTTAACGCCTGCCTATTAAATATGTAATAGGGAGCCGCAGGCAAGATTTTATCGGGTTAAAGGGGGGGTGGGTGAGCCGTCTAGGGTGGGCATTAGTGAGCCATTGGCTCACTGAGGTGAGACTGCTCACATCGTTCACACAAATGAGCCAGCTCTTTGTGCCAGCTTGTTCGCGAATGACCCATCACTAGTGGAAAGCAGGAGGGAGGGACATCAGATCTGATAGTTTGATAGAGCAGAGATGTAGCAGAGCTGACTTTGTCATTGTGTGAAATATGCATATCATGGATCATCATCTCATCTGTGATCTGTTTCATCTCTCTTTCTGTGTGTCAGATAATAGAACAATGTTCAGAAGGTAAATGAAAGTGTATGTAAATTTTGTACCCTGATAACACAGCATCTGATTGTCTGCACACAGCAACTCATAGCACAGAGGAATCCTGAAGTGTCTGCTTAGAAAGTGATAGGAGATAAAACAACAATAAAACTAAGTAAAATTTTAAAGTAAGGGGTTAAAAATTATCTTTAGCACCGATGGCGTGTGTTAGCCCTTTGATTGACATCAACAAAGCCACCAATAGCAGTGAAATCATCTGTTACCATCTTTTACCACAACAGCCATTGCATTATATGGTAGGACGATCAGACTGTCTAGGGCAGTGATGGTGAACCTTTTGGAGACAGAGTGCCCAAGCTACAACCAAAATCCACTTATATGCCAACATGACAATTTAAGCAGTAATTTATTGGAACCTTCTGTATCACAGGTTTTATTTGTATTGGCGTCCTGAGTTCACCAATACATTTGAAAGATGATGGAGAAATTTGGATTGTAGCTTTCCTCCAGGGTCCCCTGAAAAGGAAGGATCAGGTAACCCAGAGCAGGAGCTCCAACGATTAATCCATCTCTATCCACACCTTCCCGCTCCTCCTGTAGTCCTGGCAGCCAAGGATGTTGCTTTAAAATAGCGCTGAGCATGGCACATCCCGGGCTGTATTGGATCACAGGGGAAAGCCTTGAGTCCTATCTGGCAAACTCTAAATTGGGGTGAAGGCCTGGGTGCCCACAGAAAGGGCTCCAAGTGCCACCTCTGGCACCCGTGCCATAGGTTCGCCACCACTGGTCTAGGGTGAAAGTTAAAAAAAAAAAGGGGCTAAAATAGTTTAAAAAAATTTGAAGAAAAAATTCACACCCCTCTTTTCCTAGAACTGACATAAAATAAAACAGTAAAAATCAAAAACGTGTTTGGTTTTGCAGCGTCCAAAAGTGCCTGATCTATCAAAGTTTAAAAACCAGTTATTCTCGGGGGTGAACCCTATAACAGAAAACGACACACAGATGTCTGAAACGCCACTTTTATGCGATTTTACATTACATACAAAATGTAATAAAAAGTCATCAAAAGGTCGCCAAGTCCTCAAAATGGTAGCAATGAAAATGTCAGTTTATTGTGCAAAAAAGATTTCTTACACAGTGCCGTACACCAAGTATGAAAAAGTTATTTGCGTCACAAGATGGTAAAACACATTTTTTTTTGTAAACATTGTTTGTTTATAATTTTTTTTTAAGTTTTAAATCACAATAAAACTTATATTTGGTATCACCTTGATCGTACCGAACCAAAGGATAAAGTAGATGTATCATTTGGAGCGCACAGTGAAAGTTCATAAAACCTGAGCCCACAATAAAGTGACACAAATGCATTTTTTCCCCGATTTCACCACATTTAACATTGTTTTCCAGCTTTCCAGTACACGCCATGGAATAATAACATCACTGAGAAGCACCGCTCTCTACAAAGAAAAATTAAAAAGTTATAGATTATTAAAGGTTGGGAGCAAAAAAAATTAATGAAAAAGGCTGTGACGGGAAGAGGTTACATAGTTTGATTTACTGATTCACAAATTTTTATGTGCTTTCTAAAATAGGAGGATATATTTCCAAGAGGGCCACCATCTACAACTCCCATGATCCCTCAGTTCTCCCTCTTCTGCTCTACTCCCACAGGTCTCACATACTGTTCTGCTCTGATGTATGTAACTGCCATCACTGCCCTACTGAGATAAGTCTCAACATAACACTGGCTGTAAGGGAGGCCCTACATGCAATCCACTACACCCAAACATAGTGGTTATCATATGCCCTGCCCAGGAAGGTGCAGGACATCTGATGCAGACTTTTTCTGCCCTGTCTCCACTCCACAGGGGTAAAATCAATGGACTGATTAAAGGGCCAGTAGCATTTTTATTTTTTTTAATAGTGAATATTCACAACATTTTTTTGCTAAGGGGAGTAACATTTTAGAAAAAAAGCATATCTGCTTCAAAATACATTGGTCAGTAATACAGTGTGCAACAGTCTACTTAAAGAGGACCTTCTACCACCCCAAACTTAGTAACTTTAACATACCCTAATGTAGGGACTTGCTCACTGATTCAGGTACACTTTGAATTGTATTGCTAGCCCCCACCATTACCAAGATATGAGCACCGTACTCCGACCATTCAATGTAGCGGATTTTCAGAGAGGAGGTGCTGCAGCAGGGGTGGGGACGTGTTTATATGCTATTCTTATCTGACACCGTCCAATCAGCGGCGGACGGTGTCAGATCAGATCTTCGTTGGGCACTGAGCTTGCAGAGTGGTCTTGCTGTTCTACAGCTAGCGAGACCACTCTGCCTGCTGCTGCTCGCTCCCCGTTCGCTCTGCACATATGATGATTTTATATGCCGGGTGCACGCTGCTGCTATGTTCGGCACATAGAACGCAGCATGATATCGCAAGATCAGTTCCTAAAGAAGATCTGATCTGACACCGTCCGCCACTGATTGGACGGTGTCAGAGAACATTAGCATATACACATATGTTGCACCCTGCTGCAGCACCTCCTCTCTGATGATCCGCTACATTGAATGGTCAGAGAACGGTGCTCATATCTCGGTAACTGTGGGGGCTAGGAATACAATTTAAAGTGCCCCTAAATCAGTGAGCAAGTCCCTACATTCGGGTATGTTCAAATTAATAAGTTTTGGGTGGTGAAAGGTCCTCTTTAAAGAGATTATTCAGGAAAATAGTAATTCACAGTATTAAAACAAATTGCCATTTACAAGCAATGTATGTGCAATTCCCTGCTTCCTTCTTCAACATGTTTTGGTAATGCAGAAAGGAGCTGGGAGGAGCTGTTTATACCTTCCATTGTCAAATATACAGTTACATCATTGGAAGGGGCTTCATACATTGCAATATCCAGCCCCTTCTAGTCATGTGACTTGTGATGCCAAACCCAGAAGCAAGAGGCAATATTCATTAGGATGGCGCTTGGTGTCTGATTGTAAATAGCTGGCACTTGGCTTTCTGTGCCATCCCTTGCCCACCCTCTGGCAGTCATGTGCCTAGACATGCATGGGGAGGGGCTAGAACTAATAATGCAGAATGGAACTGCATAGAGCAGTGATGGCTAACCTATGACACGCATGTCAGTGCTGACACACGTAGCCTTTTTCACTGACACGCGGCTGCCTGAGAGTTAAGTTTCATCCTACATGACCAGGTGCAGTAGCCGGGAGGCTGAGAGATTGCACTGAGCTTCCAGCACCCCCCTTCTCCTCCTCCTCCCCGGGCCGACCTCTCCCCATGTGTGAGCTGTGCCTAGTGTCTCCAGTCAGCACAGGTATCAGCATGGGGAACAGCAGGAGAGGTGACCCGGCCATACACCCAGGAGGCTCCTCTGCAGCTCCTGATAGTTGTGGTGGGGGGAAGATGGCAGCAAGTCAGAGGTCACATCGCTGCTGCCTTGTGTGATGTCCCAGCAACTGCCACCTCTACACTGACCATCTCCACAGCAGGGGCAAGGGAGGACAACCACTCTCATCTTATAGTAAGTAAGGTCAGTGCACTGTATGATAGAAGTCATCAGGGCTTGTGTGTCAGTTTTGTGATGTACAAGCCCTGAAATAATCGCAACGCCTTGCAAATCGCCAGATTATTTTGCTCCTCACACCTTCTCCATACCAAGAGGGCATAAGGGAGATGCAGACAGCGGCGCCTGCGCCCTCGCTATAACCTGTGAAGTTTCATGACTGAAAGTTCACAGGTTACTAAGCATTTTGACACCTGTCTGATTGTAACCGATCTATTACAATGTGTGATTTGCACATAGAATGGCAGTACATGGTAGGATCAATCAGACAACCAACAGTTAAAGTACCCTAGAAGTTAAATAGTATACAGATTTATTATTTAAACTATAAATATCACAAAATTATGTTTTTTTGTCATGGTGACACACCACCCGAGTTATGCTCGTTTTTTTGGCGAATTTTGACACACCAAGCTCAAAAGGTTGCCCATCACTGGCATAGAGCAAGAGAGAGAGACAAGCCATGTGTGGTGAGCAGTCCCTCATACTCCCTGGAAATTTGACAGGGGGCACAGCAGCAGAACTTAACTTCTATCTCACCCCAAGTGCTTTATTAACCTTAATTCTTCTCAGGACTGTGCTGCTACTGCCGTTTAGTGTGAGAGCTCTGAAAAATCTTTTTTTTTTATTTTGATCAATCAGAAGACTGACAATTAGACTTTATTTTGGTTGAAGTAGAGTGTGCAATAGTTTTATTGTATGTTGCAGAGCAGGTGGTGGAATGATGTGTCGGTTGTGCTACACATACAGTATCGGAGTTGGTGAATATATCTACAATTCACATTCCGGATAAGAGTAGTAACAAAAATACAGCGACGCGGCTGCTCATTATAGTCTCTCTAGCACTTGGAGGCTGAAGTATACTATTAGAAGTGTCAGTCAAGTGCTTTTTATTTATACAAGTAAGAGAAATCCAAGGTGACTCCTCACATTAGTAATATGCAGCCATTGTAATCTTATTCATGACAAGTTCCCATACATTTTCCTGATCAACGCTGAATGTGCGACATAAGAACTCGCTGCTGCTGATAAAAGCTGAGGTCGCCATATTCTTAAGTGTTTGACAATTATATGGATGTATATACGTGACCATGTATACTTCATATCATCGCTATAGTTATAGAAAATGCAAACGCAGCTCATCCGATGTGTTACATGGAAATGATGCTTTGTCCTAGGTGTGGGCAGCATAGTACGGGACAGGTCATCTTTACTTACTTGTAAAATTGAAGCAGGTGATGTAGTTTTATATGTGATTTATTCATAAGAGGCCTGCCTGCCTGAATATTACTTACCCCTATTACTGCTGAAAGGGGCCGTAGTGGAGTCCATGCTGGTCTTTTGGCCAGAGCCCTTTTTTTCCCGACTGCTGTTCGGCAGCTCTTGCCACTGACCTCTGGACGCATATAGAGATGATTGTTGTAGTGGATCTTGGTGCCATCCGCATCCTGCTCCATGCAGAGCCCTCAGCAGTACTGTGGCGTGGTGAGCTGTGCTATAGCAGCCTGGAGACGCCACCGCCAGAAGAAGACAATCACGAATAGGGCAAGTATTAGTGTTGTACGGGGTTTTGAGGGCATTACTGAGAGGGGGCCAATAACTGAGTGCTGAGAGGCCACAAGTGAGTAAGGAGCTATTACTGAGTATGTGTGGGGCTATTAGTAAATGTGAGGAGGCTATTCCTGAACGTATAGTGATTGTGGAGGGCTATTAGGCAATGGATAATGAGTGTGATGGATTGTTAGTGAATGTGGGGGGCTAATAGTGGGTTTCAGGGACTAATACTGAGTTGAGGCTATTACTGAGTGTTGTGGACCTATTACAAAATGTGGGGGTTATTAGTGAGAGTGAGGGGCTATTATTGGATGTTAAAGGTTATTATTGAGTGTGTGTGGGGGCGTTTGTGAATTTGAGGGGTCTACTAGTGTTGGGAGCTAGAAGTGAGTGTGGAGGCCTATTACAAAATGTGCAGGCTATTACTGAGGCTAAGTGGGCTATTACTGAATTTGGGGGGTTATAAGTGTCTGTGGGATGGCTATTAGTGAGTCTGAGGGGAATTTTAGTGAGTGTGGGGCTATTACTGAGTATATTAGGATATTAAGTAGTCGGGGGGGGGGGCTCTTAGTGAGTGGGGGGGGGTCTATTGGTGAGTAGGGTGGAATATTATTGAGGGTGGGGTCTATTTGAGTGTGGGCTCTATTTGAATATACCTGGGATTATTACGTTGGGCCACATACATGGTTCATTGTTAGGTGGGTGGCACAATGTGGGGGCATTATCAAGTGTGAGGGCCACATGAGAGGTGTGTGATGTAGAGTATGGCTCTCTACACTGTGTGGGGCCGTAATTGGGGATTAATTGTACAATGAGTAAGTGGGAGGGCCACAGCTAGGACATTGTAAACCAGAAGGTGGAGTATAATGCTGTGTGGGTGGAGATTATAAAGTGAGGCTATGTACAGAAGTGGATGCAACAGAGCCTGTGCCCCAGATCTTTTGTGACACTAGCAATGCCCTGAGTGGAGTTGTACCTCATGAATACACTAGACTCATAAACCATGTGCATTCCTTAATGCCTCCTATAAGTCAAATGATGCCATGTACCCATGTCATGCTGTTGTAGTTCCCATCAGTAAAAAGTTTTTGATAACCCTTTAAAGGGGGTAAAAGCTGGTGTCGGGTTCCGCAGGTAGGGTATGAAATTTCCTTTCTAGATCCCCTCTTTTTTATATGCATCTCACATATAGGCTGATGGGACATGGTCTATTCAGTTGCCCCTATGGTGAGCTCTTTCAAGTATCTTTCAAGCCACATCATGCTTTTAATTCTGTGTGCTGAAAAACTGGAGATACAGGCAGCTAAAAACATAGTTGGATTATGAGCTACAGATAAAATGAAGTGTGACTTGGATTTTTATCTGTACCTGTAGATCTGTATCGCAGAACCACATACCAGATTTCGACATCATTAAAATTATTCCAAAACCGTGTTTTTGTCCTGTAGAACCAGGATATAGGCATGTAAAATGACACCCCCCTCCAGCCTCTAAAAGTGTCTCATCTCGCAGTGATTGATACTTCCCTTCCACATTCCATTTCTCCTATGGGTGATCAGCTCTCATTCTCATGAGATCCATCCTGATTGAAGTCCAGTGTATGAGGGTGACCATACCTATGCATCAACCTGTGACTCTGCACAAATGCTTTCACTGGGACTGGGAGCCGAGGAAGATATTAACATTACTACAATGCGTAACATTAAAGCCTTTCCGGGCATACTTCTCTATCCCCCTGCGGACACCTACTGTTAATGTATTAATATATATATATAACTGTTGTATTTGTTAATGTTGTTCGTTTATATGATGTAAGTATATGGAAAATCTTAAAAATCCTAATAAAATGATTGAAATATAAAAGTGTCTCATCTCAGCTCATTTGCATATGACTGACTTTGAGACTTTTATAAGTAAACAGGCCAGTTTAAGCAGAAGAAAGAGAAGGCTAGAATATTTCATACCCAACATGAGGGGGCAGATTGATCAGTGCGGTAAACACTGGTAGTCGAGTCCCTTTAAAGGAAACCTACCACTTGTAGTGGCAGGTTTCTGATGGAAATACCGGGCACCAGCTCAGGGTGAGCTGGTGCCAGAGCTTATTCTTGTTAGTGTTTTAAACTGCGGTATCGCGGTTTAAAACACTTTTTAAACTTTATAGCCGGCGCAGGGAGGTACGCGCTCGGCGCTTACCATGCGCGCGGCTACATAGGAAGTGAAGGAGAGCCGCGCGCATGGTAAGCGCCGAGCGCGTACCTCCCTGCGCCGGCTATAAAGTTTAAAAAGTGTTTTAAACCGCGATACCGCGGTTTAAAACACTAACTAAAATAAGCTCCGACACCAGCTCACCCTGAGCTGGTGCCCGGTATTTCCATCTGAAACCTGCCACTTCAAGTGGTAGGTTTCCTTTAAGGGAGAGAATGGTAGATCCACTTTTTAAAACATTTTTCTGTGTAAATTGAAGATAAAATGTTTGTACAACTGGGCTGTCTTCTTTTATCCGGAGCTCTACAGCATATGTGTTATGATTATACTCGTGGTTTCCTCCTGAACATTAGTCAGTGGTTTGAAAATATCCCAGCAATTCCTCCCCCATAATCCTCCGCATATTCCTCCTTTGTATCATATTTTGTCTAGTTTTGCTACTAGATTTGAGAAATATAAAAAGTTTCAGATCAATGTACATCTAAATTTTCTTATAATTACTATTATATTACTCTTTTAGCTATACATAAAATAACCTCTAAAGCCATATGCAAATTAGGTGAAAATATTCAATTATCGCACGAGATGAGTCACTTTTAGAGCGTGGAGGAGGAGCATCAGTTCAGATGATTACACAGTCATTGTCCTGGATCTAGGAGTAAGTGCCCCTTACTTTATCATCCTGGAGTTTGATGGTAGGTTTCCTATAAAGGGGTATTCACACGATAACTCAGGATAACAAAATAAAACATTCTCTACTTAACTGTTATTAACAAAAATGCGGCATTTCACAGATATAAGTCCAACCAGTCCTGCTGTACACAATTTCAGTTGCTCCTGGACACGACCCTGTAACTTCTGACTTGGGGTCGGGACCGTGCAGGGAACAGAAGACTGAGCTGAAGAGGACCTGTGGGGGATGACAGAAAGGTGAGTACAGAGTTATTTTTTGCATTGACTCGAGTATAAGCCGAGTTAGGGCTTTTCAGCACATTTGTGTATATGTGTATATATATATATATATATATATATATATATATATATATATATATATATATATGTGTGTGTGTGTGTTTGTATATGTACGTACAAGATAGGGTCTGGAGATTTGTCCTTAAGTTTAATTTGTATGTAAGTCGAAACTGTATATTTTATAATCGTAGATCCAGACAAAAAAAATGTTTGGCCCCTGTGACAATTGGAGTTTAAACATTTTTTGGTGTAATGGGACCAAGGATTATCAATAAAGCTTCATTACAGACACCTTACAGCTGATCATTGCAGCCTGGGACTATAGTAAAGCATTCAGAAAGCTTCACCAGAGGTCAGAGGGTTTGTCTGTAACTATGGGCTGTCTGTAAGTCGGGTGTCCCTAAGTAAAGGACCGCCTGTGTATATGTGTATGTATGTATAATAAATATATATAATTTTTTTTTTTAATTACTGAAAAAAAAATTACTTTTTTGCTGATAATCTAATTGATTGAGAATCACTTGTATTTAGCAGAATGCAGAGCTCCCCATACAGCATCCTGTATTCTGCCACTACCCTCCAGGTTGCAGATTCTTCTTTTCATCAAGTTATAATGATTTACAATTACCCAAATTCTGGTTACAAACTTTAAGTGTTCCCTCATTTCTAAGAAGAATCGGCTTTATTTTCATATTTGCTGATAAATATCAGATGGATGCAACTCCACAAAGAGGTATAAGCTGGTGTATACTGTGTATTTCATTAAATCTAACCTATTTTCAAGGGCAGGCTACTCCTGCGGTGTTCAAAGGTTTCATTTTCAAACTTTATTAGAAAACCATTGTTGTGTCTCTTCCCTTGAAGAAAGTGTCTTAAAATATACGGTTGATGATGAGAATAAAGGTATGGGGACAGATAACTTACAACATGAAGCCTTTACTCCATATTATAACCTTGATGTAATTGACATTGGATGAGCACACTGGACGGAGGATTAACCCATGGGCTGAAGGAAAATGCCTTCTCTTTTGATGTCGACTGCTAGGTTTGTGTCTTCAGTAGTGCAAGGGTTAAAGCAATGTAGGTGCTTTACAAAGACATGAAGGAGAGAACATACAGACCTTCACATCTGAGCTTGCTATGCAGTCAACGTTTAGTGATTAATGTTCTCTTGTAGAATATTTGTTCAAGCCTTTGGAGGCAGCTCAAAACCAAATAAAAGGACCAACAAAGACGTGAACAAATGAACCAGGAGACAGTCGGGGCCATGTTTGTCAAGATCCCTAAGCCCACAGCACGTAATGTCTTTACGGCCCAATCGCTCTCATGCCTGCAAGGTGGCTTGTGACACTGTTAGATGGTTAATACCTCTGCGCTGTTTAGTAAATATGGCCCTTGGTCTCCAGATAGAAAAGCTAATTCATCAAATCAAGCCTTTTCCAGACATCCAGTCTTCTTCATCAGGAAGGCGTCCACCTTGATATACCGCAGAACAAATCAAACGGCCACATGGTTTATCATAACACAAAGGTCAGAAATTTCCACTATCTTATTGTATATCAAGAGAAATAATCAGTGCCTTCAAAGACGTTTGTCACCAAGTCCCGGAGAAGAAAAATTGTTTGTAGAAAATACGACCTTTCTGGATATTTATTACAAGAATTCAGCCCTCGAAAAGTAACTGTAAGGTTTTAGGTAAAAAGAAGTCACTGGTTATTATCTCTTTAAAGCACAATGTACTAAAACCTTCTCTTGCTTAATATAAAGATGTAAACCCCTGCTTAATACAAAACCCACCCTTGCTTAATACAAAACCATCCCCTGCTTGATACAATACCTACCCCCTGCGTAATAAGAAAGTCCCGTCCCCTGCTCGAGACAAAACCTGACCACCTGCTTATCTTCATTCAGTTCCCCCATACCCCCAAAGTAAAATCTACCAGGCAGAATAAATAAGCTTGCCGGAGTTTTAATATAGGGAGTCTATGGCTCCTAAACCACCCCACAAGTAAAAATAGCATTGGGGTAGAGATTTCACATTAAAGACGGAATTCTAGAAAGAAAATTTTGTTCCATACATGAGCGGCATAGTAGTTTAATAGGGTATACTAAGAAGGAGTGCATCATAAATTATGCACAAAATATTATTTTCAAGTAAGCCTGTCACTGCTCAGACTATGGAATAATGTCTGCAATTTTGGGCACCTAGTAGAACTGAAACGGTTGCAAAAAAAAAAAAATCCAAGCTTATTAAAGGGGTTGTCCGAGACGTTAAAAAAAAATTATATGTCCCGGCCACGTATAAATATTTTACCATCTCAGACAACCCCTTTAAGGTGATGGTCTGACTACAATAGAATGACCTTGTAAAACTTGGGGGGAAACCTCTACGCTTAGAGGCGAGGCAGTTCTACCATTGCCATAGACAAGGGGGCATCGCCTACTCATGGAGGAGAGAAGGTTATACAATAAACAAGTGGCATCTTCTACACCTACAGGAGAGGAGATTTTACCTTTGCCGTGGATAAGGAGGATCGGAGTATTGGAGGATTTACCATAGACTGGGGGTATCCTCTACCCCTACACGGCGAAGGAGGTCATATCATCGCCTTAGAAAAGAGGGCACGGCCTACACATATAGAAGAGGAGGTTCTACAATAGACAGGGGGAATCATCTACACCTTCAGGAGAGGAGGTTCTACCTCCGCCATAGACAATGGGGCATCCTCTACACCTAGAGAAGAGGCGGTTCTACCATAGAAAGGGGGTATCTTCTACACCTACAAGAGAGGATATTCTACCATTGTGATAGACAGACATTCTTGACTGTAAGAACAGCAATACTCTGCCACAAGATGTTGTTATGATGTGGATCCATGGAGTTATTCTGACTGCAATATTGAAGTCCGGAAGGAATTTTATTTTAATTTGGGCTAATTGACATCAGCCATGTAGATTTTCCTCTGGATCAACACAATAGGACTTATTCATTGGATTGATGGACCCACATCTTTTTCCAATATTATCTACGACATCTATGACACATCTATGAATCTATGACACAGTGTGCTTCACAAACTTGGCACATCTTGAAAAACAAACCGTATTGGAAACGATTTTACCCTTCACTGTAACCTATCCATAAAGGAAATACATGTAAAACAAATCCATCTCTATCTTGGGTCCATGTATTTGGATATTTGCCCAAATTTGCCCATATTTGGAGCGTGTTGTTGAAGTGTTCCAATTATGGATCTGATCTCGTTTTTGGCTATTAGATATACATTTCTTATAAATCTGGTGTGAGTAATAACTTCTAGTTCTAAACCTTCTGACGTGTGTGGATCGGCAGTGGTTGATGGATATACAGTTTTTGCGTTTACGTCTCATCCGTACATGGAGCATCGTTGTCGCAGTTTGTGGAAGAGGTCAGTGGTGGTTGAGTGTAGGGACATGGTGATCATTTTGTTGTTTATTTCCCGTCCTCTCTGTCCTCAACCATCTGTTTGAAAATGGATGTTGACAAATTCCATCCACTGAACAGTAATCGCTCCAACATCACTCTATAACTCTTTCATTTTTCATACTGCAGAGCAGAAGGAAGAGGAAATTGTTTACTCGCTTAATCACACGGGAAAAACTGAATCCTTTGATCTCTCATTACGCCATCCCACACAGCGATGCCAGCCACAGTAAACAGACTAGTTAAGTCCCCAATCTCTGCCACTCATAAAATTAGCAGTCCCCTTGGAACAATTAAGGAGATACTGGAGAAGATGGCCCAATCATGTCAGGATTCCCCTCTCCCATCAATCCCAGCCTAACAGTTTATTCAGTTTCATCGGTCTTTTCCACTTCATCATCCTCTACTGTCTTCAAATAACCATCTGGCTGTGGGGATGTTTATTACAAGAGCTTCATCATGACTGTGCCGCGGCCTTCGGACGTTCTCTATCTTACCAGTCTGAGCGCCTCCATTATCCTTTTATTTTGTCCTTTGAAATCAACGGATGAGTCCTGTTATCTGTTTTGAACAGCAATTGCAGAACTATCACAACACGTTGATGAATGCTTCTTGGATACACAGGGCTACCGCGGGGAACGGCAATGATCAGGAGGAAGAAATATGGCTAAGTTTAGGGTCAGAGTTAAATTTAGAAGCTTGCTATAGTAAGGCACTTGTCAATGTAGACAGGAGCATCTTATGAGTTTCCAATGAGATATTTGTATTTAGGGTTCTTCTGTCTCGGAAATAAGAAAAACAAAAAAGAAAGTGTTCAAAGAATAGATATCAACAGTATATGAATTTAATTTGATCTCCTAACCATGATTAACGGTTAACTAAATCTTTGAAAAAAAAAATAGTTTTGGTGATAAAAAGTAAACTTTCTATTAAAGGGGTTTGCCACTCATACTAAACTTTAAAAGGGTAAGCATAAGATTCTCATGGGGTCACTTATATTTACACTTCTTAAAGGGGTTATCCGGGTATACAAATTCACTTATGGCCGGGCTGGGGTGGGCTATTTAAAAATAACAAACGGGTACTTACCTCCTCCGGCGCTGCTGATGTCCTGCGCCGCGGTACGTGCCCCTGTTTGTTTACAGGGGCACAGAAGCCGCGCACAGGGAGCTTCCGGTACGCGATGTGGCCGGGTCCTCCCATCCGTCCCTATCTCTCAGCGTTGTAAGCTGTAAACAAACCGGCGCACAGATGAGACAGACCTCGACGCGGGACATCAGCAGCGCCGGAAGAGGTAAGTACATGTTTATTATTTTTAAATAGCCCACCCCAGCCTGGCCATAAGTTAATTTGTATACCTGGATAACCCCTTTAAGGTTACCAAGAACCCTGGGTCACCTAACCTCTGGACAGCAGTACTGGGGACTTCCTGTGACATCCGGTGTCCTGCTTACTACCAGCAAAAACTGTCTGCTCACCCCCTGCGTCAAAAACACTCCCTGATCCCCTATGGATCAGGTACACAATTACAAGTACATTGGTGTTGTTCTGGTTGACAAATTAAAGTGGAGGGGAATGGTCAATTTTGTTTTTAATAAGTCTTTGCACAAGTTGAATTTTTAGCGATCCCTGCGTTCTTTTAATCTTTCAGTCATTTTTGTTAGCCTCTTTTTACAAAGCACCCCTGTGAGTATCTTGTTCTTCTCGATTGTGGCCTCGGGTAATTGTATTTCAGTGAGGGACTCCAACCGCTATGGAAAGGTGATAAAAAGGCTAGAGTGAAGCTTGAGGGTTGGGAGTCAATTCCTCACCAGAGAATGTTGCGGAAGTTGAATGGTATTTGTTTCAATCCTGACCACCCGTTACATACAACTTTTTTGGGACTTTGGAGTACAAAAATCGAAATTGTTACATCCAACTTACAGACTCCTAATACTCCAGGACCTCTAGGGGAAATATTGCCCATGATCACTGAGATACTAGAGATGTTTTTGTTTATTACATTTTGTATTTTTATTGGGTTTTTTTTCTGCTCACCCGAGTATAAGTTGAAACCCCTAATTTTACCAGCAAAAACTGGGAAAACCTATTGACCCGAGTATAAGCCGAGGGTGGGAAATGCATTGGTCATATATGTCCAGAGATTTCCTTGTGTATACACAGTGGGGGAGATTTATCATTAGTCCTATATAGCTTCTTGGCATATAATTGTCGCAATTTGTTGCGCAAACATCGTTTTTGCAGGGTTTTTTTAAGCAAGAAAATAAAGCAACTCTATAGTCCCGCAGTGGCGGAAAAAGTACACCACAGAGTGTGCAACACCACATTTATCAACTGAGAATTTTCAAAAGAAGGCAAATTTAATCGCAAAACTGCACCACAAAGGAGGTGGTGTATGTGGCTCCATTGCTACTACAGGGGGGAGATTTTGCTCAATTTTATGTTTGAGGTATCTGCGAATTTCCTGTGCAAAAATATCGCAAAAAGACACAAATTGAGCAGATGTTAAACATACGTGCGACTAATGCAGTCTATTCGCATAGAGCAAACACATCGGAAGGCATTTAACACTGAACATACACTGGACTATAAATCACCCGCCAGTCTAACACATATACAACTGCTCAAAATCCTGCCTAATGATAAATCTCCCCCCATTGAATGTATACTAAAGATGTAATGTGAATCTAGCCTTATACCCACTGCTAAAATCCAAAAGAAAAGCAAGGGAAATAGGAGGACTTTCTTTAAAAAAGTATATTGCAAAGGTTAACATTATCATTTGCACCATTCATCCATTTAATTATGTTAAAAGTTTAGTTGCACTATTTTACATTTATTAGGTATACGGGGTTGTATAAGGGATGGATATTGGCATGAAGAATTCATAACAGTACAAAAAATGACAAGGAGTATAAAAACGCTTTAATACATTAAATGAAATGTACTGTATTCAGGAGCACTTAGCTAGACAACGTAGTGACACAGTATGGTGTGACCGTACAGGAACATTTCCTAATGCATCATTGAGACATGGGTGAAATGCTACATCTGTCTGTAGCTACAATTTCTGTTCAAACTACTCTGAATCTCTAGGTCAGTGGTGGCAAACCTATGGCACGGGTTCCAGAGGTGGCCTCAGAGCCCTTTCTGTGGGCACCCAGGCCTTCACCCCAGCACAGTTTGCCAGGCAGGATTCACGGCTTCCTCCTGCGGGCCAATACAGCCCACGACTTGCCATTTTAAAGCAACATCCTTTGCTTCCAGGGTTACAGCAGGAACGAGAAGGCATAGATGGAAAAAGAGAAAAAGATTATTGTTGGAGCTCCTGCTCTTTGAACCCTGATTCTTCTTCAGGGGACCCTGATTCTTCTTCAGGGGACCCTGGAGGGAAGCTACAATCCAAATTTCTCCATCATCTTTTTATTGTATTGGTGAACTCATGACGCCAATACGATTGAAGCCTGTGATACAGCAGGGGTCAATAAGTTATTGTTTAAATTGTCATATTGGCGCTTTGCAACATAAGTGGGTTTTTGCTTGTACCTTGGGCACTCTATCTCTAAAAGGTTGGCCATCACTGCCCTAGGTCCTGTTATATGGAGGATCAGGAGTAAATGTTTGTAATAGTATATGTTCCCCCAGTCTTCTGAGGATGCAAAAGGGGCCTAAGTCCCCTGTTTCCTTGGTTCTGCTGATGCAAGAGTGAGGAGATGGGGACTCGGGCCATTGGAGCTCACTGGATAGTGCTTTCAGGGATCCAGGTAATGTCTAATATATGTTTTATAAAGAGCTGAAACAATTCAGAATGCTGACAATGTCATTTTTGATTTTCTCATTGCAGAGGCTATTGGAACCAATCGCCAGCTAAAAATGACATTGCTGGTAAAAGGCAGACAACCCCTTCTTTAGTTAAGTATTTTTCTTCTTTTTTATTTTTAGGCTGCCGTACAAGATCTTCGCCCCGAGTACAAGGTTCTGGTCCCGCAGAGTAAGCCGCTGTCACCGGGAGAAGTACTGGGCTGCACTTCTCCTCGACTTGAGTCTTCTGTAGATGCCGTTGTGTAAGTAAAATCTTGTCATCAGAGCAACATCATACTGTACATTTTATCTACTTTCTTATATCATTTATGCACACCGCTTACCTCCTGCCACAGTGTTCACCCTTTTCTTAGACTTCTATAATATGGGCGCTACTAGAGATGAGGGGAGCAGACTGTGAGGTAGAGGAGGAAACATCATTCTTTCGCAAGATATATATATCACAAAATAACTTAAATGTATCCGTACTATTCAATTATGAAAGCTTATTTTACAAGTTCAAGATAAACCCTGTGTGGATTTGGTGAAAGGGATTCAGTTGCTCCATAAAGAGAACCCGTCATCAGATTTTACCACATTAAACTAGCAGCCCTCTCAGGTATAAAAGGTAATTTCTAGAATTCTCTCTTGTATTTGAAATCTCACCCAAAAAATTACTCCAAAGTCTTGTAGAAATTAGCAAAGAAGAGTCATATTTGCCTGAAATGAGTCCAGTTTCCATAGAAACATGATTTTGGTGTCATAGTAAAGATAAGAATCTCATCCTTCACATTAGGCTTGTGGTTCTGAGAGAATCAGACAGCAAGTGGATATTTCTTTTCAGCTCATATTTCCACCTATGTCTTTGACTGCTTGTATCTATAATTCTGTAGCTTATAGATAAAATGTGTTATATGAAATATGAGATTCTTATCTTTAGTATGACACCAAAGACATGTTTATAGGTGCTATAGAACTTAAGTGACACTTCCCCAAACGACTCTAAATTTGACTCCTCTCTGTTCATTTTTACAGGGCTTTACAGGGAGATTTTTTTATATATAAATGAGCAAAAATTTGACATAAGGGAGTAAATCGTAGAAAAGAATTTCATCCCCAACCTGAGAGGGCTGGTAGCTGAATGGGGTAAAATCTGGCGCCAGGTTTCCTGTAACAGGTTCATTATATGTATTCTACGCCACTGGTTTCTAAAGCATGTCTGCGCGTTTCCATATCCAGTTACCTCAAAGCGCCCCTGCATATTCTGTACGTCACACAGTGTGCGGTATATTTTCCGGCCTAGTCTACAGTTGCATTTAATGCCTGTGTTTATTAACATAATGTACTGTAAGTGGAGCTTCTGCATTTTTGACTTTTTAATGCATTTCTAATCTAAGTCTTGTTAGTTTTGGCTTATTGTACTTCACATCCTCTATCCAGTCATTTTCATTTATATTTATTTGTGGGCAAAATCTCATTAGAATTTTGTGTATGACAATATATTCCATAAACCTGTACAATAGACTATGAAATAATCATGGTGGCATGTGTATCCATAGTAATAATGGCCGCCCTGCTGCCTGGGCGGATGATATGTGGGGGTGTTTTCTGGTATGACCAGGGGGTCATGCTCTTTTGTGATTCAACTGTATTTAATAGAATTGGCACAATGCATTATCATTTTATAGAAATGATCATTTAAAGGGAACCTACCACCACAAATCTACCTATAACGGTAGATCGGGTGGTAGGTGGATCAATGGGACGTGAGGATAGCCCTTTTAAGGGCTAATCCTCACGTCCCCGCACATTTTTAGTAACTTTTATTAGCCTTGTATGCAAATTTTGTTATGCGGGTACTGGGGCGTGGAGTAGTCGCATCTGAGGTTACATGGCACGGCTACTCCATACCCCGGTAGCCTCTTTTCCCTTCCTACTCACCATCTTCGGCGCGCAGCTGCTCGTAGCTGCGTGCCCTCGTCCGACGATCCAGCAGTCTGCGCATGGATATTATACATTCTGATGAATACAGATCTCCATACTTAATGAGCTGGTCATTTGGCTAGAAAGACCTATTAAAGCAAAATATGGACTGTTTGTGCCATAAGTTACAGCAATGTTGCCACAATACAAATAGGGCACCAACAACATACAAATTGCTAAGCTCAGAAAGCAAATAACCAAAAAAAGAGAAACAAAGTGAGCGTGCGTTACTAAAACATTAAATTTATTGATATACGTTAAAAATAAGACAATCACATAATACCAGGTGGTTACAAGGCAAACAGCCAAAATAGGTGCTGGGCAGCACAGATAGTTAGTGGACAATAGGCAAGATATTACATAACATCATAAAGTGCATAGTGCAAAGCCCTAGAGACCATTCAATGCTGGATGAGTCAACAATAAGTAAATAGAAGCGCAAATGTAGAAGTAAAACATTTGGACTTTGTCCCCTTGACAAAGTCCTGTGAGGACGAAACACGTGTCGGGGAGGTGCTGGGCAGCTCTCCTCTTATGCGCTGTTGACACTTTAAAATTGTAGGTATAACTGTTTTACTTCTAGTAGTATTAAGTGGTGGCCATTCAGATGAAAGGCAACCCGGATCTGCTTGTATGGCAGCAGTTTATATAAGGCTGCTCTCCAGACAAGCGGCTACCGAGCCCTGGCCCCCACTTTATTATGCCATAATACAGCACATGAACAAGGGTTGTATGCACAAGACTATCCCTTTAAGTCATTAACTGCAAAGTGTAGCACAACAAGAATACAGAAGAGCCTACGCTAAACAGTTGATGTACTGCCTCTCCTTGGAGCCCATAAAGAATGACTTCAAAGCTGTGTTTTATTGATATTGTATTAATGGGATGGACGCTTTGGCTGCACTGTAAGAGCACATATTGTACTTCCAGTATATTTATTGGTCTTTAGTTAGTCAAGATGAGATTAATATGTGAATTGACTGCATCAGATTCTTCATGTTCTCTCGCACTGGGAGCACTATGATGGCCCTCATGGGGTGGGAAAAACTTCTATTTCTAAACTGTACTTTTATTGTTCAGGTCTGGTACTGTTAAATATTACTAACACTGCTATGCTTTGTTAAATATACACAGGAACATCCATACATCATTGCACAGAGAGTTAAAGATCTAGAGGCCCTCATAGATTGCTGTTATTCTTTGTTATGATATAAATTTAGTAAAATAGAGTACAGGAGAGAATGAGCACATATTGGGGGGTGGGGGGGGGGGGTCCCTTAATGTAAAGACATGTATACACTGCTAATTTTATGCCATGCATTTCACACCAAATACATGGGATAGTACAACCTGGCTTCACTGCTCAAGTGCTGTAGGTACTCAACATGCACTTTGAAGCCGGAGTAGTATAACCTGCCTCCGCTTTACAAGCATTGTAGGTATGCAGCATGCATTATGAAGCCGGAATAGTATAACCTACCTCCAATTCACAAGCGTTGCACTATGAAACCAGAGAAGTACAGCTTGGCTTCACTGCACAAATGCTGTAGGTGCACTATGAAGCCGGTGTAGTATACACTGCCTCCACTGCACAAGTGTTGTAGGTGCACTATAAAGCCTGAGTAGTACACACTGCCTCCACTACACAAATGCTGTAGGTGCACTCTAAAGCCACAGTAGTACACACTGCCTCCACTGCACAAGTGCTGTAGGTGCACTCTAAAGCCGAAGTAGTGCACACTGCCTCCACTGCGCAAGTGCTGTGGGTACGGAGCATACACCTTGGCTTCACTGCACAAGCACTGTAGGTTAGCAGCGTGCACTATGAAGCTGGACTGAGGAGGCGCCAAGAGCTCCAGATGTGCCTCATCGGCAGTGGCATAATTTACAGCTGATACCAGGCCCCCACCTATATATGTATGGTTTATGGTACTAGTTTTCTCATATGGGAAAGTGACACCTCTTGGGCCTGGTTGCGACCACACACTGTGCACCTCCTTAAAAGGGTATTCCCATCTGGGCATTTAAATTTAATTTAATTCATTTTCCATATGTAAACATTTCCTTAATTGGATGTTATTAAAAAAAAAAGTTCCTGTGTGAAGATAATTTCTCATAAATGTAGCCATGTTGTTCCTTAGAAACGAGATAGCTTCCTCGGATACGACCACCTCACATTTTGGCAGCAGTGCCCAGACATATGCTATTGAGTCCTGCCTGAGCCCCTCTAATTGAAGAAATGTTTATATATGGCAGATTAATGAATCTGTATGTGAATGCCCATTGGAGAATACCCCTTTAAGGTAAATCCTGCTCATCGAAATCACATCAAGCTTAGTATAAACACCCCATAAGGACCTGTGGGCAGGTTAGTGTCCCAAATCTACCTAAGACATTAACAAATCCAAGATGGTGCTGGTAAAAGTCAGACAGAAGAGTCATGTGCGAGTTCAGAGATGTCACCTGTAAGTCGCTATTTTATTATTAATGAGGAGGTCTGAGGAGAATGAGTATGTACCACTTTATGGTCCCTGTATGATGGGATACTGGCTCACCTTGGTTGGGGGCCCACTTTGGTGTGTTTTGACCACTCTATGCTGAACCCCAACTACGCCTCTGGTCCAAGCGAAAGGACCCCCATCTATCATATATTTATGACTTATCCTGTGGGTATGTTATAAATAGACCGGATCACTTTAATTTCCCTTTAATCCACCTCTGCCTCTTGAAAAGCCTTCTGGCAACCCTCTTGGCGCAACCTCCTGGCATTGATAATAACGGTCAATGCAATACCGCTGTTTACTTGGCCTTTACATCTGCGGTATTGACATAACCAACAAGTAATCCTATGGATTTGTCCACATCTTCAGGTACTTTTCCAGCTACTCTTAGCCGGTCCTCACATATGGAAATCCAGCATGTAGCTTTCCTTATGTTGTCACAGCCCCAGGGGGCTTGGTTATTGTCATATCCCGGATGCCAGTAATTCAAACGTGATGAAAATATTTTTTTTTCCTCTTCATTTAAATATTTCTCCTTTTGTTTGACAAGTTGATAGATACCACCTATGTCTCACCTGCCCCACGATATCCATCAATCACTTCTAATAGTGGTGTAATGCTAGCGGGCTGGCTGATCTATAGATAGATTGTACCTATTGTTGACACTGCCATCTCCTCTCATCACAAATCCCAGTAACTTCATTGGGATGTCATCCCATTTCCATGGCAACCTTCTCAGTGTGTACTGTGTCTTAATGAACATGTGACTGGGAGCTATGGATCCATCAGGGGATGTCGGTGTCCAGGGCTAATAAGTATAGCGATTGCTTCATTTGTGTGGAGGAACATGTCACCTTGGGTAGATGTAGGGTTGGAGAAGTGTGTGGAGCTGCATTGGCTGTAGGTTATGCTGCAGTTTTGTGTGAAAGAAGAAAAAACACTCATAATGTTACAGTACAATAAGCCAAAAGATAAACTTGGCTCCGCTCATCACTCCGCAGCACACATTGGTTTGCTTTGAGCTTTATTCCAAAGTGACAACTTTTTGTCAGGTTTTACATGGTGTGCTGCAGCCACATTACGCAGTGTTTCGTGGTACTTTCCCAATGTTTTGTGTACCTTGGTAGAGCTGCGTAATCTGTGTGCGCCTGGAAATGAGCCTAAGGGGCTCCAGGTTCCATAGGTGTTAATGGAACCTGAAGCCTCTCAGGCTCATTTGCATATTTTGTAAAGCTTTTTTTTTCCCCTTAAAGCAACGGCACAGAATTAATATTTAACTACTAGCATCCTTAGGTAGGGTATGACATGTACTCTCTAGAATTTCCTCTCTTATGTAAAATCTCACCCATTTACCTATAAAAAAAGTAATGTGAAAATGAGAAGAGATGAGTCTCTTTTGAAGGTGGAGCGTCATTCCAGATGTTCCTACTGTGAGTTCTACAGTACAGGCGGTCCCCTACTTAAGGACACCCGACTTACAGACAACCCATAGTTACAGACAGACCCCTCTGACCTCTGGTGAAGCTTTCTGAATGCTTTACTATAGTCCCAGGCTGCAATGATCAGCTGTAAGGTGTCTGTAATGAGGTTTTCTTGATAATCCTAGGTCCCATTGCAGCAAAAAATGTTTAAACTCCAATTGTCACTGGGGCCAAAATTTTTTTGGTCTGGATCTACAATTATAAAATATACAGTTTGGACTTACATACAAATTCAACTTAAGAACAAACCTCCGGACCCTATCTTGTACGTAACCCGGGGACTGCCTGTACTTAGAACCATTCTATTCTATTCTCATATTAAAGATAAGAATCCCATCATTCACATCGCAACCAGATTTTCAGTTCTGTCAAAATGGTGAGAAAGTCAGTTAAAGAAATGGGTAGAAACGGAATAATTATTTTTTTCGGCTCCACCGTCTCCATGCAATGTGGGCTTGGAGGGGGCGTGGCAATCAGCGGAGTGGGGTGGCAAAACTATGCCAAGCATAGCCTTGCCCGGCGGTGCAGCATGATGGATACATCAGAAGGCTTATGCCTCTGACTGAAGTCTTCCTTTAACTGCCTGCATCTCCAGTCCTGTAGCTTACAGACCCACAATCCTCATGCTATCTGAAAGGTGAGATTCTTTTCTTTAAAATTAAACCAGTGCTAGGGTTCAGCTACTTTAGAATGGAAATGACAACTCCAGCCTCCAGATTTTTATTTTTTTTGTATAGGTAAATAGACGAGAGTTAACAAAAGGAATTATAGAAAGGACATTTCATAACCTACCTGAGGGTAAAGTCTCGTAACAGTGTTCCTTTAAATCCTAAAACTGACATGGTGGACAGATTAGTAAAAATATGCTGGATTTCAATGATTCACACAACAATAATAATAGATATTATACAACGATTTCACATACATCTATAAGACCTTAAAAGCACAGCAATTTGTGCTTTCTCACTTCTTGCTTAGATGCCAGTAATGGGGAAAAAAGAAGAAATCTTCATTTTTATTTTTATCATCTTATGTTGTAACTGATTCCATGGCTGTTTCTTCTCTTTGATTTGTATAAACTGTTGTGGAATAGAAACAGATATTGCATGAAAGCTGCAATATCCCAGTACCGTATTATTATTATTATTATTATTTTATTATTTGTATTAATATTTAGCGCATTGATTACTGTGCTTTGAGAAAATATTCTGTATATTGCACTTAACCATGGTACTTCTAGGAGTGGAGACTGGAAGCTGGCTGCCTAATCCACTGGTAAAAATATACAGTAAAATTCCTTAAAGGGGTTTTCCCACAAAAGGTAGGGCCTAACTTGATGATCAGTGGGGGTCTCAGGAATGGGATCCCACAGATCACAAGAACGGGGGGTCCAGTGGGGTCCGATGTACCCCCATCTAACCCATCGTCGCTCCCCAAGATTAGTGGAGCAGCCAGTCACAAATGGCTGGCCGGCCGCGTTCATCTCTACGGAGCTGACGGAGATTGCTAAGTACGAGCTGCTCCGCTCATCTCTGGGATCGATGAGGGGTACATCAGACCCCTTTGGACACCCCGTTATCATGATCAGTAGGGTCTCATCACTGAGACTCCCACGGAACCACAAGGTAGGCCCTATCCTGTGGATATGCCTAACTTGTTTCGTGGGAAACCACCTTTAAATGTGGAGTTATCAGGATTTTGTTGGAGACTGTACTGTTTTGGACTTTAATTGAAAATTGTACAAAAAAAGCATACAAATATGTTAAAATACAGTACATGATAAAAATCTCATTTATAATATATTTGAATGTTTTTTTGAAAGCCAGCGTTTTGTCAAGTAAGTAGATAAGTGTGTGGTGCACATTAAAAGCATACAAGCATGTGGTCTATCTCAAGGTCTACTCCGGAAGTGTCCGTCCAAAAACCTTTCCCAACCTTTTGAGCCAGAAGCCCCTGTAAGGGTTAGACATCTGTGGCCCCTCTTGCAAAAATAAGTCCAGAGACCCACTTGTTCCTAGCTTCCACCAGGGGTTGTTAGCCAAGTCCCTTCAGACAGAAGGCCCAGGGTTGCAGAGGTAGGGAACCTAATGGCCATGAACACCCAACCACCTTCTCTCAGGAGGGTCTAAAAAGAATGCCCAGATATTTTCTAATAGACTAGAACCTATTCTAGGACCTATCACATACTGGGTTTGTATTATTTGACTATTATTTGGAAAATAGTGTTTGACCTTGAGGAGCCAATCATCATATGAAGGCAATTGCTTACACCTTATCTCCTTATGAAGGAGGAAGCGCACCTCTAGGACTGGAGATAGTTACCCTATCAGAGTCCTGTCTTTGATATACATGGAATGCAAAATGTATTTCTTTTGTAATTGTGCTAATTATTCCTGTTGCTAAACTGCAGCCCTATAAAGCGGTAGCAATTTCGAGCAATGTACATTTAATGAAAGAAGGAAACATTCTATAATGTTATTTTTAATACGTTATTGAACAATTTCTATCCCTACTTCTCTGTCCTATCGTTTACTGTCGCTAAACCTGGGGAGAAATTGAAAATGCAGAATTGCATTTTCTCGTGGAAAACTGTTTTTTTTTTTCCCTAAAAGGGCAAAAAAACTATTACTGAACAATTAATAAAAAATAAAAGAGAAGATGTGTCATACTATTTAAAAAAATTAGATTTGATCTTGCTATAAGTCTAGATAACAGCCAAACCAGAAATATTATCCTAAAGGAATAGAAAACCAAATGTTATATTTGGACGGCACATCCACACATCACACATCTACTGCCGCTAGGCTACATTATACAACCAACTCGAGGTTCTTGGTTACATTTCGATCAAATTGTATATGCCTAGAGATTGCGGTCTGGGAGCCAGGTAAACTTTGATATACAGGCAGTCCCCGGGTTACGTACAAAAAACGTAGCTTTGTTCTTAACTTGAATTTATATGTAAGACGAACTGAATATTTTATAATTGTAAGCCCAGACAAATTTTTTTTGGTCTCTGTGACAATCGAATTTTTAAAATGTTGGATTCTCATAAGAACCAGGATTAACAATAAAGCTTCATTGCAAACACCATTGATAACTATTATAGCAGTTTATTGTAGTACAGGGCCAAAGTACAGTAAATGACCAACATCCAGAGGTCCGTTTGTAACTATGGGTCGTCCGTAAGTCGGGTGTTCTTAAGTAGGGGACCGACTGTACTTTTCTAACTTCTAGAAAAGGAGAAGCAGGGCATTAATGTGAATGGTCTTTGGTATCCCTATGATTAGTCTGATTTAAGCTGGAGCGAACACTAGAGGTTTCTTGTAATTTGTCTTTAAGAAGCTTAGAAATTGAGATGAATCTCTGATCTTGATATGATTGGCAGGCCTAAAATGAAGACGTGCCCTATTGATTCGCCTGACTATTGCCGTTTTCCTGGTAGATATTACTATTTTTAGAAGACCGATTTCTTTACATTTGCTTTTAAAAGACATTTAATTAGAAACATAAAGATCTGGATCTGATACTTTAATGATTTTCCCTTTAATGAGAACATGTTGGTCCTGATCTATTAGTTTGATTGTGTTCCCTTCCCTGTATCATTTTTATGCTATTTGTATTTGGGAGACAAAGAGAGAGAGAGAGCAGGAATGGTAACAGTAGGATTCTATGCAGAAACCATAGGAATTTCTTTGGAAAAGTAATGAATAGACAGAAAACCATATTGGGTTATAAGTAACAGCGGGGAGAACTATATAGATATGGTGGAGGAGTGACTTCTTACCACTGACCCCAGAGGACTATAAATAGTTCCCTAGGATTGGGGGGTGGTCTGTTTCCGGCTTTAATTGAGCCTTTTAGACTCTGTTACAATTTTAATGTGTGGTGAGTCTGATTTAGAGGAAGAGTCTGGCATTCTAATGGGAGGGGAGGAGGCGCTCGTGGAGAGGTGTGCTTGGAAAGTTTAAGAGGATGCTGTCCGATCCAAGCGCATTATGTGTGACCACAGGCGTCAGGGGGGCAAGAGAAGATGGGAGATGAAGAGAAATTGCATTTTCCTCCTCCTCATTTATTTTCTCGTTCTTCTTTTCTCATTACCCTTTGCATTAGTTTTTCTCCTTCCACACGTCCTTTGTTGGCTTTTTTTCAGCCATGACTAACAGTTTTCTAGTTGTCCATCTTTTTTCTGTAGTAGTTTTTTTTATAGCAAAGACTCCTCCATCCTATAAATACAGATCTGGCAGAGCTGGCTCAGTCCTTTTGCTGTCCGAAGGAATTAAAGGGTTGGTCACTAAAAAAAGTCTTTACCAGGGCAAGTGTAAAACCCCAAGAGGGTCACCCACTTTGTACTTACCCTGGTAAACCAGCTCTGTTGCCGGCAGGAGATGCAGACTTCCTTTGACATCACAAGTCCTGCTGACTTCAAGCAGAAGAAGGGGGCTTTTGTTATTACTGTATGAACAACCCCTCCCCCCATGATAATCACTCCCATATCATTGGTTGGAGGGATGTGTGGATGGTCTTGGCATACATTCCTAAATGCACATGCCCACTTCCCCCAAAAGCCAGCAGGACATGAGATGTCACAAGAAGCCATGACCCATGGCTCACATCGCACATTTCAACATGTGGGGGTAAGTACTACTCTATGTGGGAGGCCCTATAAGGGGTTTGTACCCCTGGTAAAGTTTCTTATTAGAGGCCAATCCTTTTAAATTCAATAGGTTTATCTATAGTCCAATGTAAAAAACAAGCTAACTAATCAACTCACCAAAAGCACAAATAGTAAGACGTAACAATAGTTATAAAATAAGGGAAAGAAAATAAGTAATAACCAACCGTTCTTCTTCCAGTGTAGTTTTTGATACTTCTTGGTGGGAGAATGCGTGACTAGTGAGGGACCATGACATTTTGGAACAGTGAGAAAATAGCCAGGTGTGTCTGACTGAAAGGTATCAAAAACTGAATACCTACCTCATAGGTGATCAATATCACCTTCCACCCCCACAACCCTCTAGCGTTTATAGCCTTCGTTTTACAGACCATTGACATCACATTTATGGGACTGATTTGTTAGTTTGGAAGATGTAAAGGTCTTTTTTTTTAAAAAAAATATATATATATTTTATTCCATTCTGGCCTTTTGTACATTTTTTTTAATAGTCTTAATATAGTACTCCTTCTGAAATGAAAAAGTGCAGCTGAGAACCAGAAGGGTTACCATTCACTATCTCTATGGTCAAGATTCCCTATCACAGAGGCTACTTACTGACAGTGACGTCACCAGCCTTTTAGATCAAGGCTCGCCCAGATAATGTGGTCTCATTGCTTTGTGAATCATCCCTAACACATGAGCATCAGTAAAAATGTTAAGTGTTTCCTTAACAAAAGATAGAATCAAAGACATGTCATACAGGAAAGTGTACACAATACGTTCCTATAATGTAAAATAATGCCATTAGTTTTTCAGCCAGATAATATCCGTGTAGTAAAAATAAGTCTGGGCAGCGGGAGTGAATAGACGCCTTTGTGTGCTGAGAATTGTTAATTTAATTGTGGTTAGAGCAGAAGAAAGAGCAGTGCACTTACCAACTACCACATAAAGTCTTCCTGTTATCTGGATGTAGGAAGGGCAGACGTTTTTGAGAGCTGTACTTATAATGGTAAGCAGGCCATAAGGGGGCTGAAAAAGGGGGCCAGTGACTTGTCCCATCACCTGTACATAGTATCAGTACTTGTTATGAGGGGGAAGCAGAATTTGTGATCAGTGTGAAAAATGCATACGTAAGGGTAACAAAAAGTAATTTAGGATATTGGTGGTCTCAAGTGGTGTAAAAAAATGTAAGAACTAATTGTGAAGTACTGGACCCACTAGGGATATGTGAGGTTTGCTAAATGTCATTTTTACAGATAGCACCTGGATGCATAGGCTGAGCGTAGGGGCGCACCACCGATGAGGCGAGTTGAGAATCTCGCCTCGGGTGGCGCCCCCTCGTGGATGATAGAGGGCGGCAGAATCATAGAGAAGTCGGACACTGTAAGAGCTTGGTAAGCCAGAACATGCCACCTTAAAATAAATATGTCCTGGCTCTGTGTCTGTCTACAGAAGGGAGGCTTCAGGCAGCAGGGAGGCTAAGCTCATAAAACCTCTTATGTGGTCTTAATCCACCACTGGACCCAGATATATATGCCCTAATATTACTCGATGGAAATAGCCCTTTAAAACCAGTGTTTGTCATTACACCCGTTATTCACATTCAGTCTCTTGCAAACTGAATTGGGGGAAAGTGGTGTTCTCTTTGTTTACCCTGGAGGTTCTGCTGCACACAATACAGTGAATATATCATAATTTCCATTGATGGTATAGACACATACTTTACCACCCTCTCCTATTTTTGGCATTACTATAATATTTCTGAACCTGAGATGTCTTGCTTACTATTCCTTGGATGGCGAGCCTTCTTTTGGGAGATGTTTGTGCGCAGAACCACCTTTTTTCACTTTTGATATTCTTTGTAAAAATAGCAACTGTCTGTTTTCAGTGTTGCAAGGATGACGAGCGTGTGTATGTAAATATATTCATGAATTCCGTTCTGGGAGCTCTCGGAGTTACGTTTCCTGGTTTTCCTCTAGCAGTTCTTAGGATGCAACAGTAAACACATGTTTGTCCATATTTACCAAACTGTGTAAATATATAACCAGTCTAGACCACGGAGGATGGGGATTCTAAATCTAGGATGAGAATATCCGGCAATAATCTCTATACATGGGCTGTGCTACCGTCCCTATATTTTGTAGGCCCTTCCTTCTGGTAAATAGTTTTTTTCTCATGTTGAATATGTGAATCTCATCTTTCAGATTACATCAGGCTTATGGTAGCCTGAGCTACAGAACTGGACATACAGGCGGTTAAAAAATAGACAGGAACTATAGAACTTCAAATAGGGGTTTCTGAAGTGACACCACTCATGGGAAATTGTGGTTAGAAGAGGGATATTTCGCTGACTTGGGGCGAGATTTTTTATAGCTAGATTGGTGAGATTTAACATGAAAGAGGGAATTCTAGAAAGGACATTTCATGCTCTACCTGAGGGGGCTAGTAGGTTAGTGGTGTAAAACCTGGGGACAGGTTCTCTTTAAGCTTCCCTTTAAACTCCCACGGGATAGGGCTAACTTGGTGATCGGTGGGGGTCTCAGTGATGGGACCCCCACGGATCACGAGAACGAGAGGTCCGATGGTGTCCCAGATACCTCATTCGGGCCCCTCGTCGCTCCCGGAGAGTAATGGAGCAGACGGACACGCTTGACCGTTCTGCTCCATATATCTCAATGGAGCTGACGGAAATTGCCAAGCGCCATTCTATAGTTTTTAGGTGAGCGGTTGAGATGTCTGATAAAAGGGAGAACTCTAGAGAGGACATTTCAGACGACCCTACCTGGGGGGCTAGTATTTAATAGGGGGAATTGTTTTCCCTATTGAATAGGTCTTACCTGGGTGTGGTCATGGCTGTTTGTTTGTTTTTTGGGCTTTCCTATAATTTTTATAACCAGAAGAATCTAAAGTATATTGCAACCATTTTTTGGCTTGTTGAAGAAATCATATTATTTGTGTAAAATATATGGCTTCAGTCTCCAATTAACTGGGCGTGCTGGCCCTGTGCATGCCTTATTATCACAGATTCACCAATTCTGGGCATGTAACCAATGACTGTATAGACAAAGTTATTTATTTAAAAAAAAATGCTTGCATTGTCAGTCTGGAAAAGCAGCGTCCGTGTCTGCGCTTATGTAAGAGAATGAAATGGTTGTCTGTGTTGTGTCCGGGAAGTAATTGTACGGTAGAAGCCATGCTACAAATGCAGATAGATGGTGTTTACAGACAATATTCTCTTATTTTCAGCATCACTTATTCTTTCATCACATTTGTTCCTTCCAAATAGTCTTAATTGCTAAAAAGCCAAGCCAAGAGACTGTTCTTAAGAGGATTTTCAGTGCTAGTTATAGGACGACAGCCATGTGCCTGAAGATAAAGAATTATTGAGATACTACGGTAGTACCTGGCACCATCTGAATGGACCCATAGCAGTGGACAGAACACATATCCGGATACATGATTTGGTTACATTTACCATTCACTGCTTAGTTACTAATAAATCTAGCGAGACATTTGCCTGAGGATGACGGAAACAACTCGTTCATTTCCTTTAACCTTTTCATGACTAAGGATCATTGATGGCTGAATGTCCAGGTCAGTTTTTGCAGTTCGGTTCTGCTCTTCTCTTCGATATCTTAATAATAATAATAATTTTGACTATATTTTTTTGTTCATGACATGTGAGACTTTAATAATAATAATTAATTTCATGTATTACCTTATAGAATATGTGGGCAAATTATTTATAAATATGTTTATTTCTAAAAAAAATGTTTTCGAAATATGTAAAACACCAATCCATTGCACTTCCCCAGGTTCAGATGCAGAGTGTAATTGTACTTCTGAAAACTATCAGCTCTATCTCCCTGCAGCTCCTTCTCCATTCTGGCTTCAGCTGACAGACTGGAGGGGGGGAACACTTCAAATGTCTATATCATCTGAACCATTGCACCTAGAAACACTCAAAGAACCAGATAGATCCACTGATAAAATTTACAGTCAGGAATAGGGAGCGGTTTATGTAAAGCACAATCCTGGTGCAAATTTAAAAGGGAGATTCTCCTCTTTAATATGACACCAAAGCTGTGTTTCTAGGTGCAACTGTACAGAAGATATAGCCGTTTGAAGTGGGCTCCTTTCATGACATCTATATATGACATATCTGTGCTGGCGATGCACAGTTAGGACATATATAGCCATGTGGCAGTCGTGAAGGGGTTAAAGGGGTTGTTTATGATATTGAAATAGAAAACCGTAAAAACAGAAGTGTTGCATCGGTCATATTAATAGATCCTGTTGACCCTTTTAGGGTCCGTCAGGTTTCTGCTACAGTATCCATCGTTTTGCCGGACAGAGAAGTGCACCAAGATGTGCTATTATAATGTATATCTACCTGTAGATAGAATCTGTGAGACCTGTCCTTTATAAGCTTATGTTGCTGGTTATAATTGATGTGTATAAACCCATGAGGAAACACGCCTTAAGGTCTGGGTTCCATACATTATTGCAGCAGCATTGTCTTTGAAGTTTTGTGGTAATGGGCCACGTCATGTATGATATCATTATGTGACAATACTGATTCTGAGTCTATGGCTCATCTGCAGTATATCTATAACCTTATTGTAAACATTTTTCTTCCGTTTTGGCATTTTTTTCGAGGCATGGTAAGTTTCACCCGTGTTAGTGGAGTTATGTTGTTTAAAACTTGTTTAATTCTTGTTCACAAGAAATCTATGTGCTTCGATCGTGTAGTTTCTCATTTTATTTAGCCTTAATTTAAAAGCTTCCCTTGCACTTTTAAGCGTCAGTGTTATTTGTCTTCTCTGTATACACCAGAATGCACTTAATGCATTTAGGAAAGCATGAATCTCCCTATCTACTCCTCTCTGCCAACACTTGGCTCTAGATTTTGGCTAATGAATCCTTCTCAGTACGTACAAGTACCGAATATATTAACCACACATGTAAATTTAATGCAGGGATTTAATGTACAGTAGTATATTGGGTATTAATGTTACCACAACTTATTGCCGTGTTCTTGTTTGTTATTTTTTTAGCAATTTATGCTTTAGTAAAATGTACTCTTGAGTGTGACCTAAGCTGGACCTACTTAGCTAGTCGATAACCGGGAGCATTGTAAAATCCCAGAATACATGAGAGATGCCTGAAATGTCTGCACTGGTAAGTTTTATTACATTCAGAGTCTTGTCTGTTGACTTCTTAAGCACTTCACAATAAAATGCTGGTTCTTTAAGAGAACTTGACATTTTAGAGGATGTTTATAACTTGCTCTCCTTTTTGAGGGTTGACAGAAAGACCTATTTCAATGAAAATTTGGGTCAGTGTACGTCATAATCTTTGTGTTGGCCCTACACCTAGCATCTTCCTTATATTTGTCTTCCTTGGAAACCCTGGCCACGTGGCGAAAAAACAGGAAGGTTCTGGAGAATCGCTGCCTTACTAAGACAACCCCTTTCTATATGCCATAATTAGACTGCGTGCTGACCAAATTTCAGAGTAGGCATAGGACTGCGTTTCATAGTGATATATGATACACAGAGGGCCACATTACATCATTTATAAATAAAATGCTTGGAGTCCCATCCTCGGCACTGTATTCAATGTATGGCCAGCCTTTTCTTAAAAGCAATAAGGAGTTGTCTGTATAACATACAACCTATTTCAATGCTGGGATTCGGCTTGGTGTTCCCACCCTGCCAACACAGCCAGAATATGTGTAGATGCAAATATCGGTGTAACTTGGAGCAGTGATTTTACACTGTGCTACCATCCAGACAGCTCTCAGGGACTAGTCAGGGAATTGGGGGAAAAGGAAAAATGGCTCCTGTGGACTGGAGGAGGGAGAATGCCGATGTTGGGGCTTATTTAGATGAGCTGGTACAAAAAACCCATCCAGTCTGTATTGCCAGTAATGTATCTTCTATTTTTTCCAATGTCTGTACAGCATCTGTTTTTTTGTTTGTTTTTTTTCATGTGTCTGGGGAAAAAAGGGGTTGGTAAAACCCAGTTATCCAGCTTACATCCAAGGAAAAACATCCATGAGCTTTTTTTTTTTTTTTTTTTTATCGGGCATGATAAACCATGGACACTTGCTTAGTGATCGAGACATTGTGACTTTGGTAACCATCTTATACTTGTTATCCACGGCCTCCTTTCTTCTAAAATCACCTTTTAAAATTATGATAATGAACCAGAAAGGCTCTTGGCTCTCGGGCTTCAGGTTCACAGGCTTTTACACTGTCTCGCCTCCCCCTCTCTCCCTTAGCAGGAAGTGCTCCTGCACAATGTAACAATACTCCTTGCTACTAAGGCATGTGTATTATACTAAAAATAAAAGGTGAAGTATACCAGACAGAATAAATAGAGTAACTCATAGTTCGCCCCACATGACACAATCATTGCTCTTTGTTTTACATAACCATGCTTTAAGGTTGGCTTTCTGCCTCCACACCTCGTATATGAAGACTTTAATTGAATGTTCCCAGGTCTTTTATCACAACATGGTGAATAATATTATTTCAGCAATCTATACTCTTTTCGTTCTCCCCCCCAGTAACTGTACCACCCTAGAAGCTAATTGAAAACGACTCGGGAAAATGAATATGATGAGAACTCCATTACACGGAAGCATTTCTCTCCCAATTGCAATAATTGTGTTATTCTTCATCTGGATGAATTGAGTGATTGTATTTTACTGGACCGAGGATCCGTAATAATAATTCAGTATTGCGGATGTGTTCGTGTGATGTCATGGACAATTGTAAAGGTATACTGGATTATTTATGGGTAAGTCATGGGATATAGCTGGGAGCTCGAAAGAAGACTGACAAGTGTAGGCCTCGTGGGGATTACTGATTTCATTTATTTAGGAAGATAATGTTTTTCACTCTAGTTCCTGGCGATGATAAAACAAAGAACTGCGCGTTGTACGATTATCATTGACAAAATAAGTAGATGCATAATTTATGCATGATCTGCTCGATTAGCGCGGTGCCTTCGGATGGGCACTGTTGTTGTACTGTTGACATATAAAAATAGAACTGGTTATGTAGCTCTCGGCTATGGATGAAGCTATTGTTTTGAAGCTGGCTCACTCTTTCTCATGTCTGGTTCTGCTCGGATCATCTCTGCGCTGCTTTTCTCTGCTGCCATGCGTTCCTCTCATCCCGCGTTTGTCTGTTTCCTGCAGCTTCTCCCCTGGGATCTGTTGCTCTCTGTTCCTACCATTATTTATTGGAGCGCTCCCTGGTTTTCTCTCCGTCTTCTTCCTCCGGCAGATATTTATTTATTTTGTTTGTAATTCAGAGAATTCACACCACATTAAGCATTTTCATTACCTAAAATAATTAGGTGATGGGAGAGCAGCACGCTCTAATTTGCTGTCCTTAAATAAAATTAATGCTCCTGTGATGCTGGCTTTGGACATTTTTCTTCCCCAATTACATTCTGGCCTCCCATCTATTATCTGTCCTGATATACGACTCAATTACTGGCAGCAAACTGCGGGCAGAGACAGTTACGGGAGGAAGAGCACTGAGACGTGGGGTGATGGACAGAGAGCCAAGAAGAGAACTCGGGTGAAGGGTTGAGTGCGCTCATAGAGATGCTGATGCATGCAGAAATGTACTATTGTAAAGATACACAAATTAGGTGGTCTCCGACTGGGCTATAATGAAATTATACCACAATATCTGAATATAAAATTATTGGCCGTTAATGACCTTGTGGAGAGAAATGGTTTCCTATATGTCCTGCATATCATTCCAAAATGGATCACTTGGGTTTGTCGTTATGTCAGTGCAACGTCTCATAGCGGAAATATTTTCTAAAGAAATCTCTAATGGCCACAGAAGAAATCCCTTTTCTTTTCTTGTTAGAAGATGGCTTCATAAAGTAGTAGTTGCTGATGACCTTGTTCCATGGTAGAAGCATAGAGTAAGGACTAGGTGATAAACTAAGGAAGAAGGTCTTAGAGATCCAGACTAAAAATTTGGAATGAGACATGAGGAATAAACTGATGATTTGTAGTAGAATAAGTCTCTGAACTTCACTGTTAGAAGACCCCTGCAATTCTGGAGATAAATGTCCTGTAGCTGGTGAATTGACCTTGTTGAGAACTACAAGCAGATTCTTATCTATCAAGCAAGACCATCAGGGAGTCTGATTGCTCCCGACTTTATAATGCAGCAAGACCATGACCCAAGCACATGTTCAAGGTCATAAAGAGGACCTGCCAGCTCTTGTACTGTGAAAACATATGTTTTATTTAAAATGGTATCTCTGGGGCACATTTTCTTCTAACTGTAATATGGTTTCTCAATGATTGATTGATTATAACAAGTGTATTATAATGTATGGTTCTCCAACCTCTAGGTCACCCACTGATCCTAACAAAGACTGTTATACCCCTTTATTCAAAGGATTAGAGGATATAACCAGGGTAGAGGTGTCCCTTAAGAAAATTCATATGTGAAAAGAGAGACAACTCATATAAAACCAATACAAACCTTTTTGTGCCTAAGATATGGTTTGATGGTTATTGCTTCCTGTCCTGTTTCGACTCCCTAGGACAGTGGTGGCGAACAAATGGCACGGGTGCCGGAGTTGGCACTCAGAGCCCTCTTTATGGGCACCCACTCCATCAGTCCAGCACAGAGTTCGCCAGACAGGACTCAAGGCCTCTTGCAGTCCCAGACAGCCCAGGACTCTAGAAGGAAACTACAATGATAATCCAAACTTCTTCTTTCTACTGTATTGGTGTCCTCAGGTGCCTATACAATTTAAACCTGTGACAGAGCAGGGAGTAATAAGTTACTGCTTATTTTGCGAAAAATACATGGGTTTTGGTTGTAGTTTGGGCACTTGGTTTCTAAAAGGTTTGCCATCACTGCCCTAGAACCATAAAGGGGCTTACCCCCTATCCACAGGATGGAAGAAAACAAGCTTGTCAGTGTGAGGGTCTGACTGGTGGAATAACACAAGAACAGGGCCACAGATTGGGGCTTCCATTCTCACTTATGGGTGGGGCGGCAGGTTGAGCATGCTTCATTCACTAGTATGATCATGTTGGAAATTGACAAGCATAGCACTCTGCTATCCCAGCACATACTCCACAGTGAGCCAGTGCTGTGTTGTATATCACAATTTCTGATTCCATAATACAAGTGAATGGTGCAGAAAGACGTATACAGGCAGTCCCCAGGTTACATACAAGATAGGTTTTGTAGGTTTGTTCTTAAGTTGAGTTTGTATGTAAGTCGGAACCGTATACTTTATTATTGTAACCCCAGTCAAAATTTTTTTGGTCTCTGTGACAATTGGATTTTAAAAATGTTGGTTGTCATAAGAACCAGGATAAACATTAAATCTTAATTACAGGCACCATTGATAACTGTTAAAGCTCCATTTTTAACTAGGGGTCGTATGTAAGTCAGGTGTTCTTAAGTAAGGGAACGCCTGTACTCGTGATAAAGCTCCACAATCCATTAGCGCCTAGTGGGACTACTTTGCTAAATGGTGCCTTATGACCACACAGCACTGTGAGTATTTGATCACTCAATAGAAATCTCACACACTTTTGTTTTTTGTTTTTTTATTTTTGCTGCAATAAAAATTATTTTCAATGATATTTGGTTCTACACAAGTTCTCCTTATTTAGTAAGCCATTTACGTCTCTATTTCTGAAAGTGTTGTAAAAAGTAACATATTTTAGCTCAGGTCTTTGTTTTTAAAATGAAAATATCTATTACGGATAGTATTAAAGGGGCGCCATTTATTTGTATTTCTCAGTACATCTGGTTTTATAATCTAAGGGCTGTAAAATGATATGAACACCAGTAAACCCATTTATGGTAAGAGCACTCTTCAGAGTCATTGACCTGTGGGATGAGGGGATCTTTCCTTGTGGTAATCAGAGGGCGACTTGTGTTCTCGTTGCCATTTAGTTGGAATTATTTTATTTGATTTCTAAGTTTACCTAAATCTTTAAAGGTAAATGTCTTATTTATGTATATATTAAATGTGTATGTAAATGGCCGTAACGATTACGTAGAAATATTAGAAAGCGGCTTTTCCTTTTCAGCTATTTTTGGTTGAACGCTGTCATAAATGAATAAAAGGCCTTGTCTGGGTGTCTTTTGTGCAGCACCTGTAAACATAATATAAATCAAGCTTTCAAGCAGCTGGCTCTTTGTATGGATGTGTTTGTCACTGTGACACGCTGTGCATGATTGGATAATCTATAGGACATAATTGGCAGCCAGTGCAGTGGGTTTATTGGCTTAGACCATTATGGTAGATCAAAAGACCACCATAGAGACCAAGGCAATAAATCCTGTAAATGCCGTCACATATGTTTTAGGCTATTGTTAGACTGCTCTGTCCATCAGTGTCATAGCAGATCGATGACTGACATGTCTAATTCCTGCATGTAATATACAGCTGGAATCTTAGACACCATAGAGATTTATCAGAAGCGTTCCAAAGCAGAACTGTTCTAGTTGCTCATGGCAACCAATCAGAGCTCAGTTTTCATTTTCCCACATGTGTTTACAAAATGAAAGCTAAGCTCTAATTTGTTTCCATGGCCAACTAGGACAGTTTTACCTCAGACATTACTGATAAATCTGTTTCTGTCATACAAATAATTTTCTTAACATCAACATTCCCAATTAATTTTTTTTTATGAAGACTTTGTTAGCCGTGTAGAAAACTTATTGAATGCAGTAACACTTTCATAACCTGCTATACTAAATCAATAGCTGTTCACATAATACCAGATTTATGAATAAGCCCTGTTATACCCGTGGTTCCCTCAATACTTTAATGTCTACCAATATTACAAAATAATGTTTAGATCAAGACGTACAGGTTGCTGCTGAACATGTTGCAACCCTGTAAATATTGGGTAATCAAAATAATTATCATCTCTGTTGTAGTAGTAGTAAAATCTTGTTCCCTTTTGAATTCTGGTCATTCTATAAGTGAGAAGGAGTCTCCGTAGAGACCTAAAACTGGCTATAGATTTAAGGCCCAGTTGACACCTTTGTCTGGGCTTTGTCTGAATGTCTTCACCTTCCTATTCCCCATCGTCTTCACCTTCCTATTCCCCATCGTCTTCACCTTCCTATTCCCCATCGTCTTCACCTTCCTATTCCCCATCGTCTTCACCTTCCTATTCCCCATCGTCTTCACCTTCCTATTCCCCATCGTCTTCACCTTCCTATTCCCCATCGTCTTCACCTTCCTATTCCCCATCGTCTTCACCTTCCTATTCCCCATCGTCTTCACCTTCCTATTCCCCATCGTCTTCACCTTCCTATTCCCCATCGTCTTCACCTTCCTATTCCCCATCGTCTTCACCTTCCTATTCCCCATCGTCTTCACGTTCCATTCCCCATTGGTCTTCACCTTCCATTCCCCATTGGTCTTCACCTTCCATTCCTCATTGTCCTTCACCTTCCATTCCCCATTGTCCTTCACGTTCCATTCCCCACTGTCCTTCACCTTCCATTCCCCACTGTCCTTCACCTTCCATTCCCCACTGTCCTTCACCTTCCATTCCCCACTGTCCTTCACCTTCCATTCCCCACTGTCCTTCACCTTCCATTCCCCACTGTCCTTCACCTTCCATTCCCCACTGTCCTTCACCTTCCATTCCCCACTGTCCTTCACCTTCCATTCCCCACTGTCCTTCACCTTCCATTCCCCACTGTCCTTCACCTTCCATTCCCCACTGTCCTTCACCTTCCATTCCCCACTGTCCTTCACCTTCCATTCCCCACTGTCCTTCACCTTCCATTCCCCACTGTCCTTCACCTTCCATTCCCCACTGTCCTTCACCTTCCATTCCCCATTGTCATTCACCTTCCATTCCCCATTGTCTTAATTGTATAGAAGGTTACCTCTGTGTTGTTACTGTTATTAAAAGCAGAAAAGAAGGCACTGGCTGCTTCGCTATTTTTTTCCACTATTTATTAACGGATGGAGCAACTGAATCTGTTGAAATCCGGTGTGAACTGAACCTAATCCGTTTATAGAGCTTAACAGTCCATAGGTTGTGTGGTATTGCATGGCAGCCACTTTATATTAATGGAGCTAATCTGCAATACAAGACTCCACTAATAACAGGGGTGGCGCTGTTTCTAAAAGAAAGCAGCCAAGAATGATGACATCTCTGTTCCAGTGCCCTAACCAACAGACAAGGAGGTGGGGTTAAATATGAGGCTGTGTCATTGTACATGGATTGTTACGGAAGGGCAAATTTTCTTTTCTCCACTTGGACTGGCTGCAGATTCTACTGTATACAAACTGTAGTAAAAATGTATATGAACCATTAGGTTTATTCATAATTCTTTTACTGGCATATCTTATATGTATATTTCAGAATCATTATTTATGTACAAAATTGTTAGTTCCTTTAAATGTACTATATCCTCTATACCCACAAGATCCTCTGAGAGATAATAAATACCTCTACTACAAAGACAATGTAACCTATGACATCTAGCCATACACTCATGTTCCTTAGAGATCATTCTAATTATGACAGAACCCAGGGTCTGGATTATGTAGAGACCCCTGGCTTCTTATGTGCATGAAGGCTCCTACACCTAAAGGAAGATGAAATGAACACTAGTCCAAGGATGACAGGACATCACCGTATATGGGGGTCCACAGATACTATATATGAGCTGAACGTAGCGAGAGGACAGTGGAGTTTATACAGAGGCCAGTCAAGGTGACGCATGTAACCGAGCTCATTATTAGAAGGGAGAAATAGTTTTAGTGAAGAGGCTACAGGAATACCTCATTATTTCTGACATTGTCTATCCAAGGATGCTTAAGGGAAGGAAGATCAGCATCTGATCCTTAATCCTGTATTATACCCGTCTACCTCAATTCAACACTTATTAGTGCTCCGTGATCTTTCCTGCACACAGAACAGAGAGAGAGGGATTAACCGCAGCGGCTTTCCATTCAGGAGATGACTGAATACGGTTCTCCAGAAAAAAAAAAGAACTTAAGATATTTCCACACATTATTTATATAATATTGAAATATGGAAGTGGAATATGAAGCCTAGCGTTCACCAGAATGAAGACAAGCATAGCTGGCCGTGGCGGGAATGTGGAGTGCTAAATATATCTTCAACTAAGAATTTCCTTTATATTTCTGATACCATTGATGGTGCCATAATATTCAAAGCACAACAATAATATTCAAATGTTTTTGTTTTTGTCTTGTTTTTTTCAAAATACAGGTTGTTCTTAAGTTGAAATTGTATGTAAGTTGAAACTCTCCAATTGTCACAGGGACACAAAAAACATGTCTGGAGCTACAATTATAGTTTCAAAATTGTTTGCTGTAATGAGACCAAGGATTATCAATAAAGCTTCATTACGGACACCTTACAGCTGATCATTGCAGTCTGGGACTATAGTAACATCCAGAGAGCTTCACCAGAGGTCACAGTGGGCAGAGGGGTCCGTCTGTAACTAGTGGTAGTCTGTAAGTCGGGTGTCCTTAAGTAGGGGACTGCCTGTAATTCTCTTAATTGGTGGGGTTCGTAAGAACAGGGGCCCTTAGTCCCCCAGCAGTTAAACATGAGTCATTCTGATTTATTTAAAGTCTATGGTAATGCTAAATATAGAGGGACATAGTAACCAGACCCCAACCTACCTTGTGGAATTACAGTCCTATGAAAAATACTGATATGGATCCCATGAGTCCTGCAGTTATAATGTCCCATAAATCTATCATGTGACTTTACTATTATGCTTGACCGCTTGGGTCCTAATAGGCAAGTCCTGTTAAAGTTTATGAAAATATTGGGCATTACCATATTTTACCCCATTAAACTTCTAACCCCCTTAATTACAATTTGAAAGTTCCTTTTTAGAATTCCCTGTTTTATGTGAAATTTCATCCATTTACCTATGAAAAAAAAACTCTCCTTCAAAGTTGTGAAAATAGGGAGGAGTCATATTTTGCCTGAGATGAGTCAAGTTTAGAGAGTGCAGGGGAAGTGTCACTTTTCATCATATTTCAGATTGCTTTCAGGCTTGTGTTTCTTTGAGCTTCAGAAACGGAGATACAAATAGCTATAAAAAAAGTAGGCAGGTAGATTTTTAGCTGCATTTCACATTTTCAACTGTATTTAACTGCTTGTATCTCCAGTAGCTCACAGACACAAAAGCAACCTCCTTAGATTAGATTCTCATCTTTAATATGATACTAGATGCATGTTTCTAGATACTATAGAACCCAAGATAGGGGCATCTGCAGCGATTCTCCCTCTGCAGCCTCTAAACTTGACTCATCTCAAGCTAAATTTTACTCTTTGCTCATTTTCATTCAACTGCAAAAGTGTTTTTTATAGATAAAAGGGGTGATTCTAGAAAGGATATTCTTATAACTTACCTGAGGGGACTAGTATCTGCAGTCCGGTTCCATTTAAATGACACCTACACATCGGACTTTATGCTGCCGTGAACCCATTAATTTATAGGCACTTTCTTGTTCAAGGATCTGCGTTTATTCTCCATTTTATTTCAGTAATTTCATCTTATTTCACATAGTAATCACATATCCTGCAGTTAGTGAAAAATAGATCTTCTATTGTCATTTTATAACATTAATATGTATTGTTCTTCTTCAGGTATTTGGGTGATGGCCGATTTCACCTGGAGTCAGTAATGATCGCCAACCCAGACACGAAAGCTTTCAGGTACATTGGTATTATTAGTTCATTATCTGTTCCTATAAATCTGTTGAGGAGATGAAAGATTCCCCTTAAAGGCATCCCTGTGGGTAGGTCTTTCACATTTCCCAAATCACTCTCACTTTATACCTAATCCCTGCTGATGATTCCACCCTGTATGTAATCCAGGCTGGATTATTATATCATTATATAACTCGCTGCAGGCCCATGAACCACTATTCTGTACATTTAGATAATAGATGGTATTTATGCTCATACTTTATACAGCTTAATAGCTGGACCAGCCTGCCATCTTCTGTGTCACCACTACCCCCTCTTAGATTGTAAGCTCTTGCGAACAGGGCCCTCATTTGTCTTCTCTCATCTGATCATGTTATTACTCTGTCATGTCTTAATTTATTCGTATAAATGTTCCTCATGATCTGTAAAAAGCTGCGAAATATGATGGCGTCATATAAAAAAAAGGGGATTTTTTCCAAGACTCAATGTGATGGATGTGGCGATGAAAATGTGTGTGTTTAGTTTTTATTTAGCAGGGTTCACTACCTTATAGCTCATACATCTCTTTATTTTTCACCTTAACAATAGCAGGTAGAAGAGATATCCTCACTTGTGTGTATTTCTTTGCCTTGATAGCGATGTCTGCTGCAGATACATCCGTTTACTTTCCTACCTTGCCTCATATATCCAGAATAACTGTATGAGATGTGTTTTCAATATTCCACTTTGTCTACTCCAAATATAATGTTCATGCCGAGCTGGGCTTGTTTCATGATCAGTCCTAGGGTTTACAGATTTACACACCAGACTTGTTTTATACGCTACATTGCTGAACGTGGTGGGGAGAACCTGAATAAATGTTTATCAGTAGTTACTCCAAACATTCACTGTCCGCGTGGACCCACAATGACGGGAACATTTGTGGGTCTATACCAGTGGTGGCAAACCTATGGCACGGGTGCCAGAGGCGGCACTCCAAGCTCTTTCTGTGGGCACCAGGGTCATCTCCCCAGCACACCAGACAGGACTCAAAGACTCTTCCTGCAGTTCCAGGCAACTTAAAAGATGCTGCATTCAGTCATATTTGAAAGTGATATTTACTTGGTTACTTGGGACTGTAGGAAGAGGGAGAATGTGTAGACAGGGCCAAATTATCTGTGAAGGACCTCCTGCAGGCCCCATGATTCTCTGTGTACAGAGGGACACTGGAAAGAAGCTACAATGATGCAAATTTCCCTCCTTCTTTCTACTGTGTTGGTGTCCTCAGGAGGCCAGTATGATTGAACGTTGTTGAACATGGAGCAATAAGTTACTGCTTTAATTTTTGGTTGGCACCTTGCAATAAATGAGGGGGGTTTGGGTTTGCAGTTTGGGCACTCAGTGGCTAAAAGGTTCGCCATCACTGGTCTATACTTTATCTATAGGGAAGGGCGATTTGCATTATCCTTACTTTATATCCAGTGGACATGAGGCCTTGGTCTGATCCTATTCAGATTACAGTAAGGATGGATTTGGTACATTGAATGTTCTGTTAATCTGGTGCGGAGGTAAAAAAAAAAACACTTAGTTTGGACTGAGGACCTGGAAATTAAGAAGTTTTACAATAAATCTTGTCTAATGCCCTTTAAAATGTGTTCAGAAACTTGTTAGTGGAGTGATAAGGGCTTAGAAAATAGAGATTAAAGCTCAGACTAAAAGCCATAAAAAGTATACAATTTATGGGCTATTTTTAGAAGTTTTTTTGTCAGTGATGAGGAGTTTTGCAAAATGTGTATATTCAGGTAAAAAGTCTAATATTGGCAATATATTTTTGTATAGAATATCAAATGAATGCAAAATTGAGAGTTTGTGATTGTAATGACAGGACGGGTCTTGCAGTGCATTTCCCCCACAAACATTTGGCTATGGCATGTTTTTAGACTTCTGACCTATCTTTAGTTGTCTCCTGCAGGTTAGTGTTTTCACAGAACTTGTCCTGCTGGGTTTTTGTTGAGAAATGATTACAAGCCAGAGATAGTTGTATATAGTGGAGTATGTTACCTTACAGAATCTCAGCTCAGGTTGTAAAGGTCCTGTTTGTCAGCAGGTATTATTGTGTACCATACACAGAAAATGGGCTAGAACAGTTTTTAGCAAACCCTTCAAGCCAAGTACCCCCTTGTGGCAAAAAGTTCACGGACAACTGTGGCTGGCACACGCTATTATTGTGGGCAGCCGTGGCTGGCACATGCTGTCATTGAGGGCAGCTGTGGTTGCACCTGCTATTATTGGGAGCAGCCGTGGCTAACACACTGTTATTGAGGGTAGCCGTGGCTGGCATATGCTTTTATTGGGGGAAACCATGACTAGCACACACTGTTATTGGGGGAAGCTATGGCTAGCACACACTGTTATTGGGGGAAGCTATGGCTAGCACACGCTGTTATTGGGGGAAGCTATGGCTAGCACACGCTGTTATTGGGGGAAGCCATGGCTAGCACATGCTGTTATTTGGGGTTAGCCGTGGCTGGCACATGCTGTCATTGGGGGAAACCATGGCTAGCACATGCTGTTATTTGGGGGTAGCCGTGGCTGGCACATGCTGTCATTGAGGGCAGCTGTGGCTGGCACATGCTGTCATTGAGGGCAGCTGTGGTTGCACCTGCTGTTATTGGGAACAGCCGTGGCTAACACGCTGTTATTGATGGTAGCCGTGGCTAGCACACGCTGTTATTGGGGGAAACCATGGCTAGCACACACTCTTATTGGGGGAAGCCATGGCTAGCACACACTCTTATTGGTGGAAGCCATGGCTAGCACATGCTGTTATTGGGGGCAGCCATGGCTAGCACACGCTGTTATTGGGGGCAGCCATGGCTAGCACACGCTGTTATTGGGGGCAGCCATGGCTAGCACACGCTGTTATTGGGGGCAGCCATGGCTAGCACACGCTGTTATTGGGGGCAGCCATGGCTAGCACACGCTGTTATTGGGGGCAGCCATGGCTAGCACACGCTGTTATTGGGGGAAGCCATGGCTAGCACACGCTGTTATTGGGGGCAGCCATGGCTAGCACACGCTGTTATTGGGGGCAGCCATGGCTAGCACACGCTGTTATTGGGGGCAGCCATGGCTAGCACACGCTGTTATTGGGGGCAGCCATGGCTAGCACACGCTGTTATTGGGGGCAGTCGCGGCTGGCACACACTGTTATTGGGGGCAGTAATGGCTAGCACACGCTGTTATTGGGGGCAGCCATGGCTAGCACACGCTGTTATTGGGGGAAGCCATGGCTAGCACACGCTCTTATTGGGGGAAGCCATGGCTAGCACACGCTCTTATTGGGGGCAGCTATGGCTAGCACACGCTCTTATTGGGGGCAGTAATGGCTAGCACACACTGTTATTGGGGGCAGTAATGGCTAGCACACGCTGTTATTGGGGGCAGCCATGGCTAGCACACGCTCTTATTGGGGGAAGCCATGGCTAGCACATGCTCTTATTGGGGGCAGTAATGGCTGCCCCACACTCATAGGGGTGATATTATTGGCACACAATTTTATGTGGGGTCATGTGGTTGGTACATGCTGTTATGTGTACTATGTAGCAGCCTGGAATAGACAACATAGGCAACTTAGTAGTGCATAATGTGATAAAGATGAGATATCTCTTGCTTCATTATGATAATAACAATCTTTACATAGCTCCATCATATTATGCAGCACTTTACAAATCATAGGGGACATATACAAATATAATTTTACATTACACACAGCCATATGGAACAATAGGAGTGAGGGCTTCATTCAGTACACCTTGTTACCGATGATTGCTTAAATGGTTCACCCATGCCATGGTAGCAGGAGGGAACATTACTATCCCATGCTGTCCATGGTAGGCAGCATAATAGTGGCCATACTGAGGGGATCAGTAATTCGGAAAGTAGTGTTGATTATAATTTTCTTCTATGGCATGTACCACCTGGGGTTTGGAGTGAAGCAGGGTAAAACCACTCATCACAGCTACACATAGGCTGCTTGCCATCCTTAATAAATCATTAAATATAACAAGTTGTCCTATAGTTGCCGCTACACTATATGTTTACCTAATTATAACGCGCTCATGTTCCTTTTCAGTAAGATTCCCTCTACAGGGGAGATGCTGTATATCTATTTGTGTGCCGGTATATCATGATAACCCTCACTCTCCGGCCTTTTGATGTATTTGGTGGGGCAGCTGCACTGAGGGGCAATTCTACACGAGACAGGGGCTAGTAATGCGTTATCACCAGTGACTGATTAAGATTGAATGGTCACTGGCTGTTGCGGGTGCTCGGGTCAGGAACACCCAATGCTGGCCTACTCTGCCACTGTCCACGCCACCCTTCCATTTGGTGTGATGGTGGCATAAAGAGGGAAACAATCACAATTCCTGGTGGTTCACAAGGAATTGTGATTAATTAATGGCTTGTATGCCAGAAAACTATCGTACAGACCCTGATAAACCACCCCTATGTATATAAAGTAGTGTTCCTTATAGTCAGTTTTTCTTGCCTTATGTTTTGACATAGTTGTGCCCCTAAGAGTCTGATCACATTCAGACAAGTGTTTCCAAATTCATTATAGACATAAATGCAATACAAACGCTTTGTGGATCTATATATTGATGTGATTCATATAGAAACTTTTAATCTATATGTGTATGTATTTCTGATCTATGTTTCCCCCCTCGTGTCCTCCCACAGGTATGACCCATACAGTAAGGTTTTCTCCCGGGAGTATTACGATCACAGCACAATGCAGAAAAACCGAGGCAATGCCATTTCATCTGCTGCTGGGGCAAAAACCTGGGGCCTAATTCTGGGTACTCTGGGGCGGCAAGGATCCCCCAAAATACTTGAGGTAAGCACTTTCCTATCTTCCTGCTCCTCTTCATTATCCTTTCATTTATTATGCAGACACCTGTCTCTACCTCTTTAAGATGCTCAGGATTCATCGCTTTAAATGCGGTTTCTCATTAATTAAAAATCGCTGGAGGATTTGACACTGAAGTATGTGATGATGACTGAAGTTTGAGAACAAGTGCTTACCTAAAAATACTAGTTGTAACCCTTTCACCCCCGGAGCGGACTACATAGTGCCGTTCTGCAGACCTGAATATCGGTGGAATGGTTAAAGCCTTCATGCAGGACGGGATCATCAGGCTCTCCACCTCTTTTTCTCAACATAAGCCGCTTCCATGAATCTACCTCCCCTCCTCCAGGGAGATACATTTTTAGTCCTTGTTAATCTCAGCAAGGAATTTATTTTTTTTTCCTCTGCCTAATTTACATTTTTCCTTTGCATATCAGGAGCAGTGGGTCATCTCACCCTCCCCTTTCTCTGGTCTCCTATGCAGATCATTAAACCGGACACATGCGTCCGTTTTAATTAATCCTTGCCTGGCATGTGCGCCTCCATCAGCGTGCCAGAGATTGTTGGGCATACCGGGCAGCAGCGGGTGGGAGGTGTAGTTGTGTTGGTGTTACACTACGTGTGAGCGGGTCCAGGAGGAGCGTCGGCTGTGAAGGAGTTGATGATGAGGGGATGAGTATGGTGTCCGTGTAGGATGGGGAGGGGGTGGTCGGCGACGCCGTGCCTCTGTATGGGGAATATGATTAGGTCTGTGTGTTTTGCCAGGGTCTTTTGTTTTAGCTCCCAGCAGCAGCACCCTGTCGCGTTCCTGCTAATGAGTATTCCTCTGTCTATCCTGTGTAACGAGGACAGGCCTCATTAATCTATTGGCTGCAATTACAGAACCGCAATTATTATTTGCACTTCTCATTAAATGAACTTGGAATGGTTATTGTTGGTTATTTATCCATCCACTCCCATCCCGTGTGGAAAACAGAGGGGCTTAATTAACTTCCAGCCCGGGAATCAAGACGGGGGTCTCCCGCAGGAGGGGCGGATGACAGAGAGTCATTGAGGATGGAATAATCTGTCATCTTCTTCCCAGGTAGACGCAGGGGTGTATTTTCTAATAAAATGCTCCCTTGTCATACAGAATGATTCGAATAAAACGATATTGATATAGAGATATAGCCACATTAACTCCTTCCTAGCTGGGATGTGTGTTACTGGCTGTGAACCCGTAACCAGATTAGCACTCGGAGACTCAAGTGAGCTGAGGCGACACTAACACAGAGGGAAACCAAGGTGAATGTACGTCTGCCAGAGGCCTGAAGGGAAAACTAAATAAAAAATGTGCTAAAACACCATTCCCGTCCTGCCGAAAATCAAATTATGTCCCTCTAAAGTTATGCAAAGCGAGAGGACAGATTGTGTGGACTGGTCACGCAGGGGGATATTACCTTTTCTTTGTATTTGGAATAAGGCTTTTCACGGCCCCATCATTAGAGTCATTTACTGAGAACCACATTCACATTGGCGCACAAAGACCATAATGGAGCCTGATTGACTCGAGGTGGGTCTGTAGTCAATATGTGGCCATAATTTAGGCATAACATGTGTTGTTTTTCAATGTTCACAGTACAGCACATTACAAATTCAGTAAAACTTCAGTTTCAGCATCGATAACAAGAGAAATGGTTCATTTTTTTCCTCCCTATTTTATGAAAAAATGTTTTTTGGCAATTTTTTTATATTTCTTTAAATAACTTTTGGACTATGTTCACATCTCTGCTTATCTTTTCCGTTATTATTGTAGCGGAACAATAAAATAGAAAAGAAACCAAATGGTTGGTCTCCATGTCTTTTTACATTAAAAGGGGAATAGGTTATATTTTTATTCATAATGGGTATTTGTTTTAAACAGGATGGTCACAAAGTGGCATCTGTCCTTCTGAATGTATGTAGTCTCCTATCCACCGGCAGCATATTATAGAGCAGGAGGAGTTGCACAGAGTATAGTGTCCTATCTGCAGGTAGCATGTTATAGAGCAGGAGGAGCTGAACAGATTGTTCCTATTGTCCTACATGCAGGTAGCATGATATAGAGCAGGAGCTGAGCAGATTTTACAAATCGTCCTATCTGCAGGTATTATGATAAAGAGCAGGAGGAGCTGAACATATTGTACCTAGTGTCCTATATGCAGGTAGCATGATTTAGAGCAGGAGGAGCTGAGAAGATTCTACAGAGCACCAGGTAGCATGTTATAGAGAAGAAGTAGTTGAATAGACTGAACAGTGTCTTATCTGCAGGTAGAGCAGGAGGACCTAAGTAGACTTCACAGTGTCCTATCTGCAGGTGGAGCCGAGTATATTGTACATAGTGTGTGTCCTATCTGCAGCCAGTCTGTCATAGAGCAGGGGGAGCTGAATAGATTGTATAGTTTTATGTCTGTAAGCAGCATGTTATAGAGCAGAAGTAGGCAACTTTATTGGTAAAATATTTCAGTATCTTTTATTGAAATCTTTATTTTCTTTCTTTTTGGAGTCCAGTGGAAGGTCTCTTTCAGTGATTAGCAGCCTCTACTTTATGATCATGCACATAGATATTTCTGACAAACACTGATTATATACACATTTTTACTAAGGAGCCCTATTTCTTTATCTGTACGTAATGTGACAACCCCAGTGTGTCCAATTTTAGATTAATCTTGGATATTCCCCCACCAGAGTATCTCACATTCATGTTATTTTCTTGGTAAAGCTGGCCATCTTGATATCAGAGGATAAAGTGTAAGGAAAGTATCTGTATAAATCTAGTGTTTTTGCATGTGTTTTAGCGGACTTCCCCCTATAGTCTCAGGCCTCTATATGTATATTTTATTAATGTATAGAATTTTTTAGTGGCTATTCCCACACATATGAGTATTTGCTTGTTAGTTCTGTGTGTACCTGGTTTAATCTCGTCTCGTTATTTTCTAGCTTCTGACTTAATTAATTAGTATGGATATTCACTGAAGGATAAGACTTGGACGACTGCCTTACCCCCAAATGCTCTCCCCGTCTAACGCACTGTGGCTCTCTCTCCCCTCAGCACCTGGAGTCACGTCTACAGGCTCTCGGCTGTCGTTACGTGCGGCTTCTGCTGTCGGAAATCTTCCCTAATAAACTCAAGCTGTTCCCAGAGGTGGAAGCGTGAGTACAGAGAGCGGAGCTGTAAACACACACACACACCACGAGCAGCCCTCAGCATGGGGTGGCACACTGGCATTGGGATAACCCTGATATGTAAAACTATATCACCATCCACTTTCACTCCGTTAAAAGGGATAGCCCATATTGTGGTCTCATGTGTAGATTTCTGGATGTCTAATCTCATACGTACGCAGCCATTCCTCACATCTGACCGTACCCATTTATCATGACTTTATTAGTTCATATCTATATGTTGTAGTTACATTTGTATATATATCTTTCATATATGCCTACAGCAAGGTACATATCTGGGGTCCGTTTCATATTAATTCATCTGATAAACCAAAACCTAGACCCAAAAATCTGTCGCATATAATATATTAAGCGTTACACCTCGTAGTGCAAACAGCACTTCTATAGATTTGATATCAAGTGGCTCCTCAACTACAGACAATTATATAAAATTTAAAAAGGAATAGGAGATCACACCACCATATGAAATAAATAGCTACATTGTATTGAAATTTAGTTAAAAATAATACATAATAATAAATTGATAAAAACTGACACCTTTGCATATATTTTATAAAATATATGCAAAATTTATATGCATATAAATGTATACAAACTGAAACTTTTGCATGTATGGAATGAGTCATAGAAAAATTGCATTGATTTTCACATGATTATTGCTTCTTTTTATTAGCTTTATATCTATTTTTTTTTTCTTTTTAAAATAATGACCATATATTTGCGTCCAGTCCAGTCCAGTGTCTCCCTTCACCACTGCCTTCTGCGGTTATATAGAGGCACAGTGGTGGCATCACATCAGCAGCCACGCATCCACTACAGCCTACAGCAATGGCCTGTATTACACTGCAGCCGTGTGAGTCTTGTCAGTGTGGTGTCTACGGCTCTATATACCAGCAGAAGATGGTAGTGACGGGTGGCTTTTTAATGAAGCAGATGTGAAGGTTGATGTAAGTATAGGTTCATAATTATCTAATTGAATTATATTTACACCATCTGGGGCAAATAGATATAATATTTACCATCCTGGACAACCCCTTTAAAGGAAATCTACCATCAAAATCCATCCTGATAAACCAGGGACACTTACTCCTAGATCCTGGCACTGTGACTGTGGTAATCTAATTATATTTGTTATCCTTCTAAAATTAACTTTAAAACAGGGAATGGCTCTGGGGTTGTTATCAGAGCCCCTCTGTACTTCAGCTTTACAGGTTGTTACACTGTCTCACCCTGCTCCCTCAGTATGTTCCCCTTCCTCTGCCCTACACATTATAACAGCCTGCAAAGCTACAGCACGGAGGGTCTTTGGTAACTCTCCCCATAGCCTCTCAGACTCATTAGCATAATCTATGAGTAAATGTCCCTGGTTTATCATGTTGGATTTTTATGATAGATTTCCTTTAATGAATGTAGAAGTGACTGCCATTTTAAAAAAAAAATGCTAAATCTTTTCACGTATTATTGTTACCTTGTGTGAGTGAAGAGGTTTTGTACAGGCAGTCCCCGGGTTACATACAAGATAGGGACTGTAGGTTTTTTCTTAAGTTGAATTTGTATGTAAGTCGAAACTGTATATTTTATCATTGTAGTTCCCGACAATTTTTTTTTTTGCCCCAGTGACAATTGGAGTTTCACATTTTTTTGCTGTAATAGGACCAAGAATTATCAATAAAGCTTCATTGCAGACAATTTTAAGCTGATTATTGCAGTCTGGGACTATTTTAAAGCATCCAGAGAGCTTCACCAGAGGTCACAGTGGGCAGAGGGGTCTGTCTGTAACTATGGGTTGTCTGTAAGTCGGGTGTCCTTAAGTAGGGGACCGCCTGTATTAAAAATGTAAAAGAAGTTACCCAAATTTTTTAAAAGTAAAAAGTGGGCCTGAGTATTAAACTCCAAACAAATCATGCCTCTCTGTAAAACTGACCAGGTCAGCATGGATTCATACGTCACATATCTTTCTATATATATTTTTCTCCTTTTTATCTTCTTTCTTCTTTTGTTTTGACTGTTACATCTGTCTACCTCCCATCTCTCTCCATCCATCCATCCATCTTCCATCTCTTGGACCTCAATGTAAATCCATCTGTGACTTTTTCTTTCTACCATTCCCATTTGTATGTCTGTCTCGTAGTCTGACATTTTCGGATTTCCTAATAAATCACACAGCAGATGTAAGTGAAACGTATGAAATGATTGGATGACATCCGCTCTTATATTTTTCTTTTAATGGACTAACAGCATTATCTCTCTAAAAGCTTTTAGGTGCAAAACTGTTTATAGAAATGAATATTTCTATATGTAAAAAAAAAAGTGTTCTCAAGGAACAAAAGCGGTGAAGTGTCTGGAGACAAAGGGACAAGGTCCTGAAAACCTCTGTAACTGTTCCTATTTAACTAGAACGGTAAAGTTAAGAGCATTAATGAGATGCCTATTATTTCTGACCTGATGAAAAGAAGAGGTTAGCTCCCAAAAGCTTGTTAAGAGAAGATGCAGGCAGTCCATTAAAAAGTATCATAAACCACAAATGTGGTGGAACATCATCCTTCACCGGCCTGAACTGGAGGCTACATTAATTTATAAACAGAATATTTCAGGACCAGTTTTAGCTTCTTGGCTTTTAACTTTGGCTCTTAACCCTTGCAGATCCTGATGTTTTTGTATGTCTTAAAAACGGCGCAAGGCCAAAGACTGCTATTGTCTTATTCTGTGTTCACATCTGCATCAAGAGCCTCCATTATAGGTCCAGTCTCGGGTGACTGAAAAAAATAGCACTGGTGTCTGACGGCTGGTTTTAGTGTTTTGTTGTGTGACACATCTATCACCTCTACAGAATTTGTAAAGCAGATGAGAACTAAGCCTGTTCTATTACTTAACAGGTGGATACAGGTTGCCTGCCCGAGGCTTTCGATAGATTGGGGAACTGCCTTCCCTAAGCCTTTGCTGACTCCATATGAGGTAAGCTCCTCTGCGGTGAAGCCTATGGCTAAATTCATTGAATTATTTTATTAGTTCTTAAAGTATAACAAAACATTTGACAAAAGCTGCATAAATGTAAATAGTGCAAATAATAATAGTAAACTTTCAAATATACTTTATTATAGAAATCTGTTCATGTGTCCTTTTCTTTTCACCTGCCTTTCTTCATGTAGTAAAGATCAGGTCTACTGATGGTAGATGTGTCCTAATAGGTTTCTGAGGAACATCATTCCTCGGGATGTCTTTTGTTATAACTCTATATGCTGTGATTGCGGAAATATAGAGTTATAAAAATTATGCAAATTACCCTGGGGCTACGTCACCTGAGCGCCTCAAGAACCATTGAATTATAGCGCAGTGCTAACGGTCCCGCTTGATGGGGGGGGGGCTGGACCGCTACGCGGGGAGTGCATAAATTAAAATAAGAAGCTCCATTAGCCGTTTGGGTGATGTAGCCTGAGCACCCCAGGGTAATTAGCATGACTTTTATTTCTGTATATTTCCACAATTGTGGCACATAGTTATAATAGAAGAAGTCTGTTCCTCGGGAATTCTTTATTAGGACACATCGGTCATCACTAAACTGATGGTAGATGTCCTTTAAGGAGTTTGGGTAAATCAGCGTTCTGTCCTGTATCCACTGACAGCTGAGAGTTACTCCAGGTACCTTTACTTTCTGTAAAGGGTTAAATAAATCATCCAGCGAAATATTTTCTAGGTATGGAAAGAGTTACTCATTAGCCTTTTTATCTGTCTGAAGTGGATGGACCTCAGAAGGCTTTTAGAAACACTGCTCACTGCAGGAGAAAGAAAGAGAAAAAAGGCACAGAGAAGCTATGTTACTTAATGAAGTATATTACAAAGTTATTATCACCTGCTGTATTCATTTATGAAATCAATATACCTAACACAGTGTGTTTGCCACATCACTCCCTAAACTGTACCAGTCAGTGGAAACCAGCAGGGGTGAGAGGTGGTGGTAAAATAATTAGTGTTCTCGAATGTGGTTCTCACTGAAAATGAGTTTGTTGCTCATGATAGGATAAAACGTAGCAGAGCTGACCAGTATTAATGTAAATCCAGTGTTTGTTTGATCAGCCATTCAAGGTTGAAAGAAGGCTGGTTGTATGGGATTACCAACGTGGAAAAGTTGCCTCAGGAACCGTTTCCTCTATTATATCACCAGTTCTGGGAATCTCCACTAACCTAACATAATGGGGCACATTTATCAAGGGTCCGCACACACCGCATTTCCATTGGGTTTCCCGACTATTTCGCGCCGACTATAATGCGACACTGGGGGCACGGCCATCAGACAACCCGACTGATTCGGACTAAGTGTGGGATTTAAAATTCAAATTGTGTCACAAGACCTGCACTTACATGCACCGGGAAAAAGAAGGTGAACTCCGGCGGACATGATCGGGGAAGCGACACATGCAGGATATCGGGCGCGCGATCTTAGTAAATCGCGCCGAACTTCATCCTCGTCGGACAACGCACCTCGGGGATCCCGCAGGGAGCGGGTAAGTAAATGTGCCCCAATGTGTGGATAATACTAGACATTTTTGCAAACTACACTTTTATAACCTGCTATGTTTATAGTTGTCCTAATATTTAGTATGCCATAAAGGTAAGTCGGTGTTTGTGTCTCTGTAAAGTGGTGATATCATCTGTGTATTGTGTGAGCCATTGAATAATGGAACCAAAAGGTAATATTTCACGAATTGTATACATCAGTTGTGTATTCCAAGAACACGGTGGTACGCAATTCCAGTTTATTGGCCATTCTACCTCTTGCAGCTTTATTTCATGTACCCAAGACTATGAGGCTGTCACTTCATACTGAACTGGTCAGGTTACTAGGAGGATTTACTAGATGGCTTATGTTGCCTGTGAAGCTGTTGTTAATATATTGTATATCCATTTTATGTCATTCTGGGATTCCTGCTGGGCTCCATGATGACATGTTCTCAAGAAATCACAGAATAAGGCCGGCCTCACATCTGAGTTGGTTATTTGTATCGTTCTTCTCCATTATAATATCAGAATAATAAAAATAAAGGTGGGCTGAATGATTGAAGGGACGAGTACTATCCGGGTTGATGATCCTATTGACTGTAATAGGGTCACTGGTCTTCTGTTTAGGTAGTCCATTGGTTTAATCTATGGAATCTGCAATGTTGGCTCCTAGTTGAAATATGTGGTCACTGCTTACTTTACCCATGAAAGAAGGTTCTCAAATTTTCATCCCCTAGTAGTTATTAAACAATAAAGATTGTTTGAACCCCCTTATTTTAATCAGTTTTGTTGCTATTTTAGCTCCTATAATGATGGTCAGTGTAAAATTCCAGAGTGTAGGGGGGACTCTCTAAACACACTTCATGATTCCTCTGTGCTATGAGATGCTGTGTGCTGTCCATGTGCTTGGAACACCAGAGTACAGGGTTTATCTACACTTTTATTTAGCTTCTGAACATTCTACTAGTGTCTGACACATGGAAAGAAAGAATACAGATCAGACATGAGGTGATGATATGGATATAAAATCTCATCCGTTTACCTAGATAAAAAAAAAAATATCCAACAAGCTTTTGGTATTGAAAATAAGAATCTCATCTTTTGGCCTGTCATTTGTAAGAGTCAGAACAAGAGATACAGACAGAAGTGTCTAAGAGCAGAACAGTTCTAGCTGCTCATGAAAACCAATCAGAACTTAGCTTTCATTTCCCCACAGTTGTTTATGAAATTAAATCTCAGCTCTGATTGGTTTCATGAGCAACTAAAACAGTTTAACCTCAGACACTTGTGATAAATCTCCCCCATATAGTAGCACATTTGTCATACGCTGGGTATAAGTGTGCCAGCAGTGTATGATGGGCCGTGGCTGACCTGTGTAGAATTGTGCTCTAGCCTGCACTTACTTCAGGGCCTGTATGCCAGGTTCAAGCTCTGATAAATTTGGTCAATAGATTTCATCAAACGTATGGTTCTGTGAGCTACAGGACTGGAGATACAAGCTGTCTGTATCTCTGGTTCTGTAGATAACAAAGCCACAAGTTGAAAGATGAGAATCTTATCTTTAATATGACACAAAATGTATGTTTCTAGGTACTGTGGAATCAAAAGATATTGGCTTCTGGAGTGACACTCCCCCTGCAACCACTAAACTTGACTCATGTGAAAATGAGGTGAGAAGAGGCATATTTGGCTGACTTTGGAGGAGATTTTCCTATGGTTTAACAGGAGAGATTTCACACAACAAAAAGGGAATTCTAGAAAAGACATTTCATAAGTAACCTGAAAGTGGTAGTAGTTAGCTAGTGGGGTAAAAGCTGGTGTCAGGTTGTCTTTAGCTACCTGTATCAGAAACACAAGCGTTTTGTGATCTGAAAGATGAGATTCTTAACTTTTATAGAGATGAAGATAGGGGCGTCTGAAGTGACGCTCTTCCTGCAATCTCTGAAAGTGACTCATCACAAGCAAAATATGTCTCTTCTCTGCCCATTTCCACATGGCTTTGGAGGTGTTGAGATTTCACAACACAGAGTGAATTCTAAAAAAGGACGTTTTATACCCTACCTGAGGGGGGAGTTAGTAATTTAATGTGATAAAACCTGCTGACAGGTTCCTTTTAAGGGATCCTCAGGCTTGCACAGCTCATATACTACCTGGACAGTCTTGGACTGTGTACAGTAAATGCCTTTTCTGGCTCTCCTAATATTAAGGTATCTGCCTATTTTGGGAGCATAGAGGAAGCCGATCCCTCATTCAGCAGAGCAGGATTCCTCTCATTGTGCATGCACAATATTCCTATGCTGAAGAATGGATTTACAGTCTGTTGCTGAGTTACATCTCCCATGATATACTGTTAGCCATACTGGATCCTTATCCCGGGAGGAGCACTAGTTCCATTTGTAATAGACCAAGACAAAGGTCAGCAATGTAACGCATGTCAGATTAGTGTAAATCGTAATGCAGGATTTCCAGGGGATCAATGGAAAAGGTGAAGAATGTGCTATATATAAGGTGAATTTATTCTGTGATTATGATGTGTATATATATATTTTACAGGCCTCTGTGGCTCTCAGGGAAGCGGAATGGCAGAAGACTTATCCCATGGATTTCTATTCCAATCAATCATTGGGTCCTTGGACAGTGAACCACGAGTCTCATCGTCCTCCACGAGCCACAGCCAGACAAACAAAGGTTAATTCTGTTCTGTGACCACCTTGTACTGTTTGTGTGTTGCATATGGACCTGCTTTCAGCAGCCTGTGATTTCATGGAGATTTTATCTATATTTTACTATAACACTTCACACGCTTTCTTTGTCCTGCCTTTGTATTCATGTTTTATTGAATGCACTCTTGTTTTATCTATTTTTGTCAGTATAAATTTGGAGCGGTAGGGGTTTGCGTTTTTGCGTCCCCCTGATTTTTGTACGCCAATTGCACCACCTAGTGGAGATCAATAAACTTGCCGCCTTTACGCTCCAGTAGTGTATATTGGACACAATTTATGTCCGATCTCCTGAAGATTCAGTCATGTTTACACGCATGTTCTATATTCTATGGTGTAATAATGGATAATTGCAGTGCAGGGGACATGAAGCGTGGCAAAAAAATGAAGCACCCGCGTTTTTATTTTATACGAAGAAGTAAAAGTCGTTTCTTAATGGATTTGCAGGAGCCTTGAGCCAGCAGGAATCTTTATATTGTAAGGGTAGAGGTCAGTGTAAGATGGAGAGGCTATCCATGCGGCTTCTGCCTGGAGCCGGCTAATGCTGCCGTTCATCATTTATCCTAACACAGTAGTTGCCCAATTGAAGGTCTTTTAAGTGGTATTTTATATTACTGTTTTGCCTTTGTGTTTCTCTTATCATCTGTAATGGAACTTGCACACAATTAGAAACTGATACACACCGTCCAGAGACTAAAAGGGTAACTTCATGGGGTGAATAGCAATGGTCCTCTAGGTAGATACGTTTATATCACTGCATTATTATAATAAAAGGAAAATGGAGTACAGGGTTGGATCTAGTGTCACACTGCTGTTCTCTGCTGTGAGCTTGAAACATGTAGAAGATGGTCTTCACTCTCCAATGTCTTGTTGCATTATCTCTCTCAATTTGGCAAGGTTCTGCTATGAGGCCACTCTTTAGGGATGTGCATATAAGGGCAGTTTTACATTAACTGCGATCAGGGACCATGTAGGTTCTGTTGTCCTGGAAGGAGCATAGCTGGGGGCGGGATTCCTTGCATCATATTGATTTTTGATGCAAGGAATCCCTGCTTCCTCACTAAACAGCAATGCTGAAATGTAATCAATTACAGCAATAGCGCTGCTGTTTAGTTGGGAAGCAGGGACTCCATGCATCATTGATCTAAATGATACAGGAAATCCCGGCTACAGCACTGTTCTTGGGCCATGCCAAAGGCTTCTAAATGTTCCCTGATCACAGATAATGTAAAACCGCCTTAAGAGTGGCCTCACGTCAGGACCCTGCCAAATTGAGTCTCTTTTCAGAGATACAGTGTCGGCACTGATGCTTATTGAGGTTGCAGGGCCTCCATGCATCATTGATTGATATGATGCAGGGAAACCCTTCCCCAACTATGTGGTAAGCTCTTGACATAGGGCTATACATGGTCGCTGATCACAAAAGTGTGAAACCCCCCTAGTCTACATACACAATACTATTATGCATAGGGGAAGTGCTAGAGGCTACTGAGACATAGCCCCACCCCTAGTGCACAGAGAGACCTGATTTACAGAAATATAAAATGCAGATCACTTGGAAATAAGAAGGATATCTGTTCCTTACTCAATGCTGGTTTTACTTGTGTGGAGATTTTGGAGCTGGTAAAGTCCTGATGCCCGCTGTTTTATACATCCCCGTGCTCCATTACCATCATTTTTCTATGTGAGAGATAAGTGGTGGGAGCGCAGTATTGCTTTTCTTGTACCCAGTTATAGACGCGAGTTTCTACAGCAGTAATTGTACACTTCCCATACAGTCATGTAGCCGCCAATGTACACAGTGAAATCATTTAGGAAACATAATAAACTCCCAGTGTGCGGCACACAGTGATGTTTTCTCCCTTGCTGCTTCCTAAATGGCATTCAGGAGTTCCTTCACTCATTTATTATGGTACAAAGCGGAAATTGCTGTACCTGGAGATAGTCGGTGTACGCAAAGGTCACTGATCCAGCAACTCCCGACATTGAAATTATCCGCTTTCCTTAACTCCTTTGTGGAGGAAAACATTTCAGAAATGGACATCTGAAGAGAAATAGCATCATGGCCTGTAAATGGCATATTCATGTTTTACACCTCACATATATATGTACTCCTCACATATATGTACATACATGCCCTGAGGGCTAGCTAACAATATAGAGGCTAGTGAATGAGGTTATATAGATCGGATTCAGTTCTCATAAAGGACACGATTACAGAATAGGTCTGTTCTGTAAAGCTGATGTGTGCTAGATATAAGAGAAGCTTAACAATACAAAAATATTAATGGCACATAAAGCATACCTCCCAACATTTGTGAAAGGGAAAGAGGGACAAAATGGCGGCACGCGGCGATCCCCCTAAGCCACACCCCCAATCACTCCCTGGCCACGCCCCAAATTTTAGCCATATTATAATAATAAAAATCATGTCAATAAAAAAAAAAAAAAAAAAAAAAATTATCCTCATTGGGATTTGAATCCAGAACCTGCAGTGTCCATGTACAATAATGATACAGCGCCCCAACCAACTGAGCTATAACTTCTGTGATTATCTAGGTGTAGAATTTTGGTAACTAAGAACTATGACTACTGTTACACTGTGACACAGATTTACTGCCTTGGTATATAGGGAGGGATCTTCTCAGAGGTTATTATTGTAATTATTGAGACTATTATTATTATTATGGAGACTATTATTATTATTATTATTATTATTATTATTATTATTATTGAGATGATTATTATTATTTTTACTATTATTAATAATCATCTCCATAATAATAAAAATAATAAAATTTATAATAATAATAATAGTCTCAATAATTACAATAATAATCTCTGAGAAGATCCCTCTCTATATATCAGTGCATTAGTCTGTGTCACAGTGTAAATGGCAGATAACACTTCTTAGTTACCAGAAATCCTCAGCTCTGTATCACTGGGCTTATAGCTCAGTTAGTTAAGCTTCTGTCTATGGTGCACAAGGTCCCAGGTTCAAATCTCAGCCTGGCCAAAACTTTATGTAATTTAATTAAATAAATAGCTTGTGTCTGGGGAAGCCCTGGAGACCATATATGGACAGATGCTGATCTGACCTGATGACGTGGTCCCTGCTCTCTCTGCTAAGCCAACACTTCTCTGAAAAGGATTCCCTGCCCGATGTCTGCTCTGGGGAACCCTAGGAGATGCAGTGACCATATATGGACAGATGGTGATATGAAGCTGATGACGTGGTCCCTGCTCTCCGCTAAGCCCGACACTTCTCTGAAAAGGATTCCCTCCCGATGTCTGTAGAAGCCATTCTGTACTGTGAGTTCTGGCTTTCAAAGTATTTACTATGCGGACACAACGCCGGGACACAGCGGGACCTGTGGGGAAAATCCGTGACAATCTCATAGCTGCCCGTGAAGCGGGGCAGAGGTAAGAAAAACGGGAAAGTCCCGTCAAAATCGGGACGGTTGGGAGCTATGCATAAAGGAGTACAGTATATCATTGGTATTTCATGCTTTACAAGTTTTATCAAGCTTTAATCAAGACTTATTAGCTACTTCCCAGTCACTTCTTCAAGGGAAAACTAACCCACACTAACTAAACATATCTTTGAAAAATGCTATTTTACTGTGATACAACTATCCGTATATTAGTCCGCATGCCTGTGAAGTTCCAAAGTCCATTTGTAAAGTTGACTCACTATATATACATATACATATTCTATGTTCAGACAAGGGGCCTGCTTTCTCTTCAGCTAAGCCAACTCATTATTCACTGTCTGTGTCTCTTGCTAAAGAGAATTCTTGAGGGATGGCTGGATAAGGAAGTTGAGAGACCCTGTCTGTCTGTGATTGGCTGAAGACAAATCAGCACCCCTCCCTAAGGTATTCTCTTTATTGGGGGCTCACTAAGCCGGAAGGACATAAATTTGTCGGACTACCACAAAAACTGACTGAAACTTTTCAGGCACGTGCAGCAATATAGGGATATTGTACTGCTGTGTAATAGTTTTTAAAGATATGTCTAGTTAGTATGAGTTATATTAAGTGACAGGTTCTCTTTAAAGGGGTTATCCTGCCTACTAAATTCACCTTATACATTTTTGCTGCTCTTGATTTAATGCTTCCTGGCCATTCTCTGCTTTATTATCCTTTCTGAAACGCATAAAAATACTGGTCGGCCTTTCATTAGCTGGGACAGATCAACGATGAAGCTGGGGATTGAATGAGCAGTCGGCTCTGTACGAGGGACTCAGCAGTAGAAACGAGCACAAGACTGAGGAGCATAAGGACAGGAGATGTAGGGGATCCAAAAAAAAATGTGTAGGATTACTTTCATTATTTTAAAATGCAAATTTAATTTGTCAATAAAAATTCTTTGAATGGGATAGTCACTTTGCAGATTAGGGGTAATGTTCTAAAAATAAGAGAAAAAAAATGGCAGATTACAGCCAATGACTGACCTCAGCAGTGTTCAGCCATTGACGGGCACAGACATTGGCACAGAGCTGCAGTGTTGTAGAGTAGGACAAACCCTTTAAAGCTACCTGCCGCAGGCCGCAAGCAATGGACGCAAGGAGCAATGTTTGTGGTCTGGGGGCCTTCGGCACGTCATTGCGCTGATGGTAATAGAAAGACCATAAACATGGGCAGGATTAGGACCTGCTCTGTCATTTTTGGATTGGACACTCGGCACATACAGGAGCCAATGAAACCACAGGGCCCATTGAAATTCATGGGGCCATGTTGAAACAACAGCTAGCACATGGCCAAAAACAAAGTTTGTGTGCATGAGACCCAAGTCTGTATCCTCATTTAATTATATTCTATAAGGAAACTTTTTCTCTGCTTTTTGTAGGGTTTGTTGCCCAAAAAGGATCCGTCGGAGGACAAGTGTTCAAAGTCAACAGATTGCCAGTGTCAGGAGCAAGCTAAGTAACCATGGGTGACGGCTGTGATCCCCGGCGCACCCCTCAGGACTACTTCTATACTGAATATTAGATACCGAAGTCATCTGCAGGTGTGAAGAGACAAAATGAGCCCATGTTTTATGTCGGCTCAATAGAGCTCAGAAGTATCATGATTCCATTATTAGTTTCATAGACCTGGAGAGCATCGTCTATTAACCCGTTCATGTTATAGAACTGACAAAGCATCGCTCCATTAGTTTATTACATTTCCATGCCCTGAAATTTGTGGAGCGTAGTCTGAGGTCAGGTTGCACCCAGCTGCACCCTCCGTCTCTGTCTTGGGGTTTCTCGAGCCGTGCAATGTCTGCAGCTAATTAAAAGCTTTTGCTTAATAAGGGCTTGTCTGAGCGCCTCCCCCCACCTGCTGCTGTTGCCTGGGCAATGAGGAATCAGAAGCCATGAAGCCCCCACTACTGGCACAGACTGCAGCATCCCCTCCTGCGAGAGCCAATCACCTCCTGTGTGGAGACCCACAGCGAGCGGCTCTGTAATGTCTATGTGATGGGATCACGGGCTTTAATGTTCCTTGGAAGGGGCCCAGCAATCACTGCGCCTGCAGCTTCTATCCTGGGAAGAGCTGAACTCGAGGGGTGTTACATTGATTGAAGTAAGAGAGCGAATAAACAACAAACAGCAGATGCAGAAGAAAAGCTTGAAAAGGGTCACACTTCCAGTCATGTGAAGTTCCAAGGACTTCATTTTCCTTAACACAAAATGGAAAATATTGTTTCTTTTTTTTCTATTAAAAAAAAAAGTGGACAAAATTGAATGAACATTTGTATTTGATGGCCAATTGATCAAAGATAAAGTACAGATACAGGATATATGTTCATGGATGTGTATAGATATTATTTATATAGCGAGATACAAATACACTGTTAGGCTACATTCACACTGCCATTGTGGGGACGTATATACAGCCACACATACCTCCTCATAGATGGCAATAGGTACCTGGCAGCAGTACGGTGCCACACACTTGTGCCGCCATACCGCACTGTACACAGGGAAAAGATAGAACATGTTTCATCTTTCTCCATTCATACAAGCGTGCGCCGAGCATCCCAGCCGGGCAAGCATAAGTCTGTGTAAATGAGGCCTAAGGCTGTATCCATACAAACTTACAAGTTGTGTTATTCACAAAAAAATTATTTCAATCCCTTCATACACACATTGCTGGTTACCTCTGCAAATGTATGAGCCGACTACTAAGGCCACAAATTATAGAGCCGTTCCTATTCCTGACCACATTTTCATCTTGGACAGTCCTTATTGTGGTCATCAGTGCATGAGCGGACTTCACATCCCGATGACACACAACCCACAAACAATAGACCACACAAAATCCAACACAAAAATAGTTTGATATGACTCACATAAATGCAACAATGCCTTCTTCTTATGCAATGCCTTTCTACGTTGCTGCAGTGATCGTGCCCAGCCCCGGCACTAGCACCTCAAACATGAACCGCACTGTTTAAGTGGGTGAAGAGCAAGTGAACTCCCTCTGTCACCCATCGGCACCCCTCAATCACAGGGTTTCGATGAAATCACAGGAAGCCCAGCGGTCCTTTGAGGGCTTCTTGTTGTGTTTTTTTATTACTCCATGACAGAGGTAGTTGACAGGATAATACACTGCACTATATTGGTAGAACATTATAAAAGAGATCAAGTGATCTCCTGTTGGAGCACTGTAAGAAAAAATAAAGTTTTCTAAAGTAAAAAAATAAATGAAAAAAAACATCCTTCCCCTAAAATCTCCCGTCCCTTTAAAAAAGAAAAAATAAAATCACTCTTTGTTCCTCCACCCCCATTCTAAGCTAGGTTTAAAAACTTATAGTATTTATCCTGTACGACAGAAAAGACAGAAAAAAGTGATAAAAAAAACCTTATTAACGCCATATGTGAACAAATAAAAATGACACAAATAATAAGCCCTCACATGGCCACATTACAAAACATTTTACATTTTATAGGACTTGAGAGTCGATGATGGAAAAGGGATTTTTTTTCCCCCCAAAAGGATTTCATTCTGCTAATGAAGGTCATTTTTAAAAAAAGAACTAAATTTGGTTTCGCTGTATGTGTGTTGACTCAATGCCATGTGCTTTGTGACTAGTCAGTCTGCCCCCTGGGAATGGCTGAAGAGGAGTAGTTTCCCCCCCACCCTCTGGAAACCGCTCTTCCTTGTGTGATTTTTAATGACTAATACCGCCCAACATCCGCCCTGCTCCCATAATTTTCATGTCCCCTTGCATGCATTCTTGCACCTGAGTGGTCAGCATCGTGTGCAACATGCACCCGGACAGGCTAGACACTGAGGCAGCGGGAGCTACGCAATGTACGAAGCGACTCCTGTACAGGTGAGTAGTGTGGCGCATGCACAGATGAATGCGGAGACCTTGCGGCTGGCTCCGCTTCATCTGCGCATGTTCGGGCACACATTGCTGACCACGCAGGCACAAGAATGTCTGATACGGGCAACAAGAGTTGCGGACAGTGGGGCGGAACATGGATTGGTGATGTCTGCTGGGGGGCGAGCCGGGGCGCATGAAAATGACTGGAGATGGGCGGGTAAGGGGCGGTATTAGTCGTTTGTAAATCACACACGGAGGAGCGGTTACCCAAGGGTGGGGGGGGGGAAGCTATCCCCCTTCAGCCACTCATAGGGGACGAATGGACTTGTCACAGAGTACATGGTATTGTATGGTAATATATAACTTTTTTCAGTAAAATCGATTTTTCATACAAAACTGTTTGGCAGTCTATGTACAATGCTCTATGGAGACTGGAGGGTGCTAAAAATGGGTCTCCTGGTGACAGGTTCCCTTTAAAGGCTGCATTTCTTTTCCCAAGAAGCAAGACCTGATACAGCTTTGCCTAGTGGAAATGAAAAAGGTTATGGTTTGTAGAAGGCATTGACAAAATGCCAGGCCATTAATATGGAAAAGATGTGCGGAGATGTACTGTATACAAAAATGGTTAAATATGTTTTAATATATTTTTGGGGGGGAAGATGGGGAAAGGATTGTCCTTTGTGAATAAGACCTGGAAAAGGTGACTGTACATTTTGCAGCTTCATTAACTATTCTATCTGATGAGGCAGGAAGGAAGACGCAGTGTTTTGCCGCTGATCATTAGTGGGTAGCGGGCGAATCTTCCATCAGATCACACATTACTTGTTAAAAAAAATAAACGTAAACACCTGCAAACTTTATGACATAGTAATTAATGGTTTCTGCTTCTCCGCAGACTAGAAACAAAACAGAGCCCCATTACTGAGGGAGTGATACTTGGCATATGCAGGATGCACTTTGATCTGTCAGGGACTTAACTAGAGGTGTAATTACAATTTACAAGTGGCAGCATATTTGGCTTTTATAGACAATCTGAGATTACAAACCAGACATATTGCAATGTAAGGAATATGCAAATAAGTTTTCCAAGATGGGAAAAGAAAAACTATGCCTCAGTGCTACCTTAAATGGAACCTGTCGCCACATTTTTACACACAGCGATTGGCAGGTTCCCATAGAGCCCTATTAACGGTCCCCCTTCTTTTAGCTAAAAATTGTTTCCCTCAGATCCCCATATAATCATCTTTATAATTTTGTCTGATAACCAGGGATATCTATAGCGACTCAAGGGAGGCCTGACCTCTTCGAACTCCTCCCCATGCTTTCTCAGCATGCAGCAGTAATGTCATGTGACCAGGGTGACATCATCTCAGGTCCTTTAGCCTCCTAACTTTAGAAAGTATACACCATGGAAATATCTGATCACATGAAGTCACAGCAGTCCATGCAGGTTGCTGTGATTTCATCTAAACAGATATATGCATAGTGTACAGTTTGCTTATGTTGATGGTTACCCTGATTAAATGACATGCTATGTGCTGAGAAAGCATGGGTAGGAGCTACTGGACTCAGCCCGGGAAGGCCACAACCCCAATTGCAGCAACAAGCAGCAAGAGTTTTGCATTGTGTACATCAGTTAGACCAGAGAGTGGCCACAGAGGGCACCTTTCACACAGCCAAAAACAATTTTAGTGAAAACTGCAATACATCATTTACCCTGTGGAGGAGCTGCAGGAAAGCTGAACATGTTTTGACAAGCAAACAACCTCTGTTTCATATGGCATTTGTAATAGAAATATGAAAAATAGTTGTAATGTATTGAGTAAAGCCCCTCCAGTTTTTTGTTCATTTACATTTTTAATGAGAGCCACTCACCAGTTCTACTTCAAAGCTTCATTAGCAGATGTTAACTACATTTAGGACATGAGCAGAGGCAAAATGTCGATACCTTCAGCATATACGGGAGACAAATGCAGCAAAGGGGATGCTACACGAAGTCTACATCACAGGAACAAGATGGGTTGTGGTTTAGTGAATGATGAGAAATCATATCTGTTTAATAACTTAATAACATAATTTGAAGTTTTCAGGCTCTATTAGTATTGAGGAATTTCACTTTAGCTTCCTTGTAAATTCCAGAACACTCTCAGTTTGGGGAGAGGGTCAAATGACCTAACAGCATAGCTTACAACCCACATTTACAGTTATATGCACCTATGGCTGCGGTCCCATGTACACAATGCAAAATACGTGGCGCTTGTCACTGATCACGTGTTTCAGTTGAAATGCATACATGATCAGGCCAAACCTCTACCCGTTTGGGTTAGCTTGTGTTTCTAAACACAAGTGAACCGTAATGTGTGACACATCTGCATCATGCAGATTCACATATGCATTGAGACATCCAGCAAAGATGTTAGGACTTGCTCTACACATGGGCAGATGTCTTTTACCATACACCTTCTCAGAAATTCAGATATTACCATACATAGAGGCAGACTAAGCCGATTTTCAAGAAAGGGTCCAGCTCTCATGTTGGTTCCATCCTCTTAGCCATTAGGTTGGGTGGATCGATTCCAGAGGAACTATGTTACTAGCAAACAAGTGATAATGAATTGGACCAAGCGGAGGTGGAAAGGTATGACTGGGTCCTATTTCAATCAAAGACAATTATATACAATAAAGGTCCAAAGGGACCTCACTGAAACCCATTTGTCTAAAATGTAACTTTTATTTCTCAAATTAAAACTTGAATATTGGGAGTTGCTTAGTGATGATTAATAGTGATATACTTGACCACTGGTTAAAAATCTACAGAGGAGTGGAGTGGATCAATTTGTCCCAATAAAGTCACCGGTGTCAGACACCATTTCGTTTGGGTGTCCTCCTGATGCTCACAAAGGGAGATTAATCTCCTATAGGTGTCGCTGGGAAGGCAACTAAAGTGTCTCTATTAGACTAAATGGCAATGTGTGCTTATCAACAGCTACACATTGCCTGTGGAGAGTAGGTATGAGTAACCCACCTCCACAGTGGTGCCTAGCTATTAATTCGAAGCCAAGAGCACCTAGCTAGTAGAGATTCCCTATTTAGGGATATGTGGTATAAATCGCATTGCCATATATTTCCCAGTAGGTATTTTTTCTATGTCTTGCCTAATCACGAAACACCATATACATAGCGCATCAGATTGACTTACTAGCTAGTGTACTCGGTGACTGTTGGTACCACTACCACTACCTATGCTAAATAAAAAGTAAATGATTATAGCCCCCCCGACATGTTTCGCCAACGACGTGGCGTCCTCAGGGGTGCCGGGGCTATATTTAATGGGTGGATGGGCGCGTCGGACTAATAAAGGTTCTGTTTGTGTCGTCATTGTCGATCGACTGCCATATGGTTGGCCAGTTGAGGTTGGAATTGTGATGGTCCAATGGTTTTTCATTCCCGGTATATGGGAGATTTTCATTGGAACCAGACGGGCTTACCTCATATCGGCAAGCGGCGCATGTCGGTGGACTTATACTCGCTATCCCCAAATTCCATCTGAGTGCGCATGCGTTTGAACTTTCAGTTAATTCTCGCTGGTTGTCAATATTGTGCGCATGCGCCTGGGCTTGAGGTAAATTTTCGCTGGTTGCCGATGTTATGCGCGTGTGCGCAGACTTAGGCTAAGAGTCAATTAGACTGTTCCATGATCTTATCACCATCTTCCAACATGACTAGTTATTTCAGGTACCATTCCGTAAAGAATATAAAGAAGTACCTCTATTTGTCCTTTGTCTATTTTTTTTACCCGATATTTCAATATTATGATTCATATCAACTGGTTAATGTTGTCTCCATGCCCATCTAATATCGGTATATTCAATACATTTGGGGGATAGTAGTATATCACTAAAACATTATTTAGATAGATTGTTGTTTGGCAAATATTAAATGCATGTGTCTCCCATAATATCCAGGCAAGGGAGAAAATAGATGCTCCCAGTGGTGGTTAACTGATATATTTATCAAGAAGGCTCAAAAGGATAATATCTTACAAGGGATACACCCTATTTGTATGTTGCGAACTTTTGTATGAGTGTTTTCATTACAGAAAAGCTGTGAATGTAAATCCCTCATTTAGCCCATTTGGACTGAGAGTGTTTAAGCGATCTATCCATCTCGCTTCCAACTGGAGGAGACGTTTGTCCACATTTCCTCTTCGGGGACCTAATTTCACCTGGTCTATTGCCCAAAATTTGAGGTGGTTCTTGTCCCCTTGATGAAAGAATTTGATATGTCTAGCCAGGGTGGTATCTTTGTTTGTCTGTACCGTGCTTAAATGTGCAGATACTCTTCTCCTCAGTTCTTGAATGGTCTTCCCTACATATAGTTTGGGACAGGCACATTGTGCAACATATACCACCCCTGTGCTTTTGCAGTTAAGGAATTTGTCTATCCTATATGTTTTTCCATTATGAATGAAGTTCTTGGTTTTAGTCATATATTTACAAAAGCTGCAATCCCCACAAGGGACAAAACCCTTCGTGGGTTGTAGCCATGTTTTCATCACAGTGCCCGCAGGTGAGAAATGACTATGGACCAGCTTGTCTTTCAGGTTCGGACCACGACGGTATGTAATGTTAGGGTATTTACTGAGGACGTTGGTAAGGTCATCATCAGCTAGAAGGAGTGGCCAATATTTCTTTAGGATGTCCAGGATTTCATCTGTATGTGCATCAAAGGTTCCGATGCATCTGATACTCTGAGTTTCCCTATGTTTCGATTTATCCTGAGAAATCAGGATATCTCTGTTTGTCATTTTGGCTTTCTGATAAGCTCTTTTTAAAACACGTTTAGGATAGCCTTTTTCCACAAATCGTTCATACAAAAGTTTACTTTCTTTTTCAAAGTCCAACTCATTCGAGCAATTCCGTCTCGCCCGTAAGTACTGGCCGACTGGTATGCCTCGTTTGAGTGCTTTTGGATGCCAACTACTCCAATTTAAAAGGCTGTTAGTGGCAGTTGGCTTGCGGAATATGGTGGTCTCAACCAAATGGAGTGGGGAGCACTCCAACGACGTTGCCTTTAGTGACTACAAATATGGTGACCCCTTTGGCGAGTTATGCACAGGTGGCACCTCCCCAAACTACTTCTCATGGGGAACCACCTACTGCCCCTATGACATCCATGATGTCCAATATGAATGTGGTACCGAGGATCTCTTTTTTAGCGTCAACAGCCCCGAACATGCAACCGCGAGATCGCGAAAAATGGGGCGCCAACAGCAAATGACATCAACTGATGCATTTGAAACCCTGAAAGCAACAAATGATAGGGACAAATTGGTGATCAATCTCTCCTCCTATGATTTGGACTATTCAGAATTAAGACTATTGCGAAAGGGCCTATCATTTACTCCTACTCCTCACTTTGACCCTTTTGTCTGGGTGAAGGATATAAACCTTTTTGCCAGAAAACTGGCTCTATACAAACACTTCTTGAAGGAAATGGACCCTACTATAACATCAATTCGGAATGACGAAAGGACAGTACAATTACTAATGGACCTGGAGGAGGAAAATATCTCCCCACCTAGAGGCATTAATCCACCTCTCACAAATCTTAAACCGAGATCTAAGATGACACCACCGTTTGCCCAATATCATATGCTAGACACATTTGTCCAATTAGTTACAAGAGACATCAAGATGATCACCCCTAGAGATACAAGATCTGTTGCTAACTTGAACCATCAAGAGCAAATGGCGCTATCTAAACTACAATCTAATAATAAAATTGTACTGAAACCCTCTGACAAGGGTGGAAACATCGTAATCCTTGAGCAAGAACAATATATTGATATGGTGAAACGCCTTCTTAGTGACAGGGAAACCTATAAGGTCTTACCCCGAGACCCTACGGTGGAATTCTTAGCAGAACTAACAATAATTTTGGATGAAGGACTAGAGAAAAATCTTATCTCCAAGGATGAACATAAATATCTCCTGAATCGAAAACCGACACTATCGACATTTTATGCCCTTCCTAAGGTGCATAAGAACAAGACACCTATCCCGGGACGCCCCATAGTGTCAGGGATGGACAATTTAACACAGGGTATCAGCAATTACGTAGATGCCATCCTCAGACCTTTTGTAACTACACTCCCCTCATATCTGAGGGATACAAAAGATGTCATTAAAAAACTTCAGGATGTCACGGTACATCCGGGCATTTGTTTGGCGAGTCTTGACGTGGAAGGTCTATATTCCAACATTGAACATAATTTAGGTCTAAAAGCGGTGGAACGTTTCTTGTACACAAAGGGTACACAATTTTTTGAACACAATCGGTTCACACTCACTTTACTTGATTTTCTCCTTACTCACAACTATTTTTTATTTGGCGGTACCTTTTACCATCAGGTGAAAGGTACCGCCATGGGCACTACATGCGCACCAACCTACGCCAACCTTTTTTTAGGTTGGTGGGAGGCAGAAATTGTATTTCATGAAAATAACACTAAATTCACAGATCATATAATTTTCTGGGGAAGATTTATAGATGACGTCCTCATACTATGGGAGGGTGATGAGGAAACTTTTTTTGATTTTGTACAAATCCTAAATCACAATGATATTGGCATGAGATTCACTCCCGAGTTTCACACTTCTCACCTAAACTTTTTAGACCTAACAATAAACATTGACGCACAGGGCAATATTGAGACCACCATATTCCGCAAGCCAACTGCCACTAACAGCCTTTTAAATTGGAGTAGTTGGCATCCAAAAGCACTCAAACGAGGCATACCAGTCGGCCAGTACTTACGGGCGAGACGGAATTGCTCGAATGAGTTGGACTTTGAAAAAGAAAGTAAACTTTTGTATGAACGATTTGTGGAAAAAGGCTATCCTAAACGTGTTTTAAAAAGAGCTTATCAGAAAGCCAAAATGACAAACAGAGATATCCTGATTTCTCAGGATAAATCGAAACATAGGGAAACTCAGAGTATCAGATGCATCGGAACCTTTGATGCACATACAGATGAAATCCTGGACATCCTAAAGAAATATTGGCCACTCCTTCTAGCTGATGATGACCTTACCAACGTCCTCAGTAAATACCCTAACATTACATACCGTCGTGGTCCGAACCTGAAAGACAAGCTGGTCCATAGTCATTTCTCACCTGCGGGCACTGTGATGAAAACATGGCTACAACCCACGAAGGGTTTTGTCCCTTGTGGGGATTGCAGCTTTTGTAAATATATGACTAAAACCAAGAACTTCATTCATAATGGAAAAACATATAGGATAGACAAATTCCTTAACTGCAAAAGCACAGGGGTGGTATATGTTGCACAATGTGCCTGTCCCAAACTATATGTAGGGAAGACCATTCAAGAACTGAGGAGAAGAGTATCTGCACATTTAAGCACGGTACAGACAAACAAAGATACCACCCTGGCTAGACATATCAAATTCTTTCATCAAGGGGACAAGAACCACCTCAAATTTTGGGCAATAGACCAGGTGAAATTAGGTCCCCGAAGAGGAAATGTGGACAAACGTCTCCTCCAGTTGGAAGCGAGATGGATAGATCGCTTAAACACTCTCAGTCCAAATGGGCTAAATGAGGGATTTACATTCACAGCTTTTCTGTAATGAAAACACTCATACAAAAGTTCGCAACATACAAATAGGGTGTATCCCTTGTAAGATATTATCCTTTTGAGCCTTCTTGATAAATATATCAGTTAACCACCACTGGGAGCATCTATTTTCTCCCTTGCCTGGATATTATGGGAGACACATGCATTTAATATTTGCCAAACAACAATCTATCTAAATAATGTTTTAGTGATATACTACTATCCCCCAAATGTATTGAATATACCGATATTAGATGGGCATGGAGACAACATTAACCAGTTGATATGAATCATAATATTGAAATATCGGGTAAAAAAAATAGACAAAGGACAAATAGAGGTACTTCTTTATATTCTTTACGGAATGGTACCTGAAATAACTAGTCATGTTGGAAGATGGTGATAAGATCATGGAACAGTCTAATTGACTCTTAGCCTAAGTCTGCGCACACGCGCATAACATCGGCAACCAGCGAAAATTTACCTCAAGCCCAGGCGCATGCGCACAATATTGACAACCAGCGAGAATTAACTGAAAGTTCAAACGCATGCGCACTCAGATGGAATTTGGGGATAGCGAGTATAAGTCCACCGACATGCGCCGCTTGCCGATATGAGGTAAGCCCGTCTGGTTCCAATGAAAATCTCCCATATACCGGGAATGAAAAACCATTGGACCATCACAATTCCAACCTCAACTGGCCAACCATATGGCAGTCGATCGACAATGACGACACAAACAGAACCTTTATTAGTCCGACGCGCCCATCCACCCATTAAATATAGCCCCGGCACCCCTGAGGACGCCACGTCGTTGGCGAAACATGTCGGGGGGGCTATAATCATTTACTTTTTATTTAGCATAGGTAGTGGTAGTGGTACCAACAGTCACCGAGTACACTAGCTAGTAAGTCAATCTGATGCGCTATGTATATGGTGTTTCGTGATTAGGCAAGACATAGAAAAAATACCTACTGGGAAATATATGGCAATGCGATTTATACCACATATCCCTAAATAGGGAATCTCTACTAGCTAGGTGCTCTTGGCTTCGAATTAATAGCTAGGCACCACTGTGGAGGTGGGTTACTCATACCTACTCTCCACAGGCAATGTGTAGCTGTTGATAAGTCTAATAGAGACACTTTAGTTGCCTTCCCAGCGACACCTATAGGAGATTAATCTCCCTTTGTGAGCATCAGGAGGACACCCAAACGAAATGGTGTCTGACACCGGTGACTTTATTGGGACAAATTGATCCACTCCACTCCTCTGTAGATTTTTAACCAGTGGTCAAGTATATCACTATTAATCATCACTAAGCAACTCCCAATATTCAAGTTTTAATTTGAGAAATAAAAGTTACATTTTAGACAAATGGGTTTCAGTGAGGTCCCTTTGGACCTTTATTGTATATAATGAATTGGACCAAGGCACAGAAAAAAAGGTGAAGATAAAATCAATCAGGGAGCCCTTTTGTAATAGAAGAAAGAATCAAGAATCAGACTGATCTTTTTCAATCTCCCTGCTACTGTGCTTACTGAAATGACTGCATGGAAGTTATCCATAAGATAACCTGTGCTTCATAGCTACTTTCAATTCAGCATGGGGCCATATATTTCAGCATCTGAATGTTAAAAGAATTTATTTTCTATATGAACAGATTTTAATAATATACAGTGCACATAGATAAAATAGCAAAGCAGTGGCAAAAAAAAATCTGTGAACATTTGCAACACCCTCGCCGATGCAAGGCAGAGGAGTGGTTGCGAATACGTCCCACCATGTAGCTTGCAGCCTGTGTAGGGTCTAGTCAGCCCCACAGCATGTCACTACATCACACTACATAGTCCTTATAGGATACAGGGATACATTGCAGTGGTAGATCCTGCCTGGCAAGGCAGGAGTTAATTGTTTTGTGTGATGTAAGATGTGTCATCCAATCACATGTATTGCACTCTATCTTCTGTAAGCTGAGATGTAATTGGAGGAGCAGCCACCACCTGACCAGGGGAGTTACAAGACCCTGTCAGGAAACTTCCAGAAGAAGTTAGTCTCTCCCTGGAGGGAGAAGAGACCAGTTCTAGCCAGACCTAGGAGTCTGCAGAAGCAGACTGGAGTAACCCCAGTCTAAACTCTGTACAGCTAGCATACCAGACCAGAGCAGGAAGAGCCTAGCCCCTGCCTGAAGAGTGGAGCTAATAGATAAGAGTTAGTGAGGAAAGGGTTATCATCCTACCTTCAAGGGTGATATCTGAAGCACTCCAGGACAAGCTGAAGCTTCCTATTAGGACACAGCTACCTCCCAGCCTGCCCTCTGCATCCAGGCTGGCGATCTACCTCCTGTGGCTCCCTCCAACTGCATCTCATCACTCCACCATTCTGTTAAAGGCACGTTGCTGCGGTTCCTGTCGGTTCCAATAAAGAACTGTAAGTTGTTTTTGTTCAACCTCTGCCTCCGTCTGGTCCCTGCTACTACGGCTGCCATCATCACAGGCACCCTGTCCACTACACAGAGACTCATACTCTAGACACCAAAGGGTTGCCCCAGGGAGATCCGCTATAGCAGCCTCTCCCTCATCATTTCTTGCCAACACCACCCTGCTGGAGACCTGCCAGGCTGTAGGACAGCCCTCCGGTTCCCCATACCAAGCACCGTGACACTAGCGTGCCTAGGCCGCAACCGCCAGCCACTCAGGTACTGCGGGCCCCGGCTGACTCCAGGCCCCGAGAAAAGGCTAGGCCCCGGTGGGGGATGTTGCACATTCCTTAGTGGCCCAGCCAGAGCCCAGACCTAAATCCAATTGAGCATCTCTGAAGCGACTTGAAAATGGCTGACACCAACGTTCACCATCCAACGTGAGGGAACTGGAGAGGATGTGCAAGGAAGAGGCAGAGGATCCCCAAATCCAGGTGGGAAAAACTTGTTGCATTATTTCCAAGAAGATTCATGTCTGTACTAGCCCGAAACTGCTTCTACTTAATACTGAGCAAATGCGATATTTTAGTTTTTATTGTTTAATACATTATGTCTAGATGTAGTGTTAAGTGTACATTAATGAGCAAAAAAAAAAAACTTTTTGGATCTTACCAATTGGCTGCAATGAAACAAAAAGTGAAACATTTAAAGGGGTCTGAATAATTTCCGTACCCACTGTATGTGTCACAAACCATTCTTATATGTGTCTGAACAGGACACTTGTATATTAAAGACTAAATTATGACCATCTGTCCTTACAACTTTTCACCAAAGTGAGGATGATCTCTACTCAAGTGCCTGCCCTTTCCAATCTGTCTTTGTTTCCAATCTGCATCAGGAGATTTATGTGCTTTACAGAACATAATTCAAGGTGTTTTTAGCTCAGAGAAGGTTCAACCTGACTTTCGATGGGAACGAAGAGGAGAACTCTTTATAAGTGATTCTTATTAATTTGGGCAGTCGATCTGCACCACGCTAGGTAAAATCACTTGTATTTCCAGAACTCATTCCCGATACTGGCCTAATTCACATGGAAATGTTTATGTGTACCAGTGGGGTTAGCGAAATAGGATTTTAGGCATCACATTCACTGTACACATTCAATAAGGGATCTTGAATACTCATGGTCCTCTATTATTCATTCTAGTACCATAGTAAATCCAAGTTCTGCTCATTTTTTTCTATTATATCCAACTTAGGCCACAGCGCTGCACAATCAGGACATCATAGAACAATGCTTCCTCAGTAGTTATAACATAGATCACTATATCCAGGATTGGACTGAGGTAACGAGTTAACACCATCCCCTCAATGTAATGCTATTCAGGAACATTTGCACCCAAAATATAGATCTTTGGTTTTTTTCATATTTGCAAAAACCGCATCTCTAAGTAACTTAAACTGGCCTACTTGGTCTTCACCAGGGTCGGAATGTAATAACTACCATCCAAGGATATACCCTATTCCCACATATCCAAAATCACATTAACATATACAAAAATACCAGTCAGGTGCAGGATTACATACACGGAGAAATGCACAAAAGTGGGTATATAAAGGTTGAATGTCACCTCTTCAGCTTGTAACTCGAGCCAGGCTTTGGCCCAGGTAAGTACATCAGATCCGTTTTTAAACAGGCTGTTTTTTAACAGGCTGCTTAAAAACGGCCCAAAAATGGGTTCAAAACGCCACGTGTGCCACCACCCTTAGGAGGTCTTTGAGGGTCTCCACCCCTCAGGTTACTATTAACCCATTCAATGCCTGAAAAGTGAAGGGGTGTCTGGTCGCCCTGGTGACATGTTCTAATGTGGCCAATAAGACTTTGCCAACCATTACCTGAGGTGAGGGAAATTACCTGAGGAGTGCAGATGTTCTCTAAGGCTATATTCACACTGCCGTTGCCCGCCCGTACCGTACCGTAGCGGGCAACGGCAGTGTACGGGGAGAGGAGGAGGAGGTGAGCGCAGCTCACCCCCGCCCCTCTCCATAGCAACCTATGGCGCACGGCCCCGTATTACGGGAAAAGATAGGACAGGTCCTATCTTTTTCCCGGGTACGGAACGGTACGGTGCCGCACGTGTAGGTAGGGTGCCTAGGGTGCCGTGCGCCCATAGGAGTGTATGGAGGACGTATATCGGCCGTATATACGTCGGCCGTATATACGTCCTCCATACGTTCGTGTGAATGTAGCCTAACTCTTATGAAAAGATTTCTTATGCTTTTACCAATGTAGATCTTATTACATGGGCAGAATAACGTCCGTGCAGGCTGGGCTGGCTGTATACTACTGGGGGCAAGCTGGGGTGGCTGTATACTACTGGGGGCAAGCTGGGGTGGCTGTATACTACTGTGGGCAAGCTGGGCTGGCTGTATACTACTGTGGGCAAGCTGGGCTGGCTGTATACTACAGGGGGCAGGCTGGCTATATACTGGAGGGGTCTCCCACCCTTGGCTTATACTCAAGTCAATAGGTTTTCCCAGTTTTTGGTGGTAAAATTAGGGGTCTCGGCTTATACTCGGGTCGGCTTATACTCGAGTATATGCGGTATATCCTACTTCTGCCGGGTCTCATGTTTGCTACCCTGTTGTTTGGTGTCATTAGTACATGTTTTACAAAATGCTGCAACTTTTGTAATCGACTTTTACCTCATGACAAACAATAATTCCTTTATTTATATAGCTCCAACATATTCTGCAGTGCTTCACGGAGCTGCCAAATCAGTCTCTGTCCCCAATGGAGCTCACAATCTAATTAACCTACAAGTATGTAGGTTAAAACCCCGGAGGAAACCCAAGTGTACTAGTGATATGTCTGTTATATCTCATGTACCACCTCTGGTGGGAACTGACCTCATCATTTTCCTGCATTGTATCATTCGTCTTTAAAGTTTCATGTATGTTATGCGATTATAAAAATACCACTAAATCGCGTGTGTCACATAGGCGGACATATATCATACATTTATCGTATTATGAAGTCAAGGCCATTCAGATTCTTGAGGAGGCTCCAAGCTCCTGATGGATTTGGTTGGCAGCTGCGCCAGCATAGAATTGCACCATGACCAGGAAACTTTCAAGCCTGAATGTATGCAGGCTATAGCGGGAATGTCCCGCACCAGCCACTCCGCCGCCAGCCACAAAAACACTGTCTGTTTGCTAGTAATTGCTAATACTTTAGGGCAGTGATGGCAAACCTTTTAGAGACCAAGTGCCCAAACTACAACCCATACACACCTGTTTATCACAAAGTGCCAACATGGCAATGTATTCCCTAACTTATTGCTCCCCGCTCTGTTGTAACTTTCAATCATATCAGTGCTCTGAGGACACTAATACAGTAGATAGAATGTTCCCCTGAACAGTAAGAAATATTTTGCCTGGAGAAGGAGCAACAATGATAATTCTCATCTGTCCACACCTCACCACCCCTCCTGTAGTCCCAGGCAGCGCTGTTGCTTTATAATAACATTTATCATGACACGTCCTGGGCTGCCTGGGAGTGCGAGTAGATAACTTGAGTCCTCTTTGGTGATGGCTTGGGTGCCCAGAGTGAGGGCTCTGAGTGCCACTTCTGGCACCCGTGCCATTGGTTCGCCACCACTGCTTTAGGGCTTGTACGTAAAGAAACTGGCATACAAGTCCTGATAAATGTGCCTAATAGTCTATAGTTTATGAGGATCACTGAAAAATGAATGGCAGACTGATCCAAATGGACCATGGAAACCTGAGAAAAACCTTAATTTTTCACTCCCAGGCATCACATAGGGCGAATACATATAGCCACACACCGCCATACTATTGTATATTGCAGCAAACACCATAGAATAACATCTGCAATCAGTGCTATAATAATGTTATAGGTAGCAAAACAAATACCTCCAAGCTGTTGGGCTACAGAAAGAGGGACAAAAAAACCCTCCCCATTTTTCCCTAAACAACCCCCATTGTTATGCTCATTGCCACACCCCCAAGCATAGCATAATATCGACCCGCTATCTCCTACGGATTCACAGCTTGCTGAACCTGCTGTTGATGTTTGACCATTGACTGCTGTTCAAGTTTTAATTAAGAACCGTAAGTTGATTTGCACAATGTTGCCTCCGTGTGATCCCTGGATCAGGCTTTATCACCATCATGGGCTCCCCAACCTCCATCACCCAGGGATCCCTATAAACACTTCAGGGGTAGCCCCAAGGAGAAATCTTTCTTCAGCCTCTCCCTCCCTCATTCTTGCACACACCACCTGCTGAAGACCTGCCAGGCTGTAGGCCCGTGCTCCGGTCTTAATACCAAGCACCGTGCCATAGAGTGCCCAAGGCCCCATAAGCCAGCCACAACGGTATTCTGGGCCCCAGCTGTCCACAGCCACCAAAGAAAGGCTAGGCCCCGGTGAGGGATGTTGTACATCCTCCCTCATATTGTGACCCCTCTCCTCTATTCCTCTCATATTGGGGTCTCTGTCTGATGTTTACTCGGAAAGGGGGCATGTCCATCCTAGGGGAGGATCTATCTTCTCACATGCTGTGCTGAAGAGATGAAGCAGACATGTGAGGAGGTAGCAGGAGATGCAGCTCTTGGCAATCTTTTAAAGTGACGTATCTTTGATTGGAACTGCAAGAGGAGTAAGAATGTGTGAACAGGCCCAGAATATTTTTGGAGGTCCTACAACTGGCCCCACGATTCTTCCTGTACAGAAAGACCCTGGAAAAAAGCTACAATGATGTCTGAATTTGCCTTCCTGCTTTCAACTGTATTGGTGTCCTCAGGGGGCTGATACGATTGACTGTTGTGTAACAAAAGAGAGCAATGAGTTACTGTTTAAATTGTCAAGTTGGCACTCAATGGTAAATAAGTAGGTTTTGGTTGAAGTTTGGGCACCCTGTCTCTAAAAGGTTTGCCATCACTGATCTAGTGTATCTGGATCAAGAGGAGGGACAAAGCAAGGCAGTTGGGGACAATTTCCCAAACATCCCAGACAGCGGTTGAAAACTGTCCTGCCAAATCTGAGATGGTTAGTAGCTATGAAAAAGCTCTGAGGTTGTGTTCACACACTGCAGTTACAACTGCATCACAACGATCTTCATTCACTATTGATGTTACATTTGGTACAGTTTTTGATTTTGCAGTTTAATAAATGTGTTTCATGAGTAAATTAAGAAAATGCAACAAAGACTGAATATGGCAGCACGGTGGCTCTGTGGTTAGCACAGAGGCCTTACAGCGCTGGAGTCATAGGTTCAAGTCCCATCCATGTCAACATCTGCAAAGAGTTTGCATGTTCTCTCCATGTTTGTGTGGGTTTTCCCCAGGTCCTCCCACACTCCAAAACATACTGGTAGGTTCATTAGATTGTGAGCCCCACTGGGGACAGGGACTGATTAGCCAAACTCTGTGCAGCGTTGCGTAATCTCTGTGCGCTATATAACTAAAGGAATTATTATTATCACAACAAGGGAGTTTGCGCGTGAGCCTCAGCCACTGACGTGATCTCCGGTCTCTGCCGTTATAAGTTGTAAACACCAGGATATTTGTAGTGATTACCAAGGGAACCTAACACAACGGACCCCTTAGAACCAGTAGTGGACACCCTCTGAGGTTACCGCAGATTACCTGCAGTTGATTTGTCTGTGGCTAACCTGAAGCGATTTACACACGCAATAATAACATTACTGCTACCGCCAAATGAACGTCCCCAAAACATGGCCATGGAAAGCTGCCATTTTCTTCTATTCTTTGCGGGCTGATTTTCCTCGGTCTGCCATCAATTTTGATCCCATGAAAAAAAGGCTCTAACTAGGACAAGCTCCACTGTGGGGTGGGCAATGTTCCATTAAAAAGTATTGCATTTTGTGCAAATGTTTTTTTACTGTTGTGAGCTGCTGGTTTTATACAAATACAATTCTGCGGTGGATATTGACTTACGTTGAATGTTTTGTATCCACAGCAGGTCAACTATTTCCACAGGTTGTGGGTGCTCAAGTTTACTTTCCAAGGACCCTTTGGTTTAATCCATTGCAGTTTGACTTGCTGTGCTCTTTAGGACAGGAATAAGTAGTGCAATCACATGAGGTGATCTGTGGTAATATACAGTTAATACCATTAATACCACTATATTAAATATAGTTTGAATTTTTTTTATTTGGTTGGAGTTATGAGATCTATCTATTTTATCTATCTAATCTATATACAAACATATGTATTATGTGGCTTCCGACTACTACTCTTATTTTATACTGAGGCCTCAGTAGCCAATCAGCGCGCTACTAAGTTACTTCCGGTCCTGTGGGTGTAGCAAGATGGCGGCGCCCGTAGCGGGGACTGATGGCTGCTCTAGATTGGTGAGGGTCCTGGCGCTGCACGGCTACAGGCAGAATGAGAGCAGCTTCAGGGAGAGGACAGGGACTCTGAGGAAGAACCTGAAGAAACGTGCGGAGTTCGTCATCATCAGCGCCCCCCTGGCAGTCCCAGAGCCGGGTGAGTCACGTGTCTACAGCCACCGCTGGGAGTGTATTGTCTGGCTGACACCAGAGAGAACTAGAGGTTCTCTAATGCCAAAACGATGTCTCTGCCCTCCAGCTGCATGTAAATATGGTTAGATACATGATCTGCATAGGAAGTCTCACCATCATCCACACATTGATCACTAGAGAAGTCATAAAGGTCATAGGGGAGTTAATTGTGAAATCAGTTTTAGTCCCTGTTCACACATAGAAGACCCTGTGCTGCACTTATCTATGTATAACGGCACCATACGATTTTACACATTGCAGAAAATAATTGCTGTGATACACTGCACACTGGGAGTAAAATGTGATAGTATTGCAATGTATTAAAGATACAATTACACCACTGCATCTTCTAGTCCCCTCCCAGGACAAAATAAAAGAAACTAATAAAAGCGGACAAAGTAAAAGGGAAAAAAAAATAAATATAAGAAAATATAGTGAAACTTCAACTTTCCTGTTAAAAAATATTTTATTATAAGAGAATGGAATAAAACCTTCCATAGTTGATGCTGCGTTTTTAATGACCCAGTCCCAACGCTGTAATCGAAAAAAAAAAAAAAACTTACAAAATTGTAAAAAGGTTGTATATTTTGTCTCCAAAGGCATCATAAAAAGTGATTGCAAAGTTGTACATATCCCTGATGCTACCAATGAATCGTACTGATCCCGGACTAAACTCCCCAGACACAAGTACCTGACATGTTCTGCTGTACACATGTATGAAAGACAGACATCGGCTACACAAGTACCTGACATGTTCTGTTATACACATGTGAGAGACACAGACATCCGCTACACAAGTACCTGACATGTTCTGTTATACACATGTGAGAGACACAGACATACGCTACACAAGTACCTGACATGTTCTGCTATACACATGTGAGAGACACAGACATCCACTACACAAGTACCTGACATGTTCTGCTATACACATGTGAAAGACACAGACATCCGCTACACAAGTACCTGACATGTTCTGCTATACACTTGTGAGAGACTCGGACATCAGCTACACAAGTACCTGACATGTTCTGCTATACACATGTGAGAAACACAGACATCAGCTACACAAGTATTTGACATGTTCTGCTATAACATGGCTGCCTGGAGCTGTTGTATCTTTCCTATGCAGACACCCAGGCTACAGGGGGCACCAGGAGGGTCACACCATTATACAGGCTGTCAATCAAGCACTGGGGGGTGTGGCTGTGCCTCCAACTCATGAATAAGCTGGAGAGCTTGAATATGCTAATGACCCATTGGACATCTCACAGGTCATTTGCATACAGCTTTAGGACCTCATTGCTTAGGTTTACAGGCATGTAGAGGATCAGTGAAGGGATAGAGGCAATTCTTTATAATGGCAGGTTATGAATATATATTTAGTTTTGGGGGTTAATTTGCCTGACGGGTTCTGACATGGTAAGGTGCTGACATAGTAAGTGTCCTTAGTTTTTCACTAAAACCACTCGGTTCAGGGATTAAACAAGATATGTTTCTGCATCAGTGTAGCTACAGCATTCTCAAGGTATGTTTGATTCGTAATGCATCCATAAAAATGGTAGATTTCCTTAAACATAGTAACTTAAACACTTAGTAAACTGAACTAGTATTTGCTTCTTTCTCTACATGTTGATCCCATAGAAGAAGGAGGAGATGTTCAGAGAGAAGACCCCAGAGGCTGGTGGTTTTCAGACCCTGAAAAGAAGGGTTTTCATGCCATGGAGGAGACCAAGTCATGCTCAGGATTAGAGGAATCCCTGGACTCTGTGGCGGAGGCGTTCACTAGGCTCGGACCCTTTGATGGAATTTTAGGTTTTAGCCAAGGAGCGGCTTTTGTGGCTATGCTGTGCGCGTTAAAGCAGCAAGGAGACCCCCGCTTCCAGTTTGACTTTGCTATGCTGGTCGCTGGATTCAAAAGTCGCGCATCTGAACATGCCCATTTCTATAAAGAGCCCATCACGGTCCCATCTCTTCATGTTTTTGGTGACTCTGACCGTGTCATCCCCGCAGATATGAGTCAGGAGCTAGCAGCCCATTTTGTTAACCCAGTGGTGGTCACACATCCAGGAGGACATTACATCCCAGTTCTCGCAGAGCAGAAGAAAGCCTACTTTCCATTCCTGGACTCTTTCCGAAAATAGGATTGTGATAGGAAATATTGGTAACTGAATTGACTGTGATTGTCAGTTGACATAATTATTAATGTTGTGTGGGGGTGGACTGTTGCGAGCATTTTTGTAATATAATTTATTAGGAAATTCTGTGTAGTTTGTAAAAACATTTATTATAGCTGGGACTATAGCTTGCACGGCGTATGATAAAGGCCCATCTGTTGCAGCGGATCCAGAGGCTTGGATTTCCTGAAGTTTCGGGTGCACTGCCGGGCAAGGCTTCACCAGGCCAATCTTGCCCAGTTATGCATTAACAAACTGAAAATTCCACAGTAAATGTTCTCAGGCTTTAGCGAGTGCGCAGGAATCTGCCAGGAACACCAGAAAACTGGTGTAGAAGCAGTGAGAAATCTCCCCGTGTCTCTGCCAGCTGAATACTGTTTAGAGTTGCATGCCAAGGACACCCTTTTAACCGCTTAACACTCTGCTCAGTGACTTAGAGCTCAGCGTCCAATATATCGGATGCAGAGCTGGTGCCGGCTCAGTTCAAGATCGGAACCAAGCCGGTATCAGAATACACTGGATATCAGCTGTAGCTGACATCCCAGTGTAACACCCATGGTCGTAGTGGGCTCCGATTGTGGGTGTTTAACCAGTTAAATGCTGCGGTCAGGACGACTGCGGCATTTCACTCGTCTCTACCCTACAATCAATCGCACCCCCTCCCCGATCCTGTAACGGCATCTTATGGGCACAGAGTCAGCCTAGGCACGTGCATAGGTTTACACAGCTAATACCTTGCAATACATCAGTATTGCAGAGTATTATCATGAACAAGCAATCAATATGAGGGATCAAGGTATCCCTAGTGTAAGTCCCCTAGTAGGACAGTAAAATAAAGTTCTTTGTCCTGAAGGCCCTTTTAGTCTGTTTAAAATGAACCTGTCACCAGGGACCTAATTTTCATTAAAGACAGATTGTAAAAGCCCATGACTCCTGCAGTGCAAAAATGCCTCTCGGCCTTTTCTAATAATTTGCATTACAATATAATTGTGTGTTATAACTTTTGCACAAAATCCTGGGGTCAAAGGGGTTGGGCTTTGGTTTGGGTACATTTCAAAAACTTGTGAATTGTCTGAGCAGCAGGCTGCCTACATCTTTGTGCTCCTGTACAGCTCCTCCCTCCCCCACTGATGTCAGGCTGGGACCTCTGAGAAGTAGCAGGAGCACAGGTGGGGGCTAAGATCTGAGGAGTGAGTAACACAGTCAAGTCAAATGTTGTTTTTTGAAATGCATCCAAACCAAAGCCCAACCCCAGGGATTACACAGAGGATTCTGTCAGGATGCAAGGTAAGTTATAACACACAGTTATATTGTAATGCAAATGCTGAGAAAAGGCAGAGAGGCATATGTGCAATGCAGGAGTCATGGGCTTCTGTAACCTGTCTTTAGTGAAAATGAGGTCCCTGGTGACAGGTTCCTTTTAATAATCAGGGGCCGTAACATCTTAAAAGTTTTCTGTAAATAGGTTTACCTTATAGAATAGTATAGCCTGGGAGAAAGCAGAATTGGTTAAAACTCACTGCTCAGAGCTGTTTAAACATGCAACGTGAGCAAAGAGGGGCATGCAGCTGTAAGCTTTATTCAGCCAGCATAGACACACACTATATAGGCTTGCATACAAAATTCTTATTACCATAGTTTTTGTTTTACATAATTTCTTAATTAACTATATCAGAAAAATATCCCCCCTCGTCCTGACACAATATTCAAAATTATAGTAAACCGCAGCTATGCTTTAATTAATAGAACATCACGATTTTAGCTTCATGGATAAATAATAAGTAAAAATAATCATGGGTCTGAACTAATATGTATAGAATAGCATCGGACTGTGGAATTGGTCATTAACCTCTTCAGCGCCGTTTTATGTTCTTTAGAGCTTGTAATTCTTTCTTTGGACCTATGGAGGTTATGTCATACTCAAGGCATTTGTTCCAGATCCATCCTCACGGCCCCAGGTTCTCCAGTTTCACATCTACGGATGGCCATGCTTCAGATGTTATCACATCTATCATAGGGACGGCTTGACTATGAAACATAATGCTCGTCTCCATCCGCTCCTTCTTAAAGAGCTTATTTAAAGGTTCATTTCCCTTTGGCAATTAAAAAACTGAATGTTAAATGTCAGCTGTGTACAAAGCACTGATGTGAGAAATGATAGGTCATCTGTGATGGGCTGCTGCCTTAACTCTTTCAACACCATAGGGTCAGGTAACATTCGGAATTCGATCCTTCCCTTGAGGATAGCAATTTATCTATTATATTTTATGTTAAGGGGAACCTCAATGAGAATTATATTGGAAAGTGAGGATATTGCATTTTCCATCAGTCACTTAAACATTCAGAGCATTTGCACAATAAATCTATTTTTATTATTAAAATGCTTATTATTAGAAATGTGGCATACAGTCTTTGTTTCCTAGATTACACTTCCGTGAATGAGCCTGAAATAAAGGTGTTTGAGTGGTGTAACATTGTTATGGTATGGACTGCTCCTCTGTGTTAATGGGTAACATGGGAATAATATAACAAAATATTACAAAACTGGAGTTAGACTTTTAGACTCTCACTGTCGTATTATACTTGAGGGGGTAATTCCCTACCATCAGTTGTGGTGAGACCTACACCAGTCTTAAGAATAAAGGGCCGCATGGCTGATGCAAGCCGCAACACATTTCTAGAATTCTCTTTTATAAGAAATATAACCCATTTACCTATAAAATAAATCGCCTCCACAGTCCAAATCAGCAGAGAAGGGTCTTCATTTGAGTCATTTTTAGTGTCACTTCAGTCGCCACTATATCTGGGCCTATAGCGCCTAGAAACATTGTCTTTGTGTCATATTAAAGATAAGGATATCTTTCTTTTGAATCATTCTTATACACAATTATATATTCTATGCCTCTTATATTTGATCAGATGCTCATCCAATGGTTAGGAAACCCCTTTAAGAATGAAAAAGATCTTAACTTGCTTAATATTTCGTATCCACCATAATGGCATCTGCTGAATTAACTTCTTACCATCTGACACCTATTCAACTGAATACAAAGTAGAAAAGATCACTGCCACTTTCTGTGTTCAATAAAATTCTTCAGACAGGCAGGAGCTTGGTTACGATATGTGCTGTTTTTATGGCATCCATGATGTCCTGAATCACAATGGAGCTGAGATGTCACTGACACGAGCATCCAAAAGTTGGACTGAATATCTCCTCTAGTTTTACAGAATATCTTAGTCATATGAATTCTGTTCGCAGAAGAAAAGCTGCTTCACCACTGTTACACCACCAAAGATGGTGGCACCATTTAAATGGTCACGCCCATGATTGTGTCAGCACCAATCGTGGGTGTTACCGATAGGGGTAAGAGTTTGGGTTCAGTACACAAATCTTAACCTTAACACTTAAGGGTCCACTCGTCCCTTAAGATAACCATTCGCACAGTAACCAGAAATTGTATCTCCTCATGTATAGACACTGGACTACACTGGTTGCTCAGTTAAATTTTGATATCAAATACAGCTTTATCAAGTTTGCATTTAGTTGCAGTGATGTAGGCTGTGTAGGGGATAATGCCTTTAAGAGACATTTACTCATTAAATGACTTTCCTATAGTAATGATCGTAGAGTCGATACAACTGGTCGTAGTGAAAGTAAATGCTAGATCCCGCTCTCCATTCATTAATCTGGGACAGGTTTCCTGACATTACACTTCACATTACACTATTACTCTTTCTCTGGATTATTAACTCTGTCGATGTGATGTCAGCCAGAAAGCCTTGTGAGGGGCAGTATTGTGTGCCGGAGCCTGGTCCCATCTCTAATAGAAAGCGGCGGATCTTTATAATGAGTTTTACACATCACAACTCTTAATAGGATATTCCAGAATTAGCAGAGATACAGATCTAGTTTATAACGTACAAGAAGGGGTCTGATCCTGTCACAGCTACTAGTAATTGCAATCTGCATGTATGAGATGGTTCACAGGTAGCGCTTTCATCCGCATAAGACAGCAGCTCTCGATGGAACTTATAAAGGGATGTAATTTTTCAATGGTCTTGGTCTCTATCCATACTCTTATCAATATGAATACAGCCATTCTAGTTTTATTTCTATTTGGTCAACTCCTGGCTTGCCGTACAGTAGCTGATGAATCACCAGGTGAGTCATGTGACCTTGTCCATTCCGACAAATGCCAAAATAATATATTTTATTACATTCTGCAGCCCTGAATTAAAGACACCTGAAATACACTGCAACTTTGTGCAACATCATGGGAAAATAAAAATAAATCAGGAAGAGAATTGTGGACTTGCAGAAGTCAGATTCTTCCTTGGGTGCAATTTCTAGATAAAGGTGCTTAATTCATCTGTGCAAACAATTATACACAAGTACAAACAAGATGGAGTCTTCAGGCATTATAACGTTAAGCAAGGAGACCGTTTGTGTGTCTCATAGATTTATGTGCTTTTGTCCGAAATGTGTATCAATCCAAAAGCCAAAGCAAAAGACCATGTGACGATGCTGCTGACGCTTTAGTAGACTCCAACAGATTTTCTTCCACAATGGTTTTGTATTTGGCTCAATCCATCTTTCCATCAATTTTAACCATCTTCCCTGTCCCTGCTGAAGAAAATCAGGCCCAAACCATGATCCTGCCAGCACCATGTGTGACTATGGGGTAGGGGTGTTCAGGTTGATGAGCTTTGTTGCTTTTAAGCAAAACATATGGTTTGGCATTGTGGCCAAAAGTTCAATTGTGGTTTCGTCTGACCAGAGCACCTTCCACATGTTTGGTTTCTCCATGGTGGCTTGTGGCAAAAAAAACTTTAAACAAGACTTTTTATAGATATCTTTGAGAAATTGCTTTTTCTTGCCTCTTCCATAAAGGGCAGATTTGTGGAGTGACTGATTGTTGTCCTATGGACAGACTCTCCCACCTCAGCTGTAGGTCTCTGCAGTTCATCCAGAGGGATCATGGGTCTCTTGGCTGCATCTCTGATCAGTCTTCTTGTTTGAGATGAAAGTTTAGAGGGAAGGCTGGGTCTTGGTAGATTTGCAGTGGTTTGATACTCCTTCCATTACAATATGACGCTTGCACAGGGCTCCTTGGGATGTTTAAAGTTTGTGAAATATTTTTGTATCCAAATCCGGCTTTAAACTTCTCCAGAACAGTATCACGGACCTGTCTGGTGTGTTCCTTGGTCTTCATGATGCCGAACCCTGAGACTATTACAGAGCAGGTGTATTTTTATGGAGACCTGATTACACACCGGTGGATTATATTTATCATCATCAGTCATTTAGGACAACATTGGATCATTCACAGATCCTCACTGAACTTCCGGAGTGAGTTTGCTGCAAAGAAAGTAAAGGGGACAAATAATATTGCACGCACCATGCTTTAGTTTATTATTTTTTACAAAAGTTTAAAATATTCAATAAATTTTGTTCCACTTCAAACTCCATCACCAAAATATTACAATTTTATATTGTTATGTTTGATGCCTGAAATGTGGCAAAACGTAGAAAAGTACAAGGGGTTGAATACTTTTGCAAGGCGTTTTATGTAAAATGCAGAGTAAGAGGTCTATTACTTCTTTAAAAACTTGAAAATGAGGGCAAATTACGTTATTGCAAGTTTTCAAATGGGGCTAAGACTAATAGTGTGAGGGGGGGGGTGAAAATATCTTGCCACAAGTGGCTTCTGCATTCAGAGATTTGGGGAAAAACTGCTTTTTACCATGGTAAAATGTAAACTTCCTTTATATTTAATCAATCGTAAAAAAAAAAAAAAAAAAAAATATTGCAGGAGTTTGGAAATATCACAGTGAAAGAGTTAATACCACAGTAGGCATAAGGAAATCAGTGCTGTGAACCACAGCCATGGTGCACCCCAGTAGGGCTTCTCATTTTAGCTCCATCCTAAATGACATCGGAGGAATACCACAACCATTGACCTCAATGCAATGTTATAGCGCAACATGGTATTGAACATTAAAATGGACAATGTAGAATTACTATAACTAACTCAATGCGAGCCAATGTTTTATCCCGTATATATTCACCTTAAAGAACAGGGTACATGACAATGGCTCCTACATGTGGAAATGTGTAGTACGAGAAACACAGGGAACAGGAAATGTTTCAGTAGATATTTCAGAGAAGTAAAATGCTCATGGGCTAATATCACATAATTGCTGCTTTTATGGAATAGGTTATTTTATCATAATGGATCATTAGTATATGATTTGCATCTCATTTTCACATTTGCAATATGTACATTTAGCTCAATGGTAACCTCACTAAGTCTCTTTGTCACCGACTGTTACATGGCTATTGACAAGGCATTAACTGAGGTTAACGACAGCTAAAATACGCCATCACCTTAGGGCTTGAGTACTGAAAAGAAATCTATCATTAAAAATCAATTATATCTTAATCTGCTGCAACATTTTCTGCTGTGGGAAATGACGGGTCATTGGGGGGGGGTTCCCCTTTTAAAATTGCTGAAAAGTTTGAGGTTTTCTTTGTATAATTCTGTTCACTTTCTGTATCTTAAAAAAAAACTATTGTATTCAGGGAAAAAAATAATTGCAAATTGGAGGTGAAAACCTTTTATTCTGTTTTGTTTATAGGAATGTATAGAAATATAGATTTTCTAGATGATATGTATTCTATGACAATAATGCATGCTGTGATTTATAGCCAGTTTTACAGTATACACATAGCGCTCAAAAGTTAGGGGTCACCCAGACAATTTTGTGTTTTCATACTTTTTGTGTACCATACGGTCAAGCTGCTCCCACAACAGCTCAATGGGGTTGAGATCTGGTAACTGGGCTGGCCATAATAATAATATAGCTTTTATTTATATAGTGCACACAGATTACACAGCGCTGCACAAAGCTTGCTATACCTCTCCCTGTCCCCAATGGGGCTCACAATCTAATCAGCCTGCCAGTATGTTTTGGAGTGTGGGAGGAAAACAGAGGACCCAGAGGAAACCCATGCAAACACGGAGAGAACATACAAACTCTTTGCAGATGTTGACCCTGGGACTTGAACCCAGGTCCCCAGCGCTGCAAGGATGTAAGCCGCCACGCCATTAAAGATTACTTGCCTAAATAGTTAAGGCATTATTTGGAGGTGCCTTGGGTCATTGTCCTGTTGTAGGATGAAATTGGCTCCAATGAAACGCTGTCCACAGGGTATGGTATGGTATGGCATGGCGTTGCAAAATGGAATTGTCACAGTCTCAGGGGATTAGTCCTTTGGAAATAAGTAAGTGGACTCCCTGGACCACCGCGGGAGATAACAACCTTAGCCACACCCGGGAGCGGAGTCTAAGTGAACTCCTGGTCTTCGCCAGAGCCCGCCGCAAAGCGGGATGGTCTTGCTGCGGCGGGGAGTCACCAGGTCGCTCCACGGGTGCGACTAGGCCCACGGTGGCAGCCAAGGTAGAGACACAGGGACCACGGGAAGGCAGGCAGGCAGGACCACGGGAAGGCAGACAGGACCACGGGAAGGCAGGCTGGCAGGACCTCTGAAGGACACTAGAATACTGGACCACCACAGGATTGCAGGACCGCCACAGGATTGGAGGACCACCACAGGAATAACACAGAACAAGGAAACCAGGAACACGGGAATCGCAGAATCCACAGAGGCATCTGGAAACGCTCGGGAACACGGAGGGCTTTCTCTTCAGTAACAGGACATGAAGATCCGGCAGGGGATGCTGGGAGTCGCCAGGTTATATAGCCGTGCCAGGAATGCCAGAGCCAATAAGGAGGAGGCTGGCCCTTTAAGGCTGGGAGAAGTCTGCACGCGCCCCCTCTAGTGGCAGGAGCACGTGACTGCATAGAAGAAGCATGCGGCCTACACGCTGGGAGCAAGAGTGCAGGCCGGAACCTGGAGAGGTAAGTGAGAGCTGGGGGAGTGGGGACCGCGGCAGCAGGCGCGGGTACACCCTCAATCCGTACCGAGAATCGCGGGTGTAACCGTGACAGTACCCCCCCCCCCTTAGGGCCCCTCTTCTCTTCTTCTTTAGTCCGCTGTTCTTCTTCCTTCGCCTCCTCCAATTCTTCTTGGTGATGAGACACCTTAGGAGGAGAGAAGGCACCGGGAAGACTTGGGAAGCCGTAGGCTGGGTCAGCTCTAGGCACACCGGAGTAGCCTCAGGGGAGGCCGGAGGCTGGCAAGCTGCGGAGTCTGGAGCGCCACTGGAGCAGCACTGGCAAGCTGTGTAGTCTCTCGAGCGGCCCTGGCAAGCTGCGGAGTCTGGGGCATCACGGGAGCAGCTGCAGGAAGCTGCGGAGGCTGGAGAGTCTCTGGAGCAGCTGCGGGAAGCTGCAGAGGCTGGAGAGTCTCTGGAGCAGCTGCGGGAAGCTGCGGAGGCTGGAGAGTCTCTGGAGCAGCTGCGGGAAGCTGCGGAGGCTGGAGAGTCTCTGGAGCAGCTGCGGGAAGCTGCGGAGGCTGGAGAGTCTCTGGAGCAGCTGCGGGAAGCTGCGGAGGCTGGAGAGTCTTTGGAGCAGCTGCGGGGCGCTGCGGAGGCTGGAGAGTCTCTGGAGCAGCTGCGGGGCGCTGCGGAGGCTGGAGAGTCTCTGGAGAAGCTGCAGGAAGCTGCGGAGGCTGGAGAGTCTCTGGAGCAGCTGCGGGGCGCTGCGGAGGCTGGAGAGTCTCTGGAGCAGCTGCGGGGAGCTGCGGAGGCTGGAGAGTCTCTGGAGAAGCTGCAGGAAGCTGCGGAGGCTGGAGAGTCTCTGGAGCATCTGCGGGGAGCTGCGGAGGCTGGAGAGTCTCTGGAGCAGCTGCGGGGAGCTGCGGAGGCTGGAGAGTCTCTGGAGCAGCTGCGGGGAGCTGCGGAGGCTGGAGAGTCTCTGGAGAAGCTGCGGGGAGCTGCGGAGGCTGGAGAGTCTCTGGAGAAGCTGCGGAGGCTGGAGAGTCTCTGGAGCAGCTGCGGGGAGCTGCGGAGCCACTGGAGCAGCTGCGGGGAGCTGTGGAGCCACTGGAGCAGCTGCGGGGAGCTGCGGAGGCTTGGGTGCCGCTGAAGCAGCTCTGGGAAGCTGCAGAGGCTTGGGCGCCGCTGGAGCAGCTCTGGGAAGCTGCAGAGGCTTGGCCGCCGCTTGAGCAGCTCTGGGAAGCTGCGGAGGCTTGGGCGCCGCTGGAGCAGCTCTGGGAAGCTGCGGAGACTTGGGCGCCGCTGGAGCAGCTCTGGGAGGCAGTGGAGATACCGGGACCAAGCTGGACAGGCGAGGTAGCCGGACTTGAGGTGGTTCAAACCTGGACCGGATTTTAGCCAGGAACTTGGTATGGGAGACCATGTCCGCGTCACCACTATCCAATAGGGGGGTAGCCCAGACCAGGGCCTCTCCAGAGAGCAGACAGTAGATGAACGCCACCTTAGAGCGTTCGGTGGGGTACTGGGAAGATAACAGTTCAAGGTGCTGCGAGCACTGGGAAATAAATCTCCAGCACAATTTGGGGTTGCCATCGAATTTGTCCGGCAAAAAATTTTCGGGTCCAGTCTCTACTGCCAAAAAACATTGTGGGGTGACTGAAGCAACGGGAGGAGTCGAGGGAGCCTGCTTCTGGGAGGCAATCATCCGAAGAGTGGCAGCAAGTTTGTCCAAGAGTTCCTTTTGGACAGCAATCTCTTTGGACTGCCGGGGGATGGTGCTAGGGAGGTCACCCAGTAGCAGGTACGGATCCTCGACACAGTCCATGGCTTTTGCAGGATACAAGACCTTGGCGGAGTCCATGGCCGGATTTTACTGTCAGTCTCAGGGGATTAGTCCTTTGGGACTAAGTAAGTGGACTCCCTGGACCACCGCGGGAGATAACAACCTTAGCCACACCCGGGAGCGGAGTCTAAGTGAACTCCTGGTCTTCGCCAGAGCCCGCCGCAAAGCGGGATGGTCTTGCTGCAGCAGCGGGGAGTCACCAGGTCGCTCCACGGGTGTGACTAGGCCCACGGTGGCAGCCAAGGTAGAGACACAGGGACCACGGGAAGGCAGGCAGGACCACGGGAAGGCAGTCAGGCAGGACCACGGGAAGGCAGGCAGGACCACGGAAAGGCAGGCTGGCAGGACCTCTGAAGGACACTAGGATACTGGACCGCCACAGGATTGGAGGACCGCCACAGGATTGCAGGACCGCCACAGGAATAACACAGAACAAGGGAACACAGGAAACCAGGAACACGGGAATCACAGAATCCACAGAGGCATCTGGAAACGCTCGGGAACACGGAGGGCTTTCTCTTCAGTAACAGGACATGAAGATCCGGCAGGGGATGCTGGGAGTCGCCAGGCTATATAGCCGAGCCAGGAATGCCAGAGACAATAAGGAGGACGCTGGCCCTTTAAGGCTGGGAGAAGTCTGCACGCGCCCCCTCTAGTGGCAGGAGCACTTGACTGCATGGAAGAAGCATGCGGCCTACACTCTGGGAGCAAGACTGCAGGCCTGAGCCTGGAGAGGTAAGTGAGAGCTGGGGGAGCGGGGACCGCGGCAGCAGGCACAGGTACACCCTCAATCCGTACCGAGGATCGCGGGTGTAACCGTGACAGGAATGATTGCCTTCCTTATACAAAATCTCCGACCTTGTGCAATTATCCGACTTTACCAGCACAAAACAACCCCAGACCATCACATGACCTCCACCACGGATGGCATCTTCCCGCATCTTTCAGTTGTTCTGCCTCTCACACAGATGTTCTTGTGTGTGATCCAAACACCTCAAACTTAGATTTGTCTGTCCAGTGTCTGTGTTTTTTTTTGCCCATATTGATCTTTTCCTTTTATTATCCAATCTCCGGTATGGCTCAGCCACTAAGCCCTGAATGTCAGCATCCTGGAGTCGCCTCTTCAATGTAGAGGTTGACGCTGTCATTTTGCGATTGAAATTTAGTAAAGGTGCCAGTTGAAGACCTGTGAGGGGTCTTTTTCTCAAACTGTTTTGTTGCTTAGTTGTGCTGCGAGGCCTCCCACTTCTCTTTCTACTCTGGTAAGAGCCTGTTTGTGCTATCCTCTAAAGGTGACTAGTAAACACTGTTGTAGGAAATTTTCAGTTTCTTGGCAATTTGTAGCAATGTGTGTTCTAAGAACTAGAATAGATTGTCGAGTTTTTTTTCTGCCCATTGTGAGAGCTTCATAGAACAAACAAATGTGATGCTCCAGATTTTCAACCAGATCAAAGGAAGGTCAGTTTATAGCTTCTCTAATCAGCTAAACTGTTTTCAGCTGTGCTAGCATACTTGAACAAGGGTTTTCTAAGGGTGGAGTCACATGTAGTTAAAACTGCATCAAAATCAGCTTTGAGGTGGTCTTTAAAAATAATTGTATATCAGGCCTCCTTCGAGGCTTCTGTTGTTCCTCAGTGCTGCCCTTCACTACCTCTTTCATGTTTGTTTACAGAAGCCGGTGCTCCCATCCCAACGACTTCTGCACACATATTAACAGTGATGCTGTATCGGGTGAACGGTGGGGGTCGTATTGTAGCGACAGCCTCTGTAAACAAACAGGGCAGTGGCATGGGACAATGGGAGAGCCAGAGGAGGTAAGTATAAGATATTTATTGTTTTCATAGCCCCTCCTCCCACCCCCAAGCCTGATATGCAATTTTTTTAAAGGGGTATTCCCATTTCAGCAAATGAATGTTATTGTTTGTATTATAAAAAGTTATACAACTATCCAATACACTTTCTGTATTAAATCCTCATGGTTTTTTTTTTTAGATCCCTGCTTGCTGTCCTTCTATAGAAAGCCCCTATGTTTACTTCCAGTGGACAGAAATCTGACCATGGTCACACAGGTGCACGGCTCGTTAGTATCACAAAGAGTAATCAGAGCTGTGTGATATAACGAGCCGTGCACCTGTGTGACCATGGTCATATGTCTGTCCACTGGAAGTAAACATTGACAGCAAGCAGAGATTTAGAAAACCATGAGGGATTGATACAGAAAGTGTATTGGAAAGTTGTATAACTTTTTATAATACAAACAATAACATTCATTTGCTGAAATGGGAATACCCCTTTAAGTCTGGACAATCCCTTTAGCTTAGTGGCCAAATCAAGGTTTGAAGGATATAGTCATTTTTAGTAAACATTTTTTAGAAAATCTTTAAATATTTCTAAAAATATGTTTAACTTAAAGGGAACCTGTCACCAGTAGACCCATTTTTAGCACTCCACCAGTCCCCACAGAGCATAGTACATACACTGCCAAAGTGTTTTTGTATTAAAAATTGGTTTTACAGGAAAAAAGATATGTTATATTGTACCTTTCATTAGCATTTGCTGTGTGACTAGGCAATTGCCAATTGGGAGGGGCTGGAAAGGAGCAGTCCCCCCCCACCCTTGGGAAACATGGGACCTTTTCAAATATATGAATAACTCCCCACACTCGGGATTGGCTGTAGAGGAGCAGGGGGCGTCCCTAAGCCAAGTGATGGGTGTTTTCATATATTTGAAAAAGTCACATGGAGAAGCTGTTCCCCAAGGGTGGGGGGGGCTGCTCCTTTCCAGCCCCTCCCAAATGGCAACTGCCTAGTCACACAGCACATGCTAATGAAAGGTACAATATAACATATCTTTTTTTCTGTAAAACCAATTTTTAATACAAAAACACTTTGGCAAAGTATGTACTATGCTCTGTGGGGACTGGGGGAATGCTAAAAATGGGTCTCCTGGTGACAGGTTCCCTTTAAAAACTTTACCTGCATGGCTCTTCAAAGCCACAAAAACAGAAATTGCACCGAATTTAATTCTTAAGTGAATTCTTTAAGTCTAAAGAACCAGACCAAGCCCATGGACAATAATAGACAATCCTCATGATACAGGCAGATAAAAGAAATCTATCCAGGGAGCAGCAACTCGCTACAAGCCAACTTCTTACAGTTTTGACACCTGGAAAGGGGTTAACACAAATTTCCATTATTTTTTAAGCTATAACTATTGCTCATAGCTACAGGGATGTAGGTGAATCACTTTTTCAACTCTCGCTATCAATTGCAGAAATAATACATTAAAATGTGATTTACATAAATCGGTATTTATTGACATGCTGTTCCAGTGAGATATAGAGCCTCGGTGTACAAAAAAGGGAAGGTCACTCCGCAGACTGCACCCAGAAAACGGAAAGCGCTCAAAGCGAGGAATAAGAAAACCTGTTGTACTCCTCTACAGGAGGAGATTGCCGTAAACCGAATCTCCTGCCCATTGCAGTTGGGTTAATCAATAGCAGATAGGGCGCTCTTCTCTTTCATGTTTCCAGATTCATAGCTTATTGATCCTATCAGCTGCGTCCATGCAGAACTTCAAATACATAGCTCAGCAATAGCTTCTTCATTTACACACATTAGCAATCATTTCTGCCTCTTGATCTACACAGGGTCCTTGCTGTTTCTTTTCTTAGAAAATGGATGTGTCCTTCCCTGGTGATTTGGCACAATTTGGCAGACACTGCCCATATAAATACCCTGGGTACAGCCGCTGACCTCTGCACTTCTGTCTGCTGTAGATAAGTTTACCTCCATGCTGCTATTGTTTATCTACAGGAAAAAGCTGCTGACGGTCCAAACTACAAGACTGCTCCATGTTTTCAGGTTTTATGTGGTTTGGTCCCTGTGTAGTTTATCACATCAACATATTTGAGGCTATCCCACAAAGCTTGCCATCATTTTGGAGAGTGTGGCCTTAAACAATTTTTATGTTTTGAAGAAGAAGATGAAGATCTCAGAATGTCTATTTTATATTGTATACTGTATGGACATAGATAATAATGCAAGAAATGCAAAGAATAATCCCAGATGTTTGCCCTTGTAGCCGTAGTCTTCCCACCTTCTTTTACCATCCTCTCCGTAAAGGATAGAGGGATATTATGTCTTATTTTCATTAGATCCATTTTTCAAAGCTTCTAAAAGAAGAAATAACATTTTCTTATATTTTGTTTTTTTTTTAAGTCCCATCAACATCTTCCATTTTGAACCTATGATGTGTGCTTTATGCTCTTCTGCCTAGACATACAGTAGGACTCAACACAACTGTAAAACTCCCAACAAAGTAAGTGTTCTCCTTACAAGAGACTTTGCCAATTAAGGCCGCCTTATAGACGTGTGGAGACATAGCCATTGATGCTTCAATAGGAGATTCTGGGAAATAAGCAAATATGTTTTCCAGGTTGGCAAAGGAAAAATAATGCCTCATTTTTCTACTTTGAAAGGCAGTCCTCTTACCATCAAGTATGACTTACAAGAAGTCTTAAGACTAGAGATGAGCGAGCACTAAAATGCTCGAGTGCTCGTTATTCGAGGCGAACTTTTCCAGATGCTCGAGTGCTCGTCTCGAATAACGAGCCCCATTGAAGTCAATGGGAGACTCGAGCATTTTTCAAAGGGACCATGGTTCGGGAATAAAATGTGTTAATTAATTGAAAAAGAATGTCTTCTGATAAGTTAGCAGATGTATGCAAACATCTGCAATCTATTCTTCACTGTTCCGCGCGTATATTATCTCCCGACAAGTTAGCAGATGTGAATAACAGTGAAGAATAGAATAAAAACAGTGAACACAGTGAACACAGGATCATTTAAGTGAAAAATGCAGTGAAGAATAGATTGCAGATGTTCGGCACATCTGCTTACTTGTCGGGAGATACGCTGTCCCGGGATCCGCTGCTCTTCTTCCACTGAAGTCTCCCCGATGTCTCCGTGCTGCTGCCCGATGTCTCCGTGCTGCTGCCCGATGTCTCCGTGCTGCTGCCCGATGTCTCCGTGCTGCCCCAAGTCTCCGTGCTGCCCCAAGTCTCCGTGCTGCCCCATGTCTCCGTGCTGCCCCATGTCTCCGTGCTGCCGCTTCCCCGGTGTCTCTGTGCTGCTCCTCGATGTCTCTGTCCTGCTCACCGTGCTCTTCAATGTGTTCTTCACACATATATATTGTTCTTCACATACTATTTTGTTCGCACCGTTCCGCGCGTATCTTCCGACAAGTAAGCAGATGTGCCGAACATCTGTAATCTATTCTTCACTGTGTTTTTCACTTAAATGATCCTGTGTTCACTGTTTTTATTCTATTCTTCACTGTTCTTCGCTGTGTTTTTTAAATTAAATGCTCGATCTCGAGCAGGGGAAATACTCGTCCGAGCAACGAGCCGTTTCGAGTACCTTAATACTCGAACGAGCATCAAGCTCGAACGGGTATACTCGCTCATCTCTACTTAAGACATGATGTGGGATTAATCCAAACCAGTACAGGCAGTCCCACATACAAGATAAGTACTTTAGGTTTGTTCTTAAGTAGAATTTGTATGTAAGTCAGAAACAGGTATATTTTGTAATTGTAGCTCCAGAAAAAAATGTTTTTGTCCCAGTGATAATTGGATTTTTAAAATTTTGTGCTGTAATGGGACCAAGGATTATCAATAAAACTTCATTACAGACACCTTACAGCTAATCATTGCAGCCTGGGACTAAAGTAACATCCAGAGAGCTTCACCAGACGTCACAGTGGGCAGAAATTTGTTTTGGATACAGCCAGCCACGGGATACAGAAAGGTTGGGGACCACTGCTGTATTATATAGATTATATACAGTAAATAGATTACTCTGCCTTATTTACTTATGTTTCAATTTATCACATTTTCAATATCCATGCTACTTCTTTTACAAAGAAATGCCATGAACCGTACCATTCCTTCTAGGATAGAAGACAGAATGCTGAAAACCTTTCTCTTTGTCACTAAGGAGACGGCAGCAGGGATGGAGGAGAAGGGGCAATTTAACAGACTTTTTAATTGATCCTAAATTATCAGGCTTTTTATCATGTTTCCTCTAAAATGATCTACAGATACAAAGTGAGCTCAGGTTATAGATTACTGAGAGTTTCTGTATGAACTGCAGGTTACCTGTCACTGTAATTGGGATTACTCATGGCCATCTATGAAAGAAGCCTCCTCCACATTACATCAGAAAAATACAGAAGTGTTTTTTATGAAGAGGCTTATAGATTTTCAAGATGCAGAGGATGTTCATTACTAAATCTTAGCTTTAGTAATAGCAATGATAAAGAATGGATGGATGGCGGATGGGACTCAGTGTGTTGTAGGATCCAGACCCGGACTACAAGGCAGCTCTGGCAAACAAACGTATTGCCGTCCAGATACAAAGTAGTGAGATTAACCCTGACACTACTGCATTTCATGCGGTTTACTTAGCCTCTATTGTAAATGGAATGGGGCTTATTTAGAGGAATCTATTGGATCATCTCTGCATGGAAAACATCATTACAGAACAAAGGACTAATTCTTTAAGTCCTGCTCCTAAGAAAGTGAAATAAGGCCCCCCACATAGTCTGAATAATGCCTATGAAAACAGAACCGTATGACTTGTATGTGATATTTCCAGTAAACTATATGGCATATCAACAGAAAAAAATATAGAACTGTTACAATTCACACTTATGCATATAGCATATACAGGCAGTCCACTACTTAGGAACACCCGACTTACAGACGACTCCTTGTTACAAACGGGACTCTGGATGTTGTTAATTTACTGTCATTTAGTCCCAAGCTAAAATTATAAGCTGAAACAGTTGTCAAAGGTAACTGCAATTATGATTTATTATTAATCCTGGTTCTTATGACAACCCATAATGTTTAAAATCCAATTCTTACACAGACATTTTGTCTGGGGTTACAACTATTCAGTTCTAACCTGCATACAAATTCGGACAAACCTTCAGAACCCATCTTGTGCGTAACCCGGGGACTGACTGTATATGGAGATGCCACACCTGACCATAAAACAGTGATTAATGGGGGGATGGATAATATATTGATTGCTGTATATGAGCTGGGGTATATGCTGTATATGAGCTGTATATAGTGATTGCTGGGGTAACTGTATAGAGTGATTGCTGGGGGAGCTATATACAGTGATTTCTAGGGGCTGTATACAGTGATTTTTGGGGGAGCTATATATATTGATTACTGGGGGCTGTATATAGTGATTACTAGGGGCTGTATATAGTGATTACTAGGGGCTGTACACATTGATTGCTGGGAGAGCTTTATATAATGATTGTTGGGGGAGCTATATATAGTGATTATTGGGGGCTGTATATAGTGATTGCTGGGGGAGCTGTATATAGTGATTGCTGGGGACTGTACATAGTGATTTTTGGGGGAGCTATATATAGTGATTACTGGGGGCTGTATATAGTGATTACTAGGGGCTGTACATAGTGATTGCTGGGAGAGCTGTATATAATGATTGTTGGGGGAGCTATATATAGTGATTACTGGGGGCTGTATTCAGTGATTGCTGGGGGAGCTGTCTATAGTGATTACTGGGGGTGTATATAGTTATTACTGGGGAGGCTGTATATTGTTGTTGCTGGGGGGCTGTATATAGCGATTGCTGTTCTCTGTCTGGACTAGATTCAATGGGGGCCCCACTCAGATTTTGTGCCCAAGGGCTCCCACCAACCTTAATGTGTTGCAATCTCTGATAAAACACTGACAGGCACGCTTAGGTACACATTATTTTGTCTTGTCAGACACAAGGCAGCTGCAACACAATACTGGCCACGACACTTCTTAAACACATGTGCAAGTTCCAAAGACATTCATTTCAGTGCAAAGTCAGACAGAAAATTAGCGGAGCCAGAATAATAGATCTGTGCCATTCTTTGTGGATCGCATTATCCTTTACTGCAGAGGTGCCCAACCTTTTTTTCGGTCCAAGAGCCGCATTATCATACCGCTACCGTATAGGGGGCCGCACTATTAACCAAAACCCTAGACGTGTCAAAAACCACAGCACAGCGCAAAAATAAATATATACATAAATATATAGGAGACCTCACACATGTCCCAGTGGTATATAGTGGCCCTCACACATGTCCTAGCAGTATATAGTGGCCCTCACACATGTCCTAGCAGTATATAGTGGCCCTCACACATGTCCTAGCAGTATATAGAGGCCTTCACACATGTCCTAGCAGTATATAGTGGCCCTCACACATGTCCTAGCAGTATATAGTGGCCCTCACACATGTCCTAGCAGTATATAGTGGCCCTCACACATGTCCCAGCAGTATATACGAGACACAACACATACCCCAGCAGTATATAGTAGACAACACACATGTCCCAGCAGTATATAGGAGACCCCACACATGTCCCAGCAGTGTATAGTAGACAACACATGTCCCAGCAGCATATAGGAGACCCCACATGTACCCCAGCAGTATATAGTAGACAACACACGTCCCAGCAGTATATCGTAGGACAGTGAAATAAAAGGATGTAAGCGCCTGAGTTGGACAATGGTCTAAGGCAGCGGTAGGTCTAAAGACGCACACTGCTGATCACTATGGAGGGCGGGGACGGCTCTCCTTGCCTCAGTAGTGGGGGGGCCACAATCTGCAGGGTTTCGGGTTGTGTACTCCTTGTTTTACTACGTGACATTCAGTAAATACACTGCTGCCACCTGCTGGGTATAGCACAGATTACTAGAAAACATCCATTCAGAATATTCTCACTACAACCTGTTCAACAATGTTTAGCAACTTTGTAAATATTTATTTTTTTTACTTGATGTAAGATAAATGTTTGATATAACCATGTTATGGTTATTATAATTTTAGTAATTATAGTCGTGACCAGGTCATATGTACATCTTACACTTATAGACACTGTTTCACACAATTTCCACATCTCGATAAATTCTGAGTAATCATTATGATATTTGTTCTGTGTTAATAAAGCAGGTGAGCTCTGAAAATGTAGTAGAAATAAATACGATGAAGTCGATAAAGTGACTGATAATATCACTGCCGTACTGTTGCTATGGAAATTCATAAAATGTCCAAAACATAGAAGCTGTATGAAAAATACAAATTGTAACAATGATGCTTGACTAGATTGTGAAAAATTACCCCAATCTGCATATTGCTTACATATGTTTTCCTCTCGGTGGATTTCTATATTTGTACAGTTTTCTCTTTTTTCTGTCAAAAAATGTTTATAATTTCTCTTCTTTAACCCCTTGTGATTTAGGCTGTTTTGGACTCTAGGAACCAAGTTACTTTGCTACTGTAGCTGAATAAGGCCTTGCTTTTTGCAAGTTGCAAGACACCATTTTACATATTTTTCTATATTTCATTTTTTTTGGGTGGCAAAGGGTAAGTAAACCCCTTCCTCCCCCATAGCCCCGCTGTTTCCTTTCCAGTGTTATTCTATGGGTCAGTACAGTAGCAAATGACACCATTTTTATGTTTCACTACTTTTAGTATTTGTGTTTTTTGGGGAAATTGAGTTTTTTGGAGAGTAAAGCATTTTTATTTCCTGTTAACATCGCCATGAGAGCTTATAGGGGTTATTTGAAGTACTGGTTGTAGTCGTCTCCTACAATCTGATGCAGGGAAAATATGGGAGGCTCAGATTCCCATTACAATTATAGATCCTGGTATTTTGTGTACATCATTTAGTAAAGTATTTAATGGAAATTGGCAGCTTCAATTACTCTTAAATATCTTTTAATTGCACATTTGACAACAACATATGTCAGGAGGAAAATCAACAGCTTATGAATACATCATTCACATGTCAAATATACAAAGTCTATAAATAGGGGTTTGAAGAAACATCAATCTGCAGTTACAGTCATGGCCAAAAGTTTTGAGAATGATACAAATGTTAATTTTTACAAAGTCTACTGCATCAGGTTTTATAATGGCAATTTGCATATACTCCAGAATGTTATAAAGAGTGATCAGCTTAACAGCAATTAAGTCAATATTTGTCTAGAAAATTAGCTTTTTCCCCCAAAACACATTTCAACTTCGTGGCAGGCCTGCCTTAAAAGGAACAGCTAACATCGTTTCAGTGATTGATCTCCAGCCCTGTCCTCATCAACACCCACACCTGTGTTACTGGAGCAATCTGTCATCTGTCAAGTAAGAATCACACCACTGGACACTTTAAAAGGAGGCTGGTGCTCGGCATCATTGTTTCTCTTCTATTAACCATGGTTATCTCTAAAGAAACGCGTGCAGTCATCATTGCACTGCACAAAACTGTCCTAACAGGGAAGAGTGTCGCAGCTAGAAGGATTGCACCTCAGTCAATCTATCGCATCATCAAGGAATTCAAGGAGAGAGGTTTCATTGTTGCCAAAAAGGCTCAAGGGCCCCAAGAAGGACCAGCAAGCGCCAGGACCATCTCTTAAAAGTGTTTCCGCTTCGGGATCGGGCTACCAGCAGTGCAGAGCTTCCTCAGGAATGGCAGCAGGCAGGTGTGAGTGCATCTGCACGCACTGTGGAGGTTGAGACTCTTGGAGCAAGGCCTGGTGTCAAGGAGGGCAGCAAAGAAGCCACTTCTCTCCAGAAAATACATCAGGGACAGACTGATATTCTGCAAAAGGTACAGGGAGTGGACTGCTGAGGACTAGGGTAAAGTCATTTTCTCTGATGATTCCCCTTTCTGATTGTTTGGAACATCTGGAAAACAGCTTGTTTGGAGAAGACAAGGTGAGCGATACCACCAGTCTTGTCTCATGCCAACTGTAAAGCATCCTGCAACCATTCATGTGTGGGGTTCCTTCTCAGCCAAGGGAATCGGCTCTCTCACAGTCTTTCCTAAAAACACATCCAAGAATAAAGAATGGTACCAGAAGTTTGGTGATCAACAATGCCTTTTCCAGCATGATGGAGCACAATGCCATAAAGCAAAGGTGATAACTAAATGGCTCAGGGAAAAAAAACATAGAGATTTTGGGTCCATGGCCTGGAAACTCCCCAGATCTTCATCCCATTGAGAACTTGTGGTCAATCATCAAGAGACGTTGGACAAAATGCAAGCATTGATTGTGCAAAAATGGACGGCTATGGGTCAGGATTTGGTCCAGAAGGTGATTGAGAGCTGCCAGGGATAATTGCAGAGGTCCTGAAGAAGAAGGGTCAACACTGCAAATATTGACTTGCTGCATTAACTCATTCTAACTGCAATAAAATCTTTTGTTACTCATAATATGATTGCAATTGTATTTCTGTATGTGATAAAAACATCTGACAAACACACATAAAAACAGAGGGCAACAGATCATGTGAAAATATAATATTTGTGTCATTCTCAAAACTTTTGGCCATGACTGTACTTGGAATCCGCCGTCTTTAAACTACTGTAACCGCTGGCCCATGGGCTTATTGTTAAGTAGGTAGATGTCCCAATCAATTAAATCCAAAGTAACAGAAGGAACATGCTGCTCCATACCTTCTGTATGCCTCTGCCCCATACCAACTGTATACCTGTGCCCCATACCAACTGTATACCACTGCCCCATACCAACTGTATACCACTGCCCCATACCAACTGTATACCTCTGCCCTACACCAACTGTATACCTGTGCCCCATACCTAATGTATACCTGTGCCCCATACCTACTCTATACCTCTGCCCCACACCTACTCTATACCTCTGCCCCACACCTGCTCTATACCTCTGCCCCACACCTGCTCTATACCTCTGCCCCACACCTGCTCTATACCTCTGCCCCACACCTGCTCTATACCTCTGCCCCACACCTGCTCTATACCTCTGCCCCACACCTGCTCTATACCTCTGCCCCACACCTACTCTATACCTCTGCCCCACACCTACTCTATACCTCTGCCCCACACCTGCTCTATACCTCTGCCCCACACCTACTCTATACCTCTGCCCCACACCTACTCTATACCTCTGCCCCACACCTGCTCTATACCTCTGCCCCACATCTGCTCTATACCTCTGCCCCATACCTGCTCTATACCTCTGCCCCATACCTGCTCTATACCTCTGCCCCACACCTGCTCTATACCTCTGCCCCACACCTGCTCTATACCTCTGCCCCACACCTGCTCTATACCTCTGCCCCACACCTGCTCTATACCTCTGCCCCACACCTGCTCTATACCTCTGCCCCACACCTGCTCTATACCTCTGCCCCACACCTGCTCTATACCTCTGCCCCACACCTGCTCTATACCTCTGCCCTACACCTACTCTATACCTCTGCCCCACACCTACTCTATACCTCTGCCCCACACCTGCTCTATACCTCTGCCCCACACCTGCTCTATACCTCTGCCCCACACCTGCTCTATACCTCTGCCCCACACCTGCTCTATACCTCTGCCCCACACCTGCTCTATACCTCTGCCCCACACCTGCTCTATACCTCTGCCCCACACCTACTCTATACCTCTGCCCCACACCTACTCTATACCTCTGCCCCACACCTGCTCTATACCTCTGCCCCACACCTGCTCTATACCTCTGCCCCACACCTGCTCTATACCTCTGCCCCACACCTGCTCTATACCTCTGCCCCACACCTGCTCTATACCTCTGCCCCACACCTGCTCTATACCTCTGCCCCACACCTGCTCTATACCTCTGCCCCACACCTACTCTGTCAAAATTCAGTATTTTGTAAAATTTGGGAATGTCCCAAATGCACTGCAGGATAAGCTTTTTAAAGGTCGACTGAGAAAAAAAAGTTAGTGTAGAATTGTAAACACCTTTGATCGCCACCGATTCTGCAGAAATGATACGTGTGAAAAAAATGTACCGCTAATTCGGAATATTAGCAAGGATGCAAGTAAACAAGCCACGCACGTGTGAGAGCGAGCAGGAGGTGTCTGCACATGCACAACACACACAAGTGATGTCCTGACAATGTTTTAACCCATTCTATTCACCTTTTGTACATTATTGGAATAATGGTTCATTAATTTCCGAGTTTCTGTATTTCTAGTATTAAAGGAAGGCAGTCAAGTCGCATCTAACCTGGTCTTGTACGTAAGTACCCTGCAACATATGCATGAAGTTCTTGAAAAATAAAATCCAAATAACATTGATGGTTATGTTATAATATAGAGCAGTTTTCCTTACATTTCTTCCTCATCCAACCTCTTCCCTTCCTTGGTTGATCTTGATGGACGCTGGATGATGGGGAGCAGCATCTTGGGGAAATGCTGTCCTAACACCCTCTGGTTTCATCACATTTTGCCCTGAATTGCATGCAGCCCACTGCTTTGCTCTGCAGGACCTGAAATGACATCACTCAGGTCCTGCCGCCCCAGGAGAATATCACTATCTGGAGGCTACAGGACTTGATGGAGAAGGAAGTATACAGGTCTGCTGACAGTGAAGTGAAGGGTAGTACAAGAGGGGGGGGGGCAACTGAGTGAGGAGGGGGGAGTAACTGCGTGAGGGAGGTGGAGAACGTGGGGGTAACTGAGTGAGGAGAGGACAGGAGGGGTAACTGAAAGAGGATGGGGTAAAACATGAGGGTGCTAACTGAATGAGGAGAACACAGGGGACATATGTAGCAGAGATGAGGTTACACGCAAACGTATTCTCTTGTTTTAATATATATAATTTATTGATACAGCAAACATAAATTTATGTAAAAGAACCAAAATGAGGAATAAAGGAGAGGTGTCATCTGAGCCGCGCTGCTGTAAAAATTAAACACATAAGAAAATGGAACTGCGTTTTTTTAGTTCTACTGTATTTTTGTAGCAGATAACAAGCCTCATACAGGTCTGTAAATAGAAAGAGAGACTTACATGAGCATGGATATTTTGTGATCTGTTGTTCCATAATACAATTATCCCCATCATTGAGTGATGTTTTAATTGTTGACGTCTTTAAAATAAACATAGAACATGTCACTTATATATTAATAGAATGAAGGGGAAGTGACAGAACTACTTTTTTCTGTAGTGCTGGCAGGAAACATTTTCATTTACTTGTAAGATGCTGCCACCTTGTGGCTTTCTGTCATATTTCCACAGCTACATTGTTTTTCGTACTTTCCAATTTATTTTTTCTTTCCTTAACTTTTTACCTGTACACTGGTATCTTTTGAATGAATTCTAATTTGCAGGTAGCATGTTATAGACCAGAAGGAGCTGAGCAGACTATACATAGTGTCCTGTCTGCAGACAGAATGTTATAGAGCAAGAGAAGTTGAGCAGACTATACATAGGGGCACATTTACTTACCCGATCCGTGGAGTTCACAGAAAGTGCATTGTCCAATGATATTGCACTGTGCCCTGTCACCAAGATCATGCACCCTATATCCTGTATATGTCACTTCCACGCTCAGGTTCGACAGAGTTCACCTGCTTCTTCCTGGTGCATGTAAGTGCATTGTCTTGCAACACAAATGGAATCATAAATCCTGCACTCAGTCCAAATCAGTCGGATTGTCATCATTACTATGTTTAAATCCATGGAGGGAGAACAGATGGAGTGTAAGGTGCCTTGGTATCTTACCCCAAACTTGCTAATAAATCAACTGATATTCCAGCTCTTTGTGAAGATAAAATGATGTGTTAGTAAGTGACTAATCAACATCCCAACAGTAGTAATGAGTGGACCCGAGAAAGTTTGGGTCTGGATTTTGTGGGATTGTTTCTCTATATTTTTTAATTAAAAAATAAGAAAAAACAAAAATAACTTCTGTTTAGGTTTGTGTTTGGACACTGAGCCTGAACCCAAACCAGAACCCCCACAAGTAACGCCTACTGGCACGAATTACGGCTGTTATCTCTTTAAATGCTGCAGGTGACATTTAAATCAATGTATAGTCCGCCAGAGGGAGGGGTGAATGAGGGGATTGAGAGAGATGCTGGCTGTGTGTGACGCTGAAGAGAAGTGAACATCACACACAGCCAGCATCTCCCTTAACCCCCTCATTCCTGAGGGTACCAGGTTGGCAGTGTCAGTTATGAGGTGGCTTCTCTGTGTCCTGGAGTTCCTCTGCCTCCATTACTTGATATTTAGTAACAGAGGGCATCAATAAAAGTCTTATTTAGACAAATGGTGGCTCTAATTCCATTGGGATACTGGGAAAAAATGCAATTCTGATGCTTTGTCTTACATTTTTTAATTCACCATGCCGTTTAATTAAGAAAGATGTATACTTGAGGTATGTATAATTCTGGATAGATTTAATTTTTCCCTCTGGTGACTGGTACTCAGCAAGTCATATCCTGGAACTTCCTCATGTGGTCATGTGATCTGCTCTGTGGGATGGGGTATAAATCTGTTTCCTGGATCTTTGCACCTTGCTAGTGTATTAGGTCTTTTCCGTGTGCTCCAGCTCTCTGCTTGCTCTGTTTGATACTGTGTATCCATGACCTCAGTTTTGTTGATCTACCGCTCCAGCCTCTGACTCCAAACTCTACTTCGCCATCTGCTAGTCGTGTCCTAGGCTTCACACCAGTTACTACGGCAGTCTCTAGGACAGTCAAATGTTAGATTTGCATGAACAAAACTCGAAGGACCACACCAGTATTATCTTATTTGTAAGTTGTTTAACAACAAGGGTTCTGGCCTCAATGATTGAAGAGAGAAAAATTTGACACCTGGGTCAGACTGCCTGGAAGTAAGCTCCCCTAAGACATACGTGGCCAAACTTCAATGGGAATCTGTGGGACATAATCCATATGGGAGTAATGTGGGAGTAATATGGGAGTTGTGTCTAGTATGTCCTTAAGGCAATTTAATATCTAACCTGGGTTGTTCTTTTATCTCAAGCTGCACAACCATGTTCTCGATCTATATACACACTACCTGGGATGGCTTCTGGTCTGATATAATCCAGTTACAGTGAAAAGGGTCTCTAGGCCTTTCAGGATTGTGAGCAAATTTTGTGCTGTGCAATAGGTCTTGTGGACCACTTTTTCTCACTTCCTGTGTCCAGGAGGTGTCTGTGGAAACAATAGCTAACTGACCAAACATGACCCTAGGGGGAGAGGAATGTCACAGGGGATCCCACAAGTTTCACTCACATGTTATGTATATCTATGATACCAGTGAATGATAATCCAATGATGTATGGCTCTAGGAATGTAAAATGTTTTCTAACCCCCACACATAATTGTTATGGTTCTATCCCACCTCATATGTCTGAAGGCCACCATAGGGTCTTTACTAAATTTTGTACCTTGTTACGGTAGTTTCCTGTTGTTGGCTAGAGAGTGTTTGGCCACCTTGTAACTCATAGCACCTTTAAAACTGGGACACCCTCATTATCCCCATTTATTATTTGCTCAGCTATTTTATATATTAGTACATTGCTGCTATCTACTGTCTAAAGAGTGTGTGTACAGGTATTTTCATAATGTGCTGTGGGATGTCCGGCTCTTTGTACTGAACTGGATCATTATTCTACGTTTACTAAAAAGAGATGGCTCTTATGGCTCCCTATTAAATTTATAGTTCAGTAAGGCATCCCTCTCCACACCCCTTTTAACCTGCTTTTGGTGGGTTAAAGGGGGCGTGATTGCCAGATTAAGGTGTGGGGTTAAGGGAACCATTGGATTACTGCAGGGAGCCGTTGTTCACGTTAAGACACATAATTTTGAGAAATGTGTAGACAAATTGAGGTTCTGTCTGCCCTGCTGACCACTGGTCTGGGCTGAGGTTCCTGCTAGCCATAGTTCAATCCTTCTGCTAGAGCCAATCTACAGCTCAAATATAATCACAATGGGGCACATTTACTTACCTAGTCCCTCAGAGTTCCCGTAAGTGCATTGTCCGACAACAATGCACTGTGCCGCAATTCACTAAGATCATGCACCCGATATCCTTCATGTGTCGCTTCCCCGCTCAGGTCCGCCGGAGTTCACCATCTTCTTCCTGGTCCATATAAGTGCTTTGGATGCGACACAATTAGAATCTTAAATCCCGCACTCAATCCGAATCAGTCGGATCGTCCAACGGCCCGCCGTCCCCGACACAATCCCCTGCTAAATCCCTGTCACAGCCGTGCAAATCCCGAAAATGTCGGGAAGTTCGACTGAAATGCAATCCAATATCCTCTGCTTCTATTGATAAGTATTGATGGCCTGCAGGCGTATATAGGCTAATGACTGCTGGAAAGATGGGCAAATGCAGGAATTTAAGTGGTTTCCCCTTAAAGAGGACTTGGTTTAATTTCTAGCCCCCACTTTTGTGTTCTGATACATGACCATGGGCCAGGCTATCTCGTGGGTGGTGCCAGTGGCTAGCATAGGTAATAAAAGTCTTCTGCAGAAACAGAGGTAGCAGTATGGTGAGGAATTCAGGAGGTCCTTTGGACCTGTCTTTTCCTAACCTTAGGGTTTCAACCCATCTTGTGGTGCCCATGAAGGAGGCAGGAAAATTCTGCCTTATTCATCACCTTTCTCACCTCCCCCCGGTTCCTCTGTGAATAATGGAATCTCCAAAAACTTAGTTGCTGTCCCTAAATCGGACATTGAATCTGCATTCTGGTTGCTACCAGTGCACGCTGATTGTTAGCATTTGTTGGGTTGCCAGCTGGACGTCACATTCTATTACAACATGTCTCCCCATGGGTTACTCCATTTCCTGCTACTAAACTGAAGTTTTTAGCACTTTCTTGGAGTGGGTCCTCAGCAAGAGACGTCCTCCTACCTGGTAACCCATTTTCTGGATGATTTTCTGTTTGTAGGCCCCAGAGAGTCTGATAATTGTTCATTTCTTCTCTCTGACTTCTGTAGTTTGTCACGGGTGGTCCCCTCGCTCCCCTCTGCTAGCAGTCGGGGACGCGAGCGTGGTACCTTCTCCAAATTTAAAGGGCCAGCGCACCATTAATTGGCGCTGGCCATATTGCCCAATTCTACATAAGCCTGCCTCTTCCTGCAAGCCTTGCCGGATCTTTGTGCCTCATAGCCTAAGAGAAAGCTTCCAAGCCAGTATTCCTGCGTTCCTGTGTATTCCTACGTTCCCGTGGACCTCCCGTTGCTGACCCCGGACTTGGACTTGACGTTGCATCTCTGCCGCCTGCCCTGACCCTGTGCCTGGACCTGACTACAAGATTGTCATCCGCTAAGGTACCACGACCTCAGCTGCCACCGCGGGCTGGTCGCACCTGTGGAACGACCAGGTGGTATCCTGCCGCAGCAAGTCCAACCCGCTTTGCGGCGGGCTCTGGTGAAAACCAGGTGCCACTTGGACTCCGGTCCCAGGTGTCGGCTAGTTCCATCTCCCGTGGTGGTCCAGAGGATCCAATGATCCTGACATAGTTTAGTCTGCGTTTTGGGATACTGTTATTATCAGAGAAACCTACTTCCCTCCCTTCATAAGTTTTGGATTCCTTTTTTTACTATTTTAGTCACAGTGAGCAGTGTATGTTTAATGGGGTTAACATACCCGTAAGGCTCACATACAGGTGCCCAGTTTGTATTATATATATATATATATATATATATATATATATATATATATAGAAAAAGAAAGTCCAAGCGGCACAATCCAGAGGAAGTAGTGGGTGCAAGCGTCCTGGGACTCGGCCTGAGGTCCCTCAACAATATATACAAGAAACTGGGCAGCACTCCAAATTAGTGATGAAAAAGTGTAAGTTGTTTTATTCCATGTTCAGCAACCAAACAGCGACGTTTCGGCTCCAAGGAGCCTTTCTCAAGCCGTCTATACAGTGTAAATGGCAGTATTATATACAAATCCCCATGGTCACATGACCTCATGATTCACGCCCACCAAATTACCATATTTGTGATACAAAAACTTGTTTTTTTTAAAATACATATAATTCATTAGCGTACAGTGATCTGTGTGTTGAATACAATATATAAGTGCATATGACATACAAACAGTTAATATTTAATAAAAACCTGTGACAGTATTGTTCCGTGAGTACTCCACGTTGACCTCGTGTGTTGAAAAAAAAGTGCTGCAGTGCTTCTTGTGCAAATAGTCTAAGAATTGTGCTTGTTCTTCAGGTGTCTCCCCGTAATAGCTGTGATCTCCTAGGTCCACAAACTTGATCGCGGTAAAAGTTGTATGGAACGCATCTTGGAACGCACGCTCTGTATTTTTCACTGCGCATGCGCAGCCGAATGAATAGAGCGTGTATGGTGTCATGGTAACCAAGTGAGTTGAAGCAAAGTAGCTGGCTAGCCCGATCGACTGTGGTGGAAGGTAGGCCAAACCTTTGTAGAACTTAATTATATGATACAACAATGCGAGGCATCAGCTATTTATACGGGTATATTGGCTGTACTGACAGCTATGGTCACCAAAGAAGGGCCAGCGGTTTGTTAACCCCTCCCGGGGAAACACTCCGCTAGAAGGGACCTTGTTGTCCGATAGATCCCTGAGAATAATCGGGATAAACGGCATTGGGGTCCCATTCCCTAAATGACCTGAATTAGGTAAAAACCTGTAAACCCCAGCTAGAGCCTCAAAAGTTAGAAGGAAGGCACAAACCTGCACCAAATGTAGATGAAGAAAACTGTGGAAACTGCGTATAAGGGAAGTTTGTGGTCGTAGTATTGTGGAGAAAGATGCTTCACGGGGAGACATCTGGAACTGGCTTTGTATTATCTGTGTAAAAAAACATATATATATTAAAATATTGCTTATCCAAAAAAGTTTTTTGGTTTTGTATACACAAGTAGTTGCTGCACACTTAATCACCTATGACAATAAAGCGAAAATGGTACAGATATGAATGATAAGATTATAATGTCCACAATTTGTAATCTACATTGAGGCCATTAGGTTTCAATGTATTCAACGTATGGATCCATTGAAGTTCACGCCTTTTGAGCATACCCTCTCTATCCCCCCTCTCCGAGGAAGAGGTATATGGTCTATCAGGCGAAAACGTAGATCTTTTTCCAAATGACCTGCTTCCTGAAAATGTTTGGGTACCGGGAGGTCCCTGCGATTTGAGCGTATGGTGTACCTGTGTTGGTTTAATCGAGTTTTAAACTCTAATGTGGCCTCTCCCACATAGAGTAAGCCACATGGGCAGCTTAATAAATAGATGACAAATGAGCTGTCACATGTTAAATAGTGTGTTATATTGTGCCATTTATTATTATGTTCGAAGCCAGACCCTTTGATCATGTATTTACAGCTTATACATTTGCAGCACGGGAAGCATCCCTTTCTCAATTGCCCCAATATTCCTGTCTGTCTACTATTCCTGCGTGACCCGATGTCTGCCCTCACCAGACCGTCACCGATCTTTTGTGCGTTCCTGTAGGACATGAGCGGTGGATTTTGAAATTCAGATACAGTAATGTTACTGCCTGATAATTTGGTCCAGTGTTTATTTATGATTTTAGCAATGTTGTGGCTTTGTGTGCTAAAGGTGGAAACAAAAGGTATTCTATCCTGTCTGTTGGTTTTTGGAGAGGGGGATAATAGTTCAGCGCGAGTTTTTTTAGAGGCTTTTTGTAAATTCATCTCAAGAATTTTTTTGGGGTACCCTCGCTGTCTGAATTTATTAACCATAATTTGTAAATTTTGTTCAAGTGTTTGTGGTTGGCTGGTTATTCTTTTAGTTCTTAGTAATTGACTATAGGGTAAAGAGTTTAATGTTGTTCGTGGATGATTGCTTTCATAGCGTACCAATGTGTTTCTATCGGTTGGTTTCGTAAACATATCGGTTGTAAATTGCCCATTCTGAATAGATACTGTGACGTCTAGAAACTGTAAATCAGTTTCCGAGACCACCACTGTAAATTTAATCGTCTCGTCTACTGTATTCAAAAAATTGTGAAAGGTCTCTAATTCCTGCTTAGTGCCAGTCCATACTACGAAGACATCATCAATAAATCTCCACCACCTCATGCAATGCCTGAACAGTGGGGAGAGAAAGATGATGTCTTCTTCAAGGACTCTCATGACAATGTTGGCATAAGTGGGTGCCATATTTGCCCCCATAGCCACTCCCATGTTCTGTAAAAAGTAATCATCTCCAAAAAGAAAATAGTTATTCTTGAGTACAAACTCGAGTAGAACTAAAATAAAGTCCTGAGTTTGAAGTGAATATTGAGTTGTGCTGATCATTTTCTTTATGGCATTAAGGCCTCTGTGGTGGTCAATAGAAGTGTATAGTGAAACCACATCGAAAGATACAAGGAAGACATTCTGCAGAGATGTGGTAGGTATATTGTTGAGTTTAGTGATAAAGTCTGTGGTGTCTCGTATATATGAAGAACCTTCAAATGCCAAATCACACAAAACCTTATCCAGGAAGGTGGCTATGTTAGAAAATATGGAATCTGAGCCAGAAACAATAGGTCTTCCTGGAGGGTTTGATAGATTTTTATGTATTTTTGGTAATGTGTATAAAACCGGTGTCACCGGATTGTCAACCAATAAATATTTGTACAAGGCATTATCAATAATGTGACTGTTTAAGGCTTCATCTAAAATCTGTTTAATTTTTCTCATTAGGGTGAATTTAGGATCACAAGGAATTCTGACATATACCCGTGTATCGGCCAGTTGTTTTTTGATCTCCGCGATGTACGAGCTGGTATCCATGACGACGACAGCACCACCTTTGTCGGCCGACTTGATGGTGATGTCGCCGTCACGGGCCAGCTCGCACAGCGCCGAGATCTCCCCACTTGTGAGGTTGGGGTGAATTAAAGGTGCTTCACCCATGGTCTGTTTTAACCTGTCAATATCACTTTTTACAGCAGCGGAAAATGCTTCAATGTGTGGTACTTCAATGTCCGGAATAAAATTACTCTTATTACTTAATTGAAAATGCCTAAGGTTTAACTCAGATGTATTTCTATCAATAGTGGTTGCACATGCATGAAAATATTGTTTTAACTTAATAGTGCGGAAAAATCTCTGCAAATCTACTTCTATCTGAAACCAGTCTGGTTGGGATGTAATACAGAATGAGAGTCCTTTAGATAATACAGACAACTGGTCTACTGACAAGGGTTTAGAAGAGATATTTACCACCAATGTAGTTAAGTCCTTTTCCGTAATGCCATCTTGGGAATTACTTGTTCCGTCCTGGGATGCGGTGTGTTTCCTGGACCTGTGATGCTTGCGGCCTCCTCTCCTTGTCCTGGACGATCTGAAGTATGTGCAGTCCTTGGTGTCTCCAAAAAAGATTCAGATTGTGGTTTTTGTCTACCCTGGGTGGTTTTCTTGTTCATCCCTCTTTCTTTGCGTTTGTTGGTTTCCCTCTGTTGATGGAACTCTCCTTGCCAACTGTAAATTTGTCCTTTTGAATAATCCTCCAGATCACGAATCCACTTATTTCTTTTAATTGTTTCCTGTTCAGTCTTGGTTGTTGATACATGTGTCTGAACTTGGGCAAAAAATGTCGATTTGTTCTTCTTCTGTTAAAGTGTTTTTTAGTTGTGTTTCAGTATTTTGTATACTTGTCTGGAGTAAAGATATATCTTTCTTTAAAAACTCTAGATTCAATAAGATCAAGTCCATGGCATATTTGTTGGAAATTTGTGCAAATTTCATGCAAAACTCTTTATCTTGAGCAAATAATGTGGGTGTGACCCGGGACCTCATACCTCTAGGGATCATGTGGTGTTTGTAGTATTCTCCCAATGTGATCAGGTGCAGCTGCAGGCTGATGAGTTTTCTAGAATCGTTTTCAAATTTGCGTTTCAATTCATTTTTACCTGGTGTTGTGAGGAAGGTGGAATCTCCTGTCAAATCTTGTAGAATTCTCGTACTGTCTTCGGTGGAATAAGTGAAAATTTGGAATTCGTCAATATTGGATGAATTCTCCATGTTGTATAGGGATCAGCTAGTGATCAGTGGGTGCTCGCTTAAGAAGCCAAAAAATAGAAAAAGAAAGTCCAAGCGGCACAATCTAGAGGAAGTAGTGGGTGCAAGCGTCCTGGGACTCGGCCTGAGGTCCCTCAACAATATATACAAGAAACTGGGCAGCACTCCAAATTAGTGATGAAAAAGTGTAAGTTGTTTTATTCCATGTTCAGCAACCAAACAGCGACGTTTCGGCTCCAAGGAGCCTTTCTCAAGCCGTCTATACAGTGTAAATGGCAGTATTATATACAAATCCCCATGGTCACATGACCTCATGATTCACGCCCACCAAATTACCATATTTGTGATACAAAAACTTGTTTTTTTTAAAATATATATAATTCATTAGCGTACAGTGATCTGTGTGTTGAATACAATATATAAGTGCATATGACATACAAACAGTTAATATTTAATAAAAACCTGTGACAGTATTGTTCCGTGAGTACTCCACGTTGACCTCGTGTGTTGAAAAAAAAGTGCTGCAGTGCTTCTTGTGCAAATAGTCTAAGAATTGTGCTTGTTCTTCAGGTGTCTCCCCGTAATAGCTGTGATCTCCTAGGTCCACAAACTTGATCGCGGTAAAAGTTGTATGGAACGCATCTTGGAACGCACGCTCTGTATTTTTCACTGCGCATGCGCAGCCGAATGAATAGAGCGTGTATGGTGTCATGGTAACCAAGTGAGTTGAAGCAAAGTAGCTGGCTCAAGAATAACTATTTTCTTTTTGGAGATGATTACTTTTTACAGAACATGGGAGTGGCTATGGGGGCAAATATGGCACCCACTTATGCCAACATTGTCATGAGAGTCCTTGAAGAAGACATCATCTTTCTCTCCCCACTGTTCAGGCATTGCATGAGGTGGTGGAGATTTATTGATGATGTCTTCGTAGTATGGACTGGCACTAAGCAGGAATTAGAGACCTTTCACAATTTTTTGAATACAGTAGACGAGACGATTAAATTTACAGTGGTGGTCTCGGAAACTGATTTACAGTTTCTAGACGTCACAGTATCTATTCAGAATGGGCAATTTACAACCGATATGTTTACGAAACCAACCGATAGAAACACATTGGTACGCTATGAAAGCAATCATCCACGAACAACATTAAACTCTTTACCCTATAGTCAATTACTAAGAACTAAAAGAATAACCAGCCAACCACAAACACTTGAACAAAATTTACAAATTATGGTTAATAAATTCAGACAGCGAGGGTACCCCAAAAAAATTCTTGAGATGAATTTACAAAAAGCCTCTAAAAAAACTCGCGCTGAACTATTATCCCCCTCTCCAAAAACCAACAGACAGGATAGAATACCTTTTGTTTCCACCTTTAGCACACAAAGCCACAACATTGCTAAAATCATAAATAAACACTGGACCAAATTATCAGGCAGTAACATTACTGTATCTGAATTTCAAAATCCACCGCTCATGTCCTACAGGAACGCACAAAAGATCGGTGACCGTCTGGTGAGGGCAGACATCGGGTCACGCAGGAATAGTAGACAGACAGGAATATTGGGGCAATTGAGAAAGGGATGCTTCCCGTGCTGCAAATGTATAAGCTGTAAATACATGATCAAAGGGTCTGGCTTCGAACATAATAATAAATGGCACAATATAACACACTATTTAACATGTGACAGCTCATTTGTCATCTATTTATTAAGCTGCCCATGTGGCTTACTCTATGTGGGAGAGGCCACATTAGAGTTTAAAACTCGATTAAACCAACACAGGTACACCATACGCTCAAATCGCAGGGACCTCCCGGTACCCAAACATTTTCAGGAAGCAGGTCATTTGGAAAAAGATCTACGTTTTCGCCTGATAGACCATATACCTCTTCCTCGGAGAGGGGGGGATAGAGAGGGTATGCTCAAAAGGCGTGAACTTCAATGGATCCATACGTTGAATACATTGAAACCTAATGGCCTCAATGTAGATTACAAATTGTGGACATTATAATCTTATCATTCATATCTGTACCATTTTCGCTTTATTGTCATAGGTGATTAAGTGTGCAGCAACTACTTGTGTATACAAAACCAAAAAACTTTTTTGGATAAGCAATATTTTAATATATATATGTTTTTTTACACAGATAATACAAAGCCAGTTCCAGATGTCTCCCCGTGAAGCATCTTTCTCCACAATACTACGACCACAAACTTCCCTTATACGCAGTTTCCACAGTTTTCTTCATCTACATTTGGTGCAGGTTTGTGCCTTCCTTCTAACTTTTGAGGCTCTAGCTGGGGTTTACAGGTTTTTACCTAATTCAGGTCATTTAGGGAATGGGACCCCAATGCCGTTTATCCCGATTATTCTCAGGGATCTATCGGACAACAAGGTCCCTTCTAGCGGAGTGTTTCCCCGGGAGGGGTTAACAAACCGCTGGCCCGTCTTTGGTGACCATAGCTGTCAGTACAGCCAATATACCCGTATAAATAGCTGATGCCTCGCATTGTTGTATCATATAATTAAGTTCTACAAAGGTTTGGCCTACCTTCCACCACAGTCGATCGGGCTAGCCAGCTACTTTGCTTCAACTCACTTGGTTACCATGACACCATACACGCTCTATTCATTCGGCTGCGCATGCGCAGTGAAAAATACAGAGCGTGCGTTCCAAGATGCGTTCCATACAACTTTTACCGCGATCAAGTTTGTGGACCTAGGAGATCACAGCTATTACGGGGAGACACCTGAAGAACAAGCACAATTCTTAGACTATTTGCACAAGAAGCACTGCAGCACTTTTTTTTCAACACACGAGGTCAACGTGGAGTACTCACGGAACAATACTGTCACAGGTTTTTATTAAATATTAACTGTTTGTATGTCATATGCACTTATATATTGTATTCAACACACAGATCACTGTACGCTAATGAATTATATGTATTTTAAAAAAAACAAGTTTTTGTATCACAAATATGGTAATTTGGTGGGCGTGAATCATGAGGTCATGTGACCATGGGGATTTGTATATAATACTGCCATTTACACTGTATAGACGGCTTGAGAAAGGCTCCTTGGAGCCGAAACGTCGCTGTTTGGTTGCTGAACATGGAATAAAACAACTTACACTTTTTCATCACTAATTTGGAGTGCTGCCCAGTTTCTTGTATATATATATATATATATATACATACATACTTTATTTGGTTTATACATTATACTCAATGGGGGATATTTATCAGGGCCTCAGGCCCTGAAATAATCGCAAATGCTAGCTTTTGCGATCATTTGCCCCGATCCGCCACCTTCACGCCAGTGGGGCGTGAAGGGGGGGGGGGCGCGGCCGGGAGTGGGGCATTACTGTCCCCCGCGCCTGCGCACTTGCTGAAAAGTCATACGTGAAAAGTTGCCGGCTGCGTCTGCCTGGCGTAGGATAAACGCTGCGCTGCCAGCAGTCCTGATACAGTCAAGGAAGCAGGCGATAAATAGTACCTTGGAATCTAAATTCTGATGTCACGGCAGCACCTGCGATCCTTGGTACGGATTGCGTGTACACCCGTGCCCTTCTTTGCTTCTCGAATAGGCTGACTAGGGCACGCACGCGCCGGCTCTGCTAGCCTTAAAGGAGAGCGTCCTCCTGATTGGCACTGGTTTATCCAGCTCGCCCTTTTAATCCGACACCTCCCTTCCTGCCTTGCTGGATCTTCAGCATTGCTTCAGCTTTGTTCCTGTAATTGAAAGCCCTCTCTTCTGTGCCCTGTGGAACTTCCATGGTTTCCTTACCAAGCTTCTCTAAACTGTTCCAGAAGAGGTGTGAGATAGTCTCCAGCGTTCCCAGACGCCCCTGAGTCTCCAGCGTTCCCAGACGCCCCTGAGTCTCCAGCGTTCCCAGACGCTCCTCATGGCTCCTGTGGTACAGCGTTCCCAGACGTCTCCAAGCCACCAGCTCTCCTCTGTGGACCTGTCCGTTCCTGTCTGCCTGGGTTGTGACCCAGCTGCCTGCTTGCCTTCCATGACTTCCAGCTCATCCTTCCAAGCCGTACTCCTGCTGTCATCCCAGGCTCAGACTGTGTCACCCCCTGCTTCCCTGGCTGCAACCACAAGCCTAGTCGCACCCGTGGAATGCCCTGGTGGCACCCCACTGCAGCAAGACCATCCCGCTTTGCGGCAGGCTCAGTTGAAGACGAGGTGCCATTTAGACTCCGGTCCCGGGTGTCGGCTAGTACTATCATCATCTCCCGCGGTGGTCCAGAGGGTCCACTGGTCCACAGATTCCTCCTTCAGGACTCTTCACAAAGAGACTCTAGTCCCATGTCTGTGTACAGTTACATCTGAATTTTGGAGTAGAGAGAATTCCATACCATACAGTCTTTCCTTTTCCTTGAGGAAAAAAACGTCCGGCGGATGATCCTGGTCCATGCAGTAAGGTATTCCGACGTGAAGCACACAACTGGTACCAGGGTTCCATTCACTCCTACCACTCACTCACTCACTCCTCTGTATAGGAAATAAGACCACAATAGTGTTTTTTCACCAGAAACTTTCAAAGTCTTTACCACTCGGCTACTGCTCTCAATCTACAGCTCAGCTAGTTTTCTAAAAGAAGTTTACCGCCTCTGCAATAGTAGATTCATTGAAATGATTCTACTATCCTATATTCAAAACCCCCTGGCAGATACCTTTGTTTCTGGGTTGGTTGGAGACACTTTCTATTTTGACAGATGAGGAACTCTGTTATCTTAACTCACAAATTCAGCTTGAAGAGGTGTTGTTAAAGGGCTGAGGTCATCTAAAGCTCCTGATCCCGATGGTTACTCTGGAGAATTTATTTAAAATTCTACATCACTAGGTATCCGTACTCTAGTTTAACTATTCACTGGTTATTTATCTGGGTCTACATTATCTGCTGTCTCAAATACAGTTTGTATTAAAACCTTCTCAAAAGACGGAAAAGACCGAGCTGCCTCCTAGATGGATTTCACTAATAATGTAGACTTAAAGATCCTGTCTAAGACACTGGCTGACCACTTGGTGACTGTAATACCTTACTTGATTCACCGCTTACTTATGTTAAAGGCCACTCTGTTGTGATAAATAATATGGTTGCTATTGAACCCCTGTCGAGTTTTCTCATCCTGACTCCGAATATAACCTGACTCCGGGTATAACTTTAGGAAAACTTCAGCTATGTACTGCTTGGTTTGTGGATCATATAATATTATTTCTTTTCAATCCTGCTGAATTCAAACAACTCAACTATTTTGGGGTGCCTCATTCAACCTTCAAATATTTAGGTATAGTTATAAGAAGGACGCATGACTCGCTGTATGAACTTTAAGGAAATCTGCCACTTCATTTAAGCTCTACAAAGCACCACCAGTGCTTAATAGAGTTTAAAACGCTACCTTTATAAAAAAAAGAATGTAATCTTCATGCAAGTTAGGCAGAAGGGCTCTGGGAGCGTTACCGGAATCCCTGTGGCCTCCAAGTGCATGCCCCCAGAGTCCTTCTAACTAGCCCGCGCCTCCGACAGCCCTCCCTCCTTGAAGTCAGCCGGCTCTTGAAGCATATGACAGAAGGGGCTGTGAATGAGGAGGCAGCTGGTGGGTTAGAAAAGCTTTGGGGGCGTGCATACAAAACCCAGAGGGGCTAGATACAAGTTAGTTGGTGTTAAGCTTTTTAATCTCTACAAAAAGGTAGATTTTCTTTAAAGGGGTTTCTTTAAAGGGGTTGTCTTTTCAAAATCCTGCATTGGGCTGGGGAGGTAATTTTAAAAAAACAAAGCTGTACTTGTCTTCTCCGTTGCTACCAGTGTGCCCCGTGTTGTTTTGCCACGGCGTGCCCCTGTTTGTTTACAGCTTCCGAGTGGCCACACCCACCTGCCCCTATTCCCAGCGCTGTAACATGCACTGACATATTAGGGATAGGTGGGCGCGGCCAGCCAAAAGCTGAACTCAGCGGATCTTCCATGCCCCTGTAAACTAACATGGGACATGGCACGACGAGACAATGGCGCGGGACACCGAGAGCGACGGAGGAGGTGAGTACAGCTTTGTTTTCTTTTTAAATACCTCCCCAGCCCTCTCGCAGGATTTCAAAAAGAGTCAGACAACCATTTCATTACCCTCTGCTCTTTAGAAAGAATGTACCTGAATGCACTAGCCTGAAAATAGTTTTGCTCCTCCTTTAAGATTCTTTGCTATTCTGCCCAGCCCCCCACCCCCCATCCCGCTTCTTTTGAGCTGTTCCACGCCAGCCTTCATATTTATTGCTTCCTATAGACATGTGACAATCACTGGCCTGGTGGGTCACTTAGAAAAAGAGGACATATAGTTAATTCAATTTAATAGAAATGTCCAAAAAGACATGGACAAAACTCTGCTCTCTAATCTGTAAAATAATGAGCACTTGAAAGCACAAATAACACGTTGGAGAACACGTCGGCAGTGCCCGTAATAATAAAGAAAGTAACTTTTCAAAAGTTCTGGGGAAATGTTTCACCTCATTTCATCTCAGTCCTTGAATGTTAATTTTCTGTTTTGCCTTTTGAATATCTTAATAGAAGGCCACTATGAAAAAAAAGGTCTCTAAAAATATACTAGCGTGCTATGACTAGTGAATGGAGGAGACGTGGCACATTCTTTACAGTGATGCTAGGTAACCATTTAGTCTTCAATAACAATTCCATTGCCTTGATTGTGAGAGTATAATGTCATACGTTCAGGAACAGTTTCATCTAAATCGCTGGCGCTGCAGAGCCCAAACCATACATTCAATACATCACTCAAATAATATATTTTCTTTTTAAGAGTTTCGGCAGTGGAGAGAGGGAGCTGGACAAGCGTTGGGTGCTCTGTACTTATGAGTTCAGAGATGTGGACTTTTTTGTCGAATAATTCTATAATATTAAATCAAAATGTGACAGGAACAGCTGGAAGTATAGAAAGACCAATTCCTCTGCTCAAGTGCAAAAATGTGCATTTACTTAAACTTATAAAATTGAGCATAAAATCTGATGTGCTAGATATCTCATTGAGCTCGGTAGAAAGTATAAAATTTTGTGAAAATCCCTTTAAAGGTTATTTCAGAATTTGTTTCATTGATCATCTATCCTAATATATTGTGAATAAAGTCCGATATCGTAGAAATCCCAGCAGTGTAACCAATGTATTTTTATAGGCACACGCACGACCCCGTGTGAGCCAACTGCCGAAATTATAGATTATGTCCTAGTCCTGGCCAAGTTTGTAGCTTGGACAGTCCTCTTCTATTAACAGAACAGTAGTGAGCTCACACTAAAATGACATACAAGCTGCAAGTAGGTTCAAATGCAAGTGTTCTAAATGCTGTAGTATTCAAACAGAAGCATGCTACAGCGGTGGAATGGGGGATGCTGTGCAACAGTACACCACAGTACTCACCAGTGCACCAAAGTGCTCCGAATCCAGATACAGTTCTGGAATATAAATTAAATGCTGCACACAGACAAAGGCATGGTTAACCAGTTCTCTATGGCTTCTACCTATCAATGTCTGCAAATTGGGACGGGGAGGTGGCTGCACTGTACATTCCTGTTAATAGGAGATATGTGAATAAAAGTAAAGGGACATGCACTCATGTGGAAATATTTTGCAGTTCACATGTATCCCCTCAAAACAATTACTTTCCCTTGCTTGTACCATGCTTGTGTCTTCAGAATTGTCCCGTTCTGATGGGATGGGGTGGAGCTAAAAGTGTCTTAACTCAGTTGTGTGGTGTCCCTGCAAAAATTTAAATTAAGTATTTAATTTTTTTTTATTTATTCATTTTTCTATAGAGAAATTCATCTCCAGACAAAGAAATTGCAACAAAAATTCACAAGAATTAATCATCAAAAAACCATTGCAACAAACACTCAATGGAAGGAATAGAAACACAAAGAGAAGAAACTTTAACATGCAAACAAATTGCAAAAAGAGTATGAACCAAGGTCATCACAACATAAAGTAGGGGCATGCTAGAGGAGGGACGCTTCTAATAGATTTAAGCTCTTTGGTAATTAGTACTCATTGTCACGGGTGCTCTTGTGACCCATATCTGCCCGTTCTCCCCGGGTTCAATTACCTCTCCGTGTTTGTGCTCCATCACTGGCTTCCCATCACTCATGTCCCCACCTCCTAGGGCGCGGGTGCCCACTCCCATAGATTTAAAGGGCCAGTGCACTGCTAATTGCTGATGGCCATTTCCTGCATATGAATAAAAGCTGACCTCTCCCTGCATTCCCCGACGGATCTTTGTGCCTAATGCCTTTGAGAAAGCTGTTCCATGCATTTTGCTGTATTTCCGAATTCCGTTTTTGACTCTGCTGCCTGTCCTGACATACCACTACGTCCCCGACTCGGATCCTGTGCTGCCTGTCTCGACCTCCTGCCTGTCCCTGACCACAAGTCTGCCGGTCCTAGCTGTCAGCTTATGTCATTGTCCGTGGTGGTACAGAGGATCCGGTCATGGATCCCGCCGAGGTTCCGCTACCTGTTCTGGCTGATCTTTCCACCATTGTAGTTCAGCAGACCCAGCAAGTTGCTGTGCAATGTAAGCAACTCGGACAAGTCTCTGCTATGCTACAGCAGCTATTGTCGTCCGGTTCCTACGGTTCCCTCCACTACTGCGGCCGTATTGGCTCCTGCAGAACCCAGACTGCGTCTATCCATGCCATCCAAATACGATGGTGATCCCAAGTTGTGCAGGGGGTTCATCATGCAGTGCTCTCTGCACATCGAACTTATGCCCACACAGTTCATCAACGAGATGTCGAAGGTGGCTTTCATAATCAGCCTTCTATCTGAGAAAGCTCAGGAGCTACATCCCTCTGGGACAGGAGAGACTCAGTTACAGCTGACTTCACCACATTCCTCACAGAATTACTGTGGAAAATTAAATTGTATGTTCACAAATGCCAGAAGTATCACAGGCAAAATGGGTGAGCTTGAGGCTCTGATATTAGAGGAACAGTTAGATGTTGTTGGTGTAACAGAGACATGGCTCGATGCATCGCATGATTGGGGTGTTAATATTCAAGGTTTTACACTCTTTTGGAAAGACAGGGCAAATAGGAGGGGAGGTGGTGTATGTCTGTATGTCAGAAAAGACTTAAAAGCGATTGTGAATGAGTCAGTGGTCTCAGAAGAGTGTGAGGAGGCTGAAACTTTGTGGGTTGAAATTCAAAGCCAAGAGAGCTTTGAGAAAATTATTTTTGGTGTAATATATAGACCCCCTAACATCTCTGAGGAAATAGAGGGTCACCTATATAAACAGATGGAGCAAGCTGCCCAGGGGGGGGGGACCGTTGTGATAATGGGAGACTTTAACTTTCCAAATATTCACTGGGGTCAGGGCTCTTCTTCATCTGTGAAGGGGAGACATTTTATCAACTTTCTGCAGGATAATTTTATGTTGCAGCTTGTAGAAGATCCCACAAGAGGTGACGCATTGTTGGACCTTGTGATTTCTAACAATGAGGAGATTATCCAAAATATCAGTGTCCGGGAACCCCTTGGGAACAGCGATCATAATATAATTATGTTCCTCTTAAACTTTAAAAAACAGAAACAGGTGGGAAAATCGAAAACTTTGAATTTTAAGCGGGCTAATTTCCAGAAATTCAGGGCTGCAATACAGGATATAGACTGGGATCAGATTCTGTCAAATGAAGATACTAATGTTAAATGGGAGAAATTCAAATCTATCCTGGGTTTTCATACTTCTAAATTTATTCCAATAGGTAACAAGTATAGACGGGCTAGATTACACCCCGCGTGGCTTACAGCTACAGTTAAAAGGGCAATTAAAGAGAAAAAGAGGGCATTTAAAAAATATAAATCTGACGGGTCACCTGAGGCTTTCAATACTTACAAAAAACTTACCAAAATCTGTAAAAAAGAAATCAAATCAGCCAAAATACAAAATGAAAGACAGGTGGCTAAAGATAGTAAAACAAATCCCAAGAAATTTTTTAAGTATATCAATGCAAAAAAAAATGGGTCGGAACAGGTTGGACCCCTTTATTCTGAAAATGGGGCATCGGTGACTGGAGACCAAGAGAAGGCGGAGATACTTAATAGGTTTTTTAGCTCCATTTATACGATAGAAGAAAGAACTTCTGACTTGGGTGGTGCCAGTGCGGGTCATGGATCCTGTGATATACTAGACTGGCTGAATGTAGACATGATCCAATCTAAGCTCAATAAAATCAATGTGTACAAAGCTCCTGGACCAGATGGGTTACACCCCAGAGTTCTTAAAGAACTCAGTTCTGTTATTGCTGTACCACTGTCTAACATCTTCAGGGATTCCGTAATGTCTGGTGTGGTGCCAAGTGACTGGCGCAAGGCAAATGTGGTGCCAATATATAAAAAGGGCTCTAGAACTTCGCCAGGCAATTACAGGCCTGTAAGCTTAACTTCCATTGTGGGGAAAATACTGGAAGGGTTAGTAAAAGACTATATACTGGAGTATGTGACATCAAATAGTATACTAAGTGACAGCCAGCATGGGTTTACTAAGAATAGAAGTTGTCAAACTAACCTTATCTGCTTCTATGAAGAGGTGAGCAGGTGCCTGGATGGAGGAGCAGCTGTGGATATTGTGTTCTTGGACTTTGCAAAGGCATTTGACACTGTCCCTCATAGAAGCCTGATGGGTAAAATTAGGGCTATTGGTTTGGAAAAAATCATTTGCAATTGGATTGCAAACTGGCTAAAGGATCGTATCCAGAGAGTTGTGGTCAATGATTCCTACTCGGAATGGTCACCAGTTATGAGTGGTGTACCCTAGGGTTCTGTGCTTGGCCCACTACTATTTAATATATTTATTAATGATATAGAGGTAGGAATTAATAGCACTGTGTCTATTTTTGCAGATGACACCAAACTGTGTAGTGTAATACAGTCTATGGAGGATGTTCATAGGCTGCAGGGTGACTTGGACAAACTGAATGTTTGGTCATCCACTTGGCAAATGAGGTTTAATGTGGATAAATGTAAGGTTATGCACCTGAGCTTATCTCCTTTGCTAGTCACATAGACATTTGGTTCTCCGAGTGCCTTTCCCCTGAGTGCCTTTCCTCTGCGGCTCCCACGTGCGCTCTAGGAGACGGGTGCGCGTGCACGCCGGTTTGAAAGATTTAAAGGGCCTGCCACCTTCCCACATAAATCCCTGCCCCTTCCTGTGACCCTTGCTGCATGTTCAAGCCATTCCCTGAAGAGACAGCCCTCCTGTGTATCCTGCGTTCCCGAGTGCCAGTCCATTCATGTGTTCCTGATCTGTGTGCCAGTCCGTTGCTGTGTTCCTGATCCGTGTGCCAGCTCCTGTGTTTCTGCTGTGAGTCCTAGTGAGCCTTTCTGTGCTGTTCTCCCGCTGTCACCCCGGGTACAGACTGTCTCCTGAATTACTACCTTGGCTACCACCGTGGGCTAGTCCACCTGTGGAATGACCGGGTGGTACCCCACAGCAGTGGGAATGGCGCTATCTTCTTGAAGGAGCTCATCATCCATCCAGCGTATACTCTGACCACAAGAATCTCCTGTACAGCATCTCAATCCACGACAAGCCCGCTGCTCCCTTTTCTTTTCACGTTTTAACTTTCTGATCCATTTTTGTCCTGCTGAAAAGTATGTCAAGGCAGATGCTCTCTCTCGTGCCTCGGATGTTATTGGGGAAGAAATGGCACCTCTGTATATCATCCCTCCTGAACGGCTGTGGACCCTCGGAAGCTCCCTCCTGGCAAGACTTATGTTCAACCTGCCCTTCGTAAGAAGATTTTGATTTGGGGACATTGCTCTCGTGTGGCTGGGCATCTTGGGGTTCAGCGCTTTGTAGCACTCATTTCCAGTTTCTATTGGTGGCCAGATCTGGTCCAAGATATACAGGATTTTGTTGGTTCCTGCACCTCCTCTGCTCATAATAAGCCACCTCGCCTCAAACCTGCTGGTCTCCTGATGCCATTGCCGATACCCAGCTGCCCGTGGACTCACGTGTCCATGGACTTTATCACCGATTTTCCTGCAAATGAATAAAAGCCGGCCTCTCCCAGCATTCCCCACTGGATCTTTGTGCCTAGTTCCTTTGAGAAAGCTGTTCCATGATTTTTGCTCTGTTTCCAAATTTCCGTTGTGACCCCTGTTTCCTTATTTAATCCTATGCTACCTGTCCTGACCTACCTCTACGTCCCCAACTCCGATCCTGTGCTGCTTGTCCCGACCTCCTGCCTGTCCCCAACCACGGGTTTGCCTTAAGATTCTGCACTTTGCCTTGGCCGCCACCACAGACAAATTTGCGCCTGTGGAATGACCTGGTGGTACCACGCCGCAATAAGTCCAACCTGCTTTGCGGCGGGCTCTGGTGAAAACCACGTAGACTCCAGTACCAGGTGTCGGCTTATGTCATCGTCAGCGGTGATACAGAGGATACACTACCACTGGTCCTGACACTTACCATGAGGAACTTCATTGTCTAGGACTGTAAACTAATTTCAATATATTTGGGCTTAATCTAAATTGCCCTAAATTGAGGTGTGTTATAGACTCATCCTCCCTCCATTCATGGCATTTACCTTTATCATTAAGTGGGTAATGATTCAGGTTGTTATTTTCTACGCACCACACTACACTACCATTCAAATGTTGAGATCGGGAATGAGTACACGGACCTGGAATTCAAGGACCAGTGCACTCTCTTAGATCTCAACAATCTTAAAGTCATCACGGAATGTGAAAGACATGTTCACACAGTACCAGCCATATCCCCTAACAGATCCTTCTATCCGATAAATGCCAGAGTATGTGCGATGGACCAATTCCAACAAGTAGTCGAACGTGATCTGATAAATCTACACAGGGAAGGATCACTGTCCAGGGATAACAACTTGATCCCCTGTCTGAGGCGGGCCCTCATTGAATTGGAATAGAACAAACAAGTTATCATAAGAATGGCGGATAAGGGAGGCAAAGTTGTTGCCATGGACAGGAACCTATACAGAAAACTAGTTATGGACATACTAGATGACAAATTAACATACAGGAGAATTGATGCAGATCCCACACCGGTATTCCAGAAACAAATTCTCGACATTGTACATGAAGGGATAGCTTTGGGAATTATACCTGAAAATAATAAAGATGCTTTCTGTCCGTCCCACCCTGTCCTACCCATATTCCATGGTTTACCCAAAATTCACAAAAATACTTTCCCTCCCTCCCTCAGACCCATAATATCGGGGATAGGTTCACTAAATGATTATTTGTGTGAATGGTTAGACAGATTGTTGCAGCCTTTGGTCCTAAAGTTACCGGGGTATCTCAAGGATATTAAGGAGGTTCTGAGAGCCTTTGATAATTTCGTGTGGAATGACAAGTACATGTGGGTTACTTGTGATGTCAGCTCCCTTTACAGTTCTATTCCCCAAGACCTTGCAATAACTGCATTAGCACACCATTTGTATAAATCTAGTCTGTACTCTGTTGAATTATGTTCCTAATCGATGTGACAAGATATTTACTAACACACAATTTTTTCTCATTTGATGATGTTTTCTTTTTACAGATTAAAGGGGCTCCAATGGGGGCACGTTTTTCACCTTCATTGGCGAAACTTTTTATGTCCTGGTGGGAAGAGGAATTCATTTATTCTGAACTGAATCCATTTTTGGGGAGCATTGCCAGGTACGGGCGATACATCGACGACATACTTATAGTGTGGTCGGGAGATGTGTCGTCCGTGCCAGGCTTTGTTACCCATTTGAATACGAATAATGTCAACCTTAGTTTTACGTTTGATTCTGACTAAAAGAAAGTCACTTTCCTAGATCTCATGTTGAGCATCAGAACACAGAGTCAGGACAACTTTATTCAGGAAGAAAACGGCTGGGAACACGGTGTTGAGTGCAAACAGTAGTCATCCAGCCCACACCATTAAGGCTATACCAGTGGGGGAGTTTATCAGACTCAGAAGAGCTTCTACGGACGAGACGGATTTCCTGAACCAAGCCAAAACCCTTAGTCTGAAACTGATGCCTAGGGATTACCCCCAGTGGTCCATTGATAGAGCATTTAATATTGCTATATCCAGGGACCGACATACCCTCTTGAAAGACAACAGAAACAGGCATAATACATGTAAGTTTCAACATTCCAAGGTTACCTTTTCCACAAAATTCAGTGTGGATTATCCCCATATAATAGGTATTTTGAAAAAAAATGACAGATTAAATTCCATACTTAAAAATGTTGTAACTTTGTCTCCAAGAAAGGCCCTACTTTGGGTACAAAATTATCCCCTAGCCTCTTTCAAAATTACACCAACAATGACAGTAAAAGAACATGGTTAAGCACAAGAGGTTTCCACCGTTGTGGATCCACAAGATGTAATGTATGCCAATATGCCAAGCACATGGTTTCTTTACCACTCAATAGTGAAAATAGACCACATTTGATAAAAACTTGACTCAACAATGACTCCACATTTGTAATTTATGTAATCAGATGTGAAGTATGTAGTGTGTCCTATGTAGGATGCACCACAAGAAAATTAAAGACACGGATCGCAGAACACCTACGGGACTGCTCCAAAAGCATAGAGAATAACATGTCGGGAGCGTCCAGGCATTTTGCCACTATTCACTCAGGGGATGTTTCCACTTTCCGTTTCTTTGGTTTGGAGAAAATATATAAGGGAAAAAGAGGAGGGGATAGATGTAGGACCCTCTTGAAACGAGAGGCATTCTGGATTTTCAAGTTGGGCACTAGGGCCCCTGTAGGTTTGAATCTGAGATCGGACCTTTCCCTCTTTTATTAGGACACATTGTCATTTCTGTCATTTTTTCTCCTTTGTTTATTATTATTTTTCTCCTTCCCTTGTGTTTTTTAGAATAAGGCATAGTTATCATCATTTTACTTTTACTTTTTCTTATGGATTCCTCTGCGTACCAAAAACATCCTAACCCAAACATGTTTCTTCATATGTTTCTTCATATGCCACTTACTTGTTCTTGCTGTACTGTTCCATATTTTTCGAACAAGTTTCGAGTGTATTTACCGATATATATTATGCATGTTCTGTCTTCCATTGTTCCGCTATGATAACTATCATCCTCCTAGCAAAGAATAGCGTTTCTTGTTTACAAATGTTGTTACCTTGATATATTGTTCCATTTAGGAGAATCACATCCGTGTGATGACGCCACAGGAAGTACACACCCCCTGTGACGTCATTCACTACGTATGTGTACACACCTCCTTGACGGTGATTGGTGGCTGATGGTTTTAAATATTTTACCTGTTCAGTAGATTATATGCCATGACTAAGAGCACGGATGTGCTTGAAACGCGTAGGCGATATTTCTACCTCCCGTAATGTTTTAAAGATATTCCAATAAAGAATCAACATTTTTAAGAGGATGTGCCGCGTCTGCTCACCTTTTTGAAGTCTATGAATCCTGCCCGCAGTCCAAGCGGTGTGACGCGACTGCATTCCCCCACGTGCCAGTTATACGTGTTGGATTGAACCTCCCGGTGTGAACTCCCTCCAAGAAGTGTGAAGAGTGGGTGAGCTGCATAAAAATTCTTTTTTACTACTTACACTCTCTGTTATTTTCTACCTTGCTCTGACAAGCTATCAAAAGGAATGGGATGGCTGCTCATGTTATAACATTACGTACTAATACTGGATGGATCCCTCATGGAAGAATCAAGTGTAATTCTTAAATGGGAAGTCCTGTAGTGGAAAAATATGACTTCTTTCTTCCAAAAACAGCTCCTTTCCTGACCTTGGGTAGTGTGTTGCATTGCAACTATGCTGAACGTCAATACCAGCACAAATCATGGTCAGACATGGAGCTATTTTTGGAAGAAAGCAGCCATGTTTTTCAACCTCCACACAGCCCTTGACTGGGGGACATAAAGCCTTACCACCATGAACCCACCCATCATTGTATCTACCCATGATGAAGACCACACAATAGATTGGGTGAAAGGCCACTGCGACCCTTAATCTGTACCTTAATTTGAACCTTTCATGCACAACTCCAGGATTTCTTCCAAGCTGCACCAATTCTCTGGAATGACCTTCTACAGACTATCAGACTAATACCCAACCTACAAAGTTTTAAACATGCTTTTTGCAACCCATCTTTTTAGGCAAGCCTACCGCATGAAATGTCAACTCTCTCTTTACTAATCCTTCCTATGTCGTCCTCCCGTCTGTTATCTGACAAACCCCAGGTATATACCATGCTCCAGGCTTCTCTGCAGTCACTTTCACCCTGGACTTTGTACATAAGATGGCAGCTAATGGCTGATTCAAGCAGAAGAATCTTTATTAATTTATTTAATACTGTTCCCTTATAAAGAATGGCTGGACCATTATACAAGCCCTTATACCTCTTGTGTCACCCCCCTCATAGACTGTAAGTTCTTGTGAGCAGGGACCTCACTCCTATTGTTCCATACGACAGTTTGTACTCTGTAATGTCTAATTTTATTTGTCTATGTCCCCTATGATTTGTAAAGCGCTACTCACTACTTTATCCACTCATCACCACAATAAACTAATATTATGATCACCTCCTCCTGCGCTTCCGGCGGTCATGATTACAACCAGGTGTCCCGCATCAGAGTTTTTGGCCAGGTGCCTCCTCCACATGCGGTCTAGTCCTGAGGATGCAGTCAAACGTTGCAGTTAAAACTGCATCGCAATTAGCTTTGAGGTGGTTTTAGGTGTAGTTTTGTTCATTTAACAGGTCCAAGACATTTGTTGAACAGGTTTCTCCTTCAAAATTCACCCATTCAATTCATGTCTTTCACAAACAAAACTGCCCCTAAAACCACCTCAAAATGGATTGCGATGCAACGTGTGACAGCTCCCTGAATGGGGTGCAGTCTATACAATTAGCAGGAAGCTTGCTAATAAGGAATAATTTAGAATACATTAACTAGTTGTAAAAGTCCCCAATGTGATGAAGAAGAAGTACAAATTGCAGTGTTTCCTCTCTTAGAGGTTTACATTTCTCCGCTGTCACTTCGGAAGAGCTCCCATGTTGATTCCTTACACTGTATCACTACCTACAAAGAACTTACAGAATATATAATAGGCCATGGAGTCTCAAGGCTCCGGCACCATTACTGCAAATGAATTTCGCTAATTGGACATACATATGCATAAAAATGTTGTTTGTAGAACTAGAGGAGAACGGAAAAGGAGGGTCGCTTTAGCAATGTAATCAAATTTCCTGCATCCTAGTCTTAGATTAATGAAGAAACATGTCTACTATTTAGCCAATTACACAGGGAGATTGATAGCCGCTCAACCTCTGGGATCTCAAGAATAAACAAGGACATTATTAAACAGCCAATTACTACAATGGTGGCGATACATGAACCCGCTATACCGGAAATGTATTTTTGTAGACCACAGCAGCCAATCACAGCAAAGCTTATATTTTCTAGAGTAAAATACAAAATAAAAGTTATGGTGTTATTGGATGCTATGGGAAAAGACAACTTTTGTTTAATGGTGAGATTAAGATTTTTTTTTTTTAGTTGTCTGCATGTCCCTTTATGCCCAGATCTAATTTTCAGAGTTAATTTTTTTTTTTTTACTTTTAGCAGGGGCTATTACAAGTTAGCAAAAGAAAAGAAACTTATCTCTGTTCTCCCCTCCAGTCTAGCATGATACCTCCTAAGCAGAGGCTGCAGTGGTGATGTCACATGGACAGAGAACACAGCTTCCTAATATTGGCCTCGAAATTAGGATGCTACATGAGCTGTGGTCTTCTATACCAGCAAAGACTGTCGATAATGGGAACAATAGACCTGGAAGATTAAGGAGGTCAGAGGTAGGTATCATTTAATTTTATAACAGTCTGCTCAAAAAAATAAAGGGATCATTTAAAGGGGTTTTCCCATCAAGCAAGTTAGGCCCTATCCACACCACTGAGCAATCTCCATCAGCTCCATAGAGCCATGGAGATGGTCATGCGTGGCCGTCTGCTCTATTACTCTCGTGGAACGACGGAGGTACCTGGGATCCCACTGGACCCCTCGTTCTCGTGTTCTATAGAGGTCTCATCACGCAGACCCCAACCAATCAGCAAGTTATGCCCTATCCTGTGGATAGCGCCTAACTTGCTTGGTGGGAAAACCCCTTTAAACAACACAATATAACTCCAAGTTAATAACACTTTTGTGAAATACACCTGTCCTTGGATCAAGTTTGATTTTAAATCAATTTCTCCAGATGTTTTGCCAATTGAAAAGACAATAAACAGAAATGATAGGTAATTAGAAAGACGACCCCTATAAAAAAAGTGGTCCTGTAGGTGGTGACCACAGACAATTTCACTGTTTTCAATCCTTCTTGGCCATTGTTTTGGTCACTTTTGCCATTGCTATCTTCTCTAGAGGTAGCATAAGCTAGTGTCTAAAACCCACAGAAGTTGCTCAGGTAGTACAGCTCATCCAGGATGGCACCTCAATATGAGCTGTGGTAAGAAGGTTAGCTGTGTCTGTCAGCAAATTGTTCAGAGCATGGAGCAGATACCAGGAAACAGGCTAGTACACCAAGAGATGCAGAGGAAGCCGTATAGGAGGGTAACATCTCCGCTTTGACTGATACCTGCTCAAAGTATGATTTCTATCTCAGAGGTTTAACCTGATTCTCATTGGTACAAATTGGAAGAATGACCTATTTTACACAACAGTAGTGTATAAGGTAAGTGTTTGTTTTGGTATATATACATTACAACTACATTAAAACGGATCCAAGTCCACAATGGGTGTATGCTTTATGCGTCTGACTCACTCATGCGTACAGAAATCACCAAAATAGAACAAAAGGAAGCAGCACTTCAACATAAACTTCAGTGAATTTTATTCACTCGTCAAGAGGGAACTTCTTTCATTATCCTCTACTTCAGACATTTTAGATCGTCAATTTAGCTTTTTTTCCAAGCATGAAAAAAGCTAAAATGACAAGCTGAAACGTTGCTTTTTAATTACGGGAAAATAAAATTCAGCGAGGTTTATGTTGGAGTGCTGCTTCCTTTTGTCCTATTTCAGCTACAACTAGTAGTAGTCTTGATATCTGAAGTAGAGAATAATGGAAGAAGTTCCCTCTTGACGACCGGGTATATCCACTCAATGTATGATTAACCCCTTAACAACGTGTGACATTTTAGTACATCACATGTCAGCTGCGGGTGTATGGAGAGGGCTCACAGACTGAGCCCTCTCCATACAAGGTGGGTGTCTGCTGCATATTGCAGCAAACACCCACTGGTAACACCCACGAACGGTGCTGGGATGGGTGTTAACCCTTCGCTAAAGAGCTGGCGGCATGTGGGCGCTGCCATGTTGGCGTACATCGTTGCTCCCCGTGACGTCATCAGGGAGCAACGATCTGTCTCTATGACAGCCTTGAGTCTTTGTAAGGCTGTATGTTTTCTGGCCATTTGTTATATGTGCCAGTGGCAAGTTGTAATCAATGGTCAGTATAATCCCTATATAGTGGCAATATATGGTAGGATCAATTTTAAAGTACCCTAGGGGGTCTGAAAAATAGTAAAATAAAAAAATAATTAAAAAAAAATTCAAATACCCCCCCTTTCCCTAGAACTGATATAAAAATAAATGGTAATAATCCTAAACACGTTGGATATTGACACATCTCAAAATATCCAATCTATCAAAATATAATAACGGTTATTCCCGGCGTTTAACCCCGTAGTGGAGAATAGTGTCCGAAGTCCAAAATACCACTTTATCGCCATATCACCATATAACAAATGTAATAAAAATGGATCAAAAGGCCGTACAGTTCTCAAAATGGTAGCATTGAAAACTTTATCTCATCTCACCAAAAAATGACACTACATACAGCTACAAATTAGAAAAAATTCGATGGTCCAGCCAGCATCGATGAACTTTCAGACTTTTATTGCGTCATTTACATTTATCCACAGTGTTAATCCATAGTTCCTACGTGTTTCGAACGGACTAGCCGTTCTTAATCTTTCCGCAATAAAAGTCTGAAAGTTCATCGATGCTGGCTGGACCATCGAATTTTTTCTAATTTGTATCGTACCTGTGCAAATAAGGCGGGTGCCGTGCCGACCTCGATGTGATCTTGGAGGTGAGCTGGGATACCATTTCTTTTCCTGTTTCTTAAACAGCTACATACACTGAAGTATGAAAAAGTTATTAGCACTAGAAAATGGCAAAATGAAGATTTTTTTTCCGTATAGGAGGTTTTTAATTTTGTTGATGCTACTATTTACATGATATCTGAAGTAGGTACATATCTTTCCTTTATACTTTTTCTCTGTATATGTTTTTCCATAGTGAGCTTGGTAACAAAGTCCCCACCTACCATATCAGATTTTTAGAACTAGTTCAGTGGGTACGGAAGATATTAAGACTCCTTTACGTTTTTCACACTTTGTTTCATTGCAACCAATTGGTAAGATCAAAAAGGTTCTTTTTTTGCTCATTAATGTACACTCTGCACTACATCTTGACAGAAAAAAATTATTAAACAAGAAAAACTGAAATATCACATGGTCAAAGGTATTCAGGTTCTTTGGCCAGTATTGAGTGGAACCACCTTTTTAGCTAGTAAATCCATGTGTCTTCTTGGGAATGATGCAACAAGTTCCTCATACCTGGATTTGGGGATCCTCTTCCTTGCAGATCCGCTCCAGTTCCATCAGGTTGGATGGTGAACATTGGTTGAAGCCATTTTCAAGTCTCTCCAGAGATGCTCAATTGCATTTAGGTCCGGGCTCTGGCTGGGCCAGGCAGGAATGGTCACAGAGTTGTTCTGAAGCCACTGCTTTGTTATTTAGCTGTGTGCTCAGGGTCATTGTCTTGTTGGAAGGTGAACCTTCAGCCCAGTCTGAGGTCCAGAGCACTCTGAAAGAGGATTTCACTGTTGGGATTGTATTTGGCAGGTGATGAGTAGTACCTGATTTTCTCCACACATACCACTAAGAATTAACACCAAAAAGCTCAATCTTATCGGTCCAAAGAATGAGACATAAACTGTATGCAGCTTTCATATGTCTTGCACTGAGGAGATGCTTCTATTGGTACACTCTGCTTTAACTCTCTCACCAAGGCTCTTCTACCATGATTACTTAGTTTGGCTGGATGGCCAGGTCGAGGAAGAGTTGTGGTCATTCCAAACTTCTTCCATTTAAGTCTTATGAAGGCCACTGTGCACTTAGGAACCTTGAGTGCTGCAGAAATGATTTTGTAACATTGGCCAGATCTGTGCCTTATGATTCTCATGTGCTCTGACATGCTCTGTGAGGTCTTATATAGACAGGTATGTACCTTTCCTAATCGAGTCCACTCAGTTTAATTAAACACAACTGGACTTCAATGAAGGAATAGAACCATCTCAAGGAGAATCAGAAGGAAATGGACAGCATGTGAGTTAAATATGAGTGTCACGTCACAGCAAAGTGTCTGAATGCTTATGTCCATGTAATATTTCAGTTTTTCTGGTTTAATAAATTAGCAAAAAATATCCACATGGGGCATAACTACAGGGGTAGCAGCCATAGCAGCTGCTATGGGGCCCACAGTGTCAGAGGGCCCTGATATCTGGGGTGTGAATATGTTATATATGTATTTCTGATGTGTATATGCTCTAAATGTGTTTGCATATGTGATGTTTATATGCTGTATGTCTGTGTATATGATGCATGGGGTTCTATGGTAGTGTATGCATGTGTGTACATATGGAGTGTATATACTGTATGTATATTTTTTTAAGGGGTAAGTGGGGCCCCATTCAGAAATCCGCTATGGGGCCCTGCCTTTCCTAGTTATGCCACTGATATCTACATTTCGTTTTTTCTGTCAAGATGGGGTGCAGATGGTATTAATGAGCAAAAAATTAACTTTATTGTTCTTTCCAATTGGCTTCAATGAAACAAAGAGTGAAAAATGTATCGTATTCTGTGGTAGACATACCTTTGGGTTTGGGGTTCACTTAGAGCTACCACCTCTATTCTTCTTATAGCACAGTAACTACTGTCGTTTTTCCTCCTACTTTTGGTCTTATAGTATTAATAGAGCTTCACATATCCCATAACTGAATGGAAAGAAATGTTAAATTTATAACAAACAGATTCTAAACCTCACTTCACTCACTTAAAATCTTTGGAATTTCTCTGAAGAAATCCGTTTGTTGTGACTGTAGCAGGATTGGACTCTAACAGCTTATAAAAAAAATACTGGCACACATAAAATAGTCACATAAAACATCTTGAGAGCAGATATTTGGTTCATGTTAGAATGTAACCACTTTCCCCCATATTATTCTGTTTCCTTTCAGAAGTTGGACCCCTGCTCTGCTACATTAACCTACCACATGCAACTGGCCACATGTATCTGCTGGCAGGCCGAAGCGCACCACATACATCTCAGCCGCACCCGGGTGGTTGGAACCATTGCCAGACCAACCACTTAGGGGAAAAAAATGAGGTGGTATATTTCTTGAGGTCTGCACCATGCCAGAACCGCTTAGAGGAGTTAGATAATGACACAGCTATAAATAACCAGAAGAGAAAATGCATACAAATCTATGCGGGTTTAACATTAGTATGGAACATCTTTGTAAACTCTTCCATGTATTGCCCCTAAGTTCTTTACAAGTTATATTTTGTCCCTACTGTAATAGATCCAAAAGGGATCAAAATATACACATTCCTGGCACAATTTTTTCCAAATAAACAAGAATACATGACTAGAATTTTAATTTACGTCAAGCAAGGGGTACAGCCAACTCATAGGTGGTATTAATTCAGAATAGACTTGATTGGAAAAATTGCTAAGTACATTCCAGCCCACACATCATCCTTCAGCTTCCCACACTTAAAGGGAACCTGTCAGCAGAAATTTCCCTAATAAACTACTCAGTTTGTTGCAAAGCAGTTAAACACGTTCCAGATCATGTTCCTTTTAGGGGCATGTGTTGTGGTAGAATCCAAAAAAAGAGTGGAGAGAGCTTGACTTCAGTGCTAAACTCTCTGCCTCCCTTACTTTATACAACCGGTTTAAAGTTGATTTTATGGATGATGCCACCGTCCTGGGCCATCAACGTAGTGGATATCTGCTTTACAACATACAAGTAGTGGTTAATAGGTGTATATATATATATAATTTTTTTTTTTTTTTTTTTTTTTTTTTAAGGAAATTATAAGACTCCAAGATACATTGGGATAAATGGGCACAATTACCTTAGTATATTAAAAACTGGTTCATTTAAAGAACAATACCAGAAAATCCTTCAATAAAGTTATATCTTGTTAGTCTTTTTATGCATTTTAATGAATACGTGGGGGCATCAATGTGAATTTGTCACTGTCCTAGATAGCAGGAGGTTACTGGTGAGGGGGATAAATAGCGAGCGCTAAGCGGATACTTTGGCCACACTATATTAAATGATGCCAAAGTGAATTGTGCTATCACCCTCCTCTCAAGTAATAAAAGGGAGTGGGGTTGCAATGCAAATTGGAATTTATTTTGGCTGGGATACAATGGTCACATGAAATTAAAACCTAATGGATTGCGTCATCACTATAATATGTCAACTTGGGGGTTAAGCAACTGCATTCACTTATTTCTTGTGAGGGAGACAGCTAGAAAGTGCAGTATTTGGTCCTGTGATCTGTTGTAGTCAAAGTTGTTGTGTAACCCTGAACTAAAAGGGAACCTGTCAGAAATAATTGACCTACTTAACCATGACCTGTATGCTGTCAAGCAGCTTAACACCTTCCAAAGTTGAGCACTGAAGTCCAGCTCTCTCAGGGTCCACAGGTCTTAGGTGGAAATCAGAATTAATGGGGTTTGCCAATGAAAAAAAAAAGGTTTCAAATTTTAATTTTAATTGGCCATGAAATAAACATTATCTGGTATTAGTGGTTATTAGGTCAATTTCTGCTGACAGTTTCCCTTTAAAGGCGATACACAACTCAATCTATAAATCAATAAACACATGTGGTGCTAAGTTCCTTTAGTAAAATGAGATGCATGTTAAAGGTTTTTTTTTAACTGAGCTTTTTCACAATATTTTCTAAACTACAGCAGCTTCTAGACTTTAGAACAGCTACCTTACACCGTCAAATTTCTCGTAAGTAGCCCCTTGGCTGTCAGTTACAGTGGGAGAATGTGTGATCACCATCATGTACATGTATGTCAGGATGCTCTGTGTATTCACCAATGTACATACACATGACTCTGCTTTAAAGGGAACTTGTCACCACATTTGCACATAAACAGCCAAAGGGGGTTACTATAGAGTCCTACTAACTGACTGACCCTACTTTTAGCTAAAAATTGTTTTGCTTACCTGGCATCAGACTTATGCATCCTTACTGGTCACAGTTCATGTCATGTGACCAGAGTGACATCATCTCAGGTACTTTAGCCTCTTAATAATAGCAAACTGTACCCCATGTATGTGTGTGACCACATGAAGTCACAGCAGCCTCCATGGACCTCTACTCCTCTCCATCCTCCATGGAGGCTGCTGTGATCTCATGTAATCACATACATGGTGTACTGTTTGCTATTGTTAGGAGGTTGAGAGACCTTCAATGATGTAAAGCAAGCAAAGCAAAATGAGGTGTTTTGGTCACCAGAGGGTGTCTGTTCTGCCATCCATTGGAGACTACCATAGATATGACCCCATAAGATGCTGGTGTTTCTTTTTTCTGCTCTGTTTGTTAAAATTATGTTCTTATTATTGCTGTTATCCAACACAACCAACCACTATAGAGAATATAATAGATGGGAACTTTTATTATTTTGGTTTCCACAGTAATTAGAATGATTGAATACATGGCTTACCCCACATTACCCACAAAAATTGCACGGCTTTGTCTAGTACTAGTATGTGTTGGTGAATAATCCTTATGGCTTCTGGCATCCCGCTCACACCATAACTCTGCCCGTCACATACTGCCCTGTCCAAACTAACACCATCATATAAATATACAGGCCACTGCCTCCTACAACATCAGAAATGTGAGCAGCAATTTCTTTCTGCTGCCAATAGACTTCACTTGTATGAACTCTACTTTCCCTTTTAATACAAAAGGCTACATACTTTTACCCAAGAATAACCAAGGGATGATGACAGATTTACAATGGGAAATTTATAGTGAAACTATAGGGGATGTGGAAGCATTCCCTGTAATCTCCTTAAGATTACAATGCTAAAAAAATGATGTGTAAGAATTTCTCTGCAACAAAGACAAGCTGGCCACTGCTCCGCATTGTGGAAAAGCAATTGTCATACATTTTCTAAGAGCTAGAGATTCTAAAATGTACTGGGTCTTAAACCTTCTCTTAAAGGGTTTTTTCCCACTAAACAATATTAGGCTCTATCCACAGTATAGCTCTGAGCTTGCTGATCGGTGGGGTTCTTAGTGATGAGACCCCCACAGATCACAAGAAAGGGGGGTTCGATTGGGGTCTAAGGTACCTCCTCCAGACCCCTCTTTTCTCCCCGAGATGAGCGCAGCAGCCGGTCACGCCCTGTTCATCTCTATGGAGCTGGCGAAGATTGCCAAGTACGGCACTTGTCAGCTCCACAGAGATGAATGGGGCAGACTGGCCATGCATGGCTTGCTCCTCCACTCATCTTGGGGAGCGAAGAGGGGTCCAATGGAGGTAGAGCGGACCCACCATGCTCGTGATCATCTCTGAGACCCCCACGATCAGCAAGTAAGGCCCTGTCCTGTGGATAGGGAGTAACTTGTTTAGTGGGAAAACCCACTATGCCCGGGCCGGGATTCAAGCGTAACATACATTTGGCTAGGGAGGTGGAGAAGTGAGCGTATCTCACCCCTCCCCTCTCCATAGGGAGGCATGCTGCTGGCTTTTCTGGCGACGGCAAGATACTGTGACACATAGGTACTTATATGGTGGCCATATCCTCTGTTTAGTCCCAGGGGTTGGCTTTGGTTTGGATGCACTTCAAAACACATGTCACTTATCTGTGCTGCTCACTCCTCAGCTCTCTGCCCCCACCTGTGTGCTCCTTCACAGGAACTGAGTTCACAGCAGTGGTGAGCTGCCATCATTGGGGGAGGGAGGAGCTGTACAGGAGCACAAAGCTGGGGACTGAGAGCCGAAATGCATGCAAACCAAAGCCAAACTCTGGGACTAAACGGAGGATTTTGTGCACGGTAAGTAAAATGGGTTATCCGAGTTTACTAATAATTTAGGGCCGGGCTGGGGGTGGGCTATTTAAAAATAATAAACGTGTACTTTCCTCCGGTGCCGCTGCTGTCCCGCGGCATGGTCCATGTGATCTGTGCCCCCGTTTGTTTACAGGGGCAAAGAAGCCATGCGTAGGGAGTTTCCGGCCGGCGATGTGGCTGGCTCCTCCCATTTGTCCCTATTTCTCAACATTGTAAGCGCTGGGAGATGGTGTTGGATGGGCTCCCTGTGCGCCCTTGTAAACAAACCGACGCACAGATCAGATGGACCGCGGCGCAGGACATCGGCAGTGCTGGAGGAGGTAAGTACCCGTTTATTATTTTTAAATACCCCGCCCTAAATTTTTAGTAAACTTGGATAACCTCTTATGCTTAGAGAAAGCAGAAAGGCATAGATGTGTAAATATATGTGCTATGTGATGGGCTTATGTAACCTGTCTTTAGTGAAAACAAGGTTCCCTCTTAATTTTGATTTTCAAAAAGAGATGTCATTTTCAGGGGCAAAATTGGCATTTCTTAAGAATAAAGCAAAGTTATGCCTGGACAGCTCTGTTTTGGATGACAGAATATAAATCTCTAATGCATCCTGCCCTTCTCGACATTTAAACTGTATGTGGTCCTATGGATGCTGATTTTCCTCCCTGTCAGGTGTTTCTGAAAATTTTGTTGTGTTATTGGCCAGAGCAATTTTTACAATGTTTATATGTAAAAATAAAACCGAAATCACAGCATAAAGAATTATACTACAGCCCAACAAACAATATTTTGCCCAATTTTCAAAATTGCATTAAGAAAATTTGTAGACATAAGCACCTTCATGCAATTTTGATTCAAAGTGTAATATTTTATTTTAAAAAGACCCAAAAAGAAAATCATTTGCATCAAACCTTCTGAATGTAATACATGAACATGTGTAGAGTTCATAGATATCTCATAGTCATATGTTCACATGAATACATCATCATAAAATCACTGAAAGTGAAATAACAAAAAAATTGCTGTTTAGCTCAAAATATTAAGACAGTCGCAACCAGCAAATTATAGTGATTAAAGAGATTTAAAAATAAAGGAACCTATAAAACCCATATATTTTTGATAGCAGACAACCTGGCAATTGTATTTGTCTTGATTAACAGTTCACTATACCACCTTCATGCAACTTTGAATGACATGACAAACACAAATTATTTTAAAGATTACATGAAAATATACAAATCTTTACATAAAATGCACACCAAAGCTGAGGATTACATACAAATGGGAATGTAAAAAACAAAGTCAAAGTCAACAGATATTATATATATATACAATACATCAACAATAATTTACACTTCAAAAAGTGATAAAACAAGACCCATCCAATATGTGGTTGTAATCCACTAATGTGTTAAAAAAAAATATATGATGCACAAAGTTAAAAGCTCCTATCCTATCATATTAATTTTTTTCAGAAATCACAGCCTTCCATGTATGCAAACATAACTTTTTAATTAACCCCTTTCCGCACCTTGACGTGATTCTACATCATAGGATGGGGGTCAGTCCCGCACCTTGACGTAGAATCACGTCATGGCGATCGCCCGGGCGATCGCCGCAGGATCCTGGCGGGACGCGGTAGCCGGGATCCCGCAGCAACTGTCGCGATCCCATCTGTTTAACCCTATAGACGCCGTGGTCATAGTGGCATCAGGTGATGCTCCTCTAATTTGTGTATTTAACGGGACCTGTAACTTACCTGTGGCCCCTAACAGGTGGTGGCAATAGCTTAATCACACTTGCAGCCAGTTGAAATGGATTAAAGTTGACTAAACCTCTGTCCTGTGTCCTTGTGTGTACCACCTTGAGCATGGAGAAAAGAAAGAGAAGACCAAAGAACTGTCTGAGGACTTGAGAATCAAAATTGTAAGGAAGCCTGAGGAATCAATTTGGAGTCCATCTCCAAAGACCTGAATATTCCTGTGTCTACCGTGCACAGTGTCATCAAGAAGTGTAAAGCCCCTGGCACTGTGGCACCTCCCTAGATGAAGAAGTGTAAAGCCCCTGGCACTGTGGCACCTCCCTAGATGAAGAAGTGTAAAGCCCCTGGCACTGTGGCACCTCCCTAGATGAAGAAGTGTAAAGCCCCTGGCAGTGTGGCACCTCCCTAGATGAAGAAGTGTACAGCCCCTGGCAGTGTGGCACCTCCCTAGATGAAGAAGTGTAAAGCCCCTGGCAGTGTGGCACCTCCCTAGATGAAGAAGTGTAAAGCCCCTGGCACTGTGGCACCTCCCTAGATGAAGAAGTGTAAAGCCCCTGGCACTGTGGCACCTCCCTAGATGAAGAAGTGTAAAGCCCCTGGCAGTGTGGCACCTCCCTAGATGAAGAAGTGTAAAGCACCTGGCACTGTGGCACCTCCCTAGATGAAGAAGTGTAAAGCCCCTGGCACTGTGGCACCTCCCTAGATGTGGACAGAAAAACTGACGAAAGATTTCAACACAAGATTGTGTGGACAGTGGATAAAGAACCTTGACTAACATCCAAGCAAGTTCAAGCTGCCCTGCAGTCCGAGGGTGCAACAGGGTCAGCCTGTACTATCCGTCGGCATCTGAATGAAAAGGGACTGTATGGTAGGATACCCAGGAAGATCCCACTTCTTACACAGAAACATAAAAAAGCCAGGCTGAAGTCTGCCAAAACTTACCTGAGAAAGCCTAAAACATTTTGGGAGAATGTTCTCTGGTCAGATGAGACAAAAGTCAAGCTTTTTGTTTACCGGGAAAAAAATAGGCCTTCAAAGAACACAGTCCCTACCCTACAGTCAAACATGGTGGAGGTTCCCTGATGCTTTGGGGTTGCTTTGCCTCCTCTGGCACTGGACTGCTTGACCGTGTGCATGGCATTATGAAGTCTGAAGACTACCAACAAATTTTGCAGCATAATGTAGGATCAGTGTGAGAAAGCTGGATCTTCCTCAGAGGTCATGGGTCTTCCAGCAGGACAATGACCCAAAACACACTTCAAAAAGCACTAGAAAATGGTTTGAGAGAAAGTACTGGAAACTTGTAAAGTGGCCAGCAATGAGTCCAGACCTGAATCCCATAGAACACCTGTGGAGAGATCTCAGCAGTTTGCAGAAACTTCAAATCTCAGACACCTGGAGCAGTTTGCCAAAGAAGAATGGTCTAAAATTCCAGCAGAGCATTGTAAGAACCTCATTGATGGTTACCGGAAGCGGGTGTTCGCAGTTATTTTGTCTAAAGGTTGTACTACCAAGTATTAGACTGAGGGTGCCAATACTTTTGTCCGGCCCATTTTTGGAGTTTTGTTTAAAATGATCAATGATTTGACTTTTTTCTTCATTTTCTTTTGAGTTTTTTCATTGCAAGCAAAATAAATGAAGATATTAATAACAAAGAAGTTTGTGTTTGCAATCATTTTTTGGAAGAAAACGAGTATTATCTGACAGAATTGCAGGGGTTCCATTACTTTTGGCTACTACTGTATATTCTGTATAATAGAAAACAGCAGACACCCTCCTGTATGTAGAAGGTTCAGCAACTGACTACTTTCCATACTCGCTCAATGAAATAATATATCACATATTGTTAAGGTGAACCCAAAAAACTATAAAGCTGTCAATCAGAACAAAGGGGAGGGACCGAGGAGAGATCAGTTCACATAGCCCGGGACAAAGCAAAGCACATCGTTCCACTGCAGCCATCTAGTTTTCCGATTCTAATTGTGCTGGAATCAGTGGAGTGACACCTATTAAAAGTTGCAAACAGTTGTTGAGGTGGTTAAAAAAAGACCATTATTATACTCATTTACCCATCACCTTTCTAGTTTTATCATCATTTATAAGTAATGTCTACTTCTGATGAACTCCCTTTAATCTGTTTTTACATCTTTTGAAACAGCCTGGGCTCTGTGTGGCTGCAGACATATCTTGCATCAGACATTAAATACTTCATCATGTTCATTACTGGAAGAAGATACGCATTCCTTTAATAGGGTCATCAATACGGAGGCAGTGAAGGACAGGGCAGCCAACACTGGAGGAAAAATACAGCCCTGACAGTATGGATATTGTTTGTGATAATATTCTGCCGCACCATTTCCTGCTGGAATTAGAGATTTACCATCACTGGGGTTCATATTACTAGTTATGTGAGAACAGCAGAAGTATGAGCCAGGCAATGAGCTGATAATGTTCATCTATGTAGGTTACGTGGAAACATAAACTAATATATTAGGGAATTGTATAAAACCCAACAGCTAAATACTAATGATGATCTTTTTTTTATCTTTCCTTCTTAAAGGGAACCTGTCATCATGTTTTCACCATTAAACCTAATGACAGGTTCACACAGAAGTCATCATACTTTGCCCCATGCTTTTTATATAAAAAAATCCGTAGCTCAGTTGCTGGCACCTTGTCAGCAGACTCCCTGACTCACAATGGACACATCCGTTTGCATCCATTTTTACACTTTTAAAAATGTATACATTTTTTTTTTCACTAGTCAATGTTGTTCTTGTAGCTTGTTATTAGTACCGTACAACCAATATACTGTGCGCCTGAATGACTGTCATATTTCTGCTAGTAACCACTAAGTTCTGTGCCTTTAAGAGTCTCTGCAACTGTCAAGTCAGGACCCATTTTATACCCATTTGTGACTGTAGCTTGACTGAGCTTGTCAAACTTTGTGTAACCCAGTTGGATCCACGCCTGAATTCAAACTAACAAACTAACAACAGTGTGACTCCTTTTGCTTCATCCTCCTTCAGTGGACCCCAAAATATGGTAAGAGTCACACATATGATAAACCATTCACTGCCTATGTTCAGGGAAAGGGAATTTTCTCCATCTGGAGAACTGCTCATATGGGTGGGACTGGATAGAACAGGAACTTGTGCCAGTCAACTTGGAAAATAATACTCTCATGAGTTCATGTTGCATTTATTGTTTGAAGCTGGTTAATTTTTTTCAGATTTTTATGAAGAACTGAAAAATAGAGACGTGTCTTTCTTCATCTCACCCAATGAAACAACAGGCTGAATGGATCAAATACTTAAGAGACATGAAATGAAAATGCTATTTTAAAGGGATGCATAAATTCCATATAAATGTGTAGTGAAGCAGAGTGGGATCCTTACTAAAGTGTATTCTGTGTAACCTATGTGGTGCTGAAGGGAAAAAACTGATCTCCTTACTCTTACCAGTCACAGGAGGCAAGCTCAGTCTATTCCTATTAAGACCCCACCTGAATAAGTAGAGAGGAATAACAATAACACCTAATTATAAGATTTGAATATGTATGATTGTTGTTTATTATGCAAGTATCCTTACTGATGGATCAGAACCTTCCCAAAGGGAAAGCCCTAAGTTAAGAAAAGATCTTCTGTTCTGTTTCTGGTATGGGTTAAGAGTGGAGTCTGAGAGTGGACGGAAGAAGCATGGAGAGAGGCAGAGAGAGTCCAGTCTCCAGACCATCACTGCAGCAGTCTTATCCAGCTCCATATGCAAGCTACAGCCACAAACCTGAGGAAGTTATCTTGGACCTACAGACATCCAGTTTTTGGACCTCAGCCAGCTACCAGAGACAGATCCTACACTTCTATGTTGCTGCTGCTGGATTCTGATCTTTGAATTAAGAATTGTGTGTTGGAATAATCTTTCTCAAAGTGTGTCCCTGGGGTAGGAGTATTTACCATCAGGGGTCTTCCCAATACTATATCAACTCCAACAGGTGTGGGAGGATTATCATCTGCATTTAGAGGGAACCGAGACCCTTAGAGCAACACCCCTCCACTCCTGGGCTATAACTCCCCAATCACTGTTAGGCCCGGATGGGCACATTGCAAATGTTTTTGGCAACAACAGCTACTAAACTCTCGATTCCTTACCATTTTGAAAATCTCTTCTTGGTGCCATTTAAAACCTATACACATAAATGCTTCTGAACTCCATCTTGATGTATTTTCCCACAGTAACAAACTGAAGCAAACAGAGGAATGATGTTTGGGGAGTAGTAAATAGGTGCTGTGCCACCATAGACACAGTGGTTTGCCCCAATTTAGATGTGTAAATAAAAGCTGCTGTGCCCCAGTACAAAATCTGTTCAGTGCCTCCATCTATAATGTATAATTTATATAACTGGTTTCTTCATGAGGCAAGAGACACTTGATGAGTCACCAAAGCCTCCTAGGCCTGGGGCTACTTCAATTGGTTTCCCAAGCCTCCAAAGATATTACCTCCTTCCCTCTGTTTGACAGAGTTGTGCCACTCCTAGGTGGGACCTTACCAACTTTTCTGAAAAATGCCTCATAGGACAAAATGCCCCAAAATCCCCATTTTTTCATAATTAATGTTCAAGCAGCGAAATTATTGTAATAATTGTAATAATCCATTTCACATCAGAAATTGGTGCAAAATTAATGATCAAATCTACCTCATGTAAGAGCGAGCGTATCACTTTTAAAGGTGATTTCAGTTATATACACTTTATAAAGTCTATGAAAAAGTTGCACATCTTAGAACTTTGTATTGGACCATACTGTTGAATACATTTAGCAAATTTATTAGTAATAAATTGCCCCATACCTTATTTCTTATTTCTTATATGGGGCAAGGCAAGGTATGGTGCAAATTTGTAGGCAATTTAATGCCAAGTTCAGAATCTGGACAGGTTAGCTAATGGTTGGCAGATTTATGAACAACCCTTTAATGTAATTCTACATTGGAAATGTCTTTTGCTGATTTTTCAATTTGTGGACATCATTAGCTGATCTGCCCAGATTCTGAGCTTGGCATTAAATTGGATACATTTCAAAAACAACATGTGACTTGTCTGTGTTACTCACTCCTTAGTTTTTGGCCCCCACCTTTGTGCTCCTGAGCAGCTCCTCCCAGGAGTACAAAGATGGAGGCTGCCTGCAGCTCAGACAAGTCCCATGTTGTTTTTTGAAATGCATCCAAAATAAAGCCCAACCCCGGGGACTACACATAGGATTCTGTCAGGGTGCAAGGTAAGTTAGAACACACAATTATATTGTAATGCAAATGCTAATAAAAGGCAAAGAGGATTTTTTGCACTGCAGGTGTCATGGGCTTCTACAACCTGTCTTTAGTGAAAATGAGGTCCCTGGTGACAGGTTCCCTTTAATCCTCTTGCCCAAGAGTCCAGGTATAATATAATCCAAAGCAAGGCAGCACTCCAAAAGTAGTGATAAAAGGGTCATCTTTATTTCACTCAAGAGAGTCTACTTTCGTAGTGCGTCCTTGCTTTGGATTATTAATAAATATGAGATAAAGACAAAGGAATTGACACAAAGAAAATAAAAGTAAGAAGAAGCAATGAAAGTGTAGGGTGCAGCCGCTGCAGAGTCTGTTCCTGGGAAAGTCCTCTCCCTCTGCCTAAACTCTGTAAACAGGAAAGGATGTAACTGTGTAAGAATGTGGTGATAGTCCCAGACTCACACAAACATGCACAGGGCACAGGCTGCACACCCACCACCGCCAGCCTCTCCAACCACTTCAGAGCGCCTGTCATGTGCAGGAGTCAACAGTGTGTGCCAAGGCGAAAAATACACTTTGATTTATGGAAAAATGGTTTATATTTGGTATCAGATCTTTAGAATGACTCAGAGTCTAGAGGCAAAACTAACCCATTCCTTGCTACAGAGGCCTTCAGGAAAGCTGCAGTAAAGATAGTATTAAAATGTTGGTGGATTTATATGTTAATTATAGAAACATGTTTTTTCTTAATAAATCAGTGCAGAATTATATTACTACACCTACTTAAAAAAAAAAGTCTCTTTATATCTGCTGTAATATACCAGATAACATCATTTAATCTATACATTGTTCATAAACTTAACTTAGTTAGGGGAACAGTATATATAATATATAAATTGGCAGAATATCTATATAACACACACACATATTTATGTATACATATATATATATATATATATATATATATATATATAATAGTATATTTGTTAAAACATCATGGGGCACATTTACTTACCTGGTCACCGGAGTTCACGGAAAGTGCATTGTCCATCTATAATGCACTGTGCCGCGATTCACTTAAATTGTGAGCTCGATATCCTACATGTGTCGCTTCCCCACTCAGGTCCGACAGAGTTCACCTTCTTCTTCCTGGTGCATGTAAGTCCGAGGACTTGCGATACAATTTGAAAGTTACATCCTGTGCTCAGTCCGAATCTGTTGGACCCCTAATTTATGTCACATGGAAGCCAGTGCAGCTGCGTGTATTGTATTTTTATTATACCCGTGTTGTATTGTAGTTTATAGGGCTAATGGTTTCCGTAAGGTGAGCTCCTCCTACCGGAAACTGATGACCAAGAAAGAGGTCTTTTTAAACTGCGCTAGTGAGATATTGCTTTTAGATCAAGACTAATGCTGCTTGCCGAAGCGTGTCAATCTGTTCATTGCGTTACACATTGTCTGGATATGTGAGAGTTATTTAACCAATACATTTTGGAAGAACTGCATTGAATTCCAAGTGATATTTTTACCCCTTAGAGTCTTGGGTGAGTTCAATGCAGCGGGATATGAGCTGGAGACAGTTTTTCTTGGACTGTGTTCAAAAAACACAAGTTCAAACATTTACAAAAGCCAAGGAATCAATGGGGCACATTTACTTACCCGGTCCCTTGGAGTTCCCGAAAGTGCATTGTCCGTCCGGAATGCACTGTGCCACGATTCACTAAGATCGTGCGCCCGATTTCCTGCATCTGTCGCTTCCCCGCTCAGGTCCGCCGGAGGTCACCATCTTTCTCCCGGTGCATGTAAGTGCTTGGCTTGCGACACAATTTTGAAGTTAAATTCCGCGGTTTGTCCGAATCCGGCGGATCGTCCGACGCCCAAAACATCCGATTTCTGTGGCATGAAATCGTCAGGATGTCCAACGAAAGTGCGGTCCACGGGGCCCTTAGTAAATGAGCCTCAGTTTTGCAAGTGTTGAGTTGTTCATCAAGAGGTAATAGCTCTGTAAATTGTGCCATGACTGTGCCCCGCTATTGCTGCTCAGAAGCTTCCTATGTGCATGCGCCTACTCATTCTGCACAATGACTGCAATGAGGCTTGTGTACATACACTCCTGTACTCTCCTGTGATTGGGTGCTTGAGAAGAAGGCCACCCACCATAAACATAATGGGGGTCATTTACTAAGGGCACGAATCGTGTTTTTACGGCGGGTTACCCGAATATTTCCATTTTGCGCCGATATTCCCTGAATTGCCCCGGGTGTTTGGCGCACACAATCGGATTGTGAAGCATTCGGCCGGCATGTGTGCAACGGAAATCGGGGGGCGTGGCCAAACAAAAACCCGCGGATTCGGAAAAACTGCATTTTTTTAAAAAAAAATGTTTTGCTGGACACGCTCTTACCTGCACCCAGCTACGGATCGTGAACTCCAGCGGACCTCGGTGGACGTCGGAGGAACTGCCTTAGTGAATCACCGGAAGACCTGAATCCATCGCAGAGAACACGTCACTGGATCACGAATGGACCAGGTAAGTAAATCTGCCCCAATATGTGCAGGTGCCAGATTAACATACACACAGCGCATGCCCAAAACCTGGGAGGGAGAGGGTTTGACATAGAAATGAAGTAGTGTGGATTTTACATTACCTAATGAATACAGAGAGCTTGACTGCATAATCCAGTTCCCTGCCTCCATAACTTTATGAAAGCAGTGAAAAGTCAAATTTTGATAAAATGACTTGAGGATACTACTGACCAGCTGGAGAAAGAAGTTGTGCTTTATATGCTATTTGCCATTGACAGGTTCCCATTTCAATAATACTGTTAAAGGGAACATGTTACCAGGCACCCTTTTTAAATTTCCTCCATGTCCCCATAGATAATAAATAGCTTCTCCTCAAACTGTTTTTATAAAACTTCTGACATTACTGGTTACAACAATAACTTATATTAAAGTTTTCCTGGCTCCCTGGCAGCTTGTGTCCTGTGTCCCTGGGGAGTGTTCAGCACTGAGCAAAGTCTCCTCCCTCCGTCCTCCATTGCTCATCTGTGAGTTCCTCCTCCCAGTCACTCCTTGCCCCCACCTTTGCTTCCTCCTCTGGCAGATACAGGGGAGACGTGCTGGTATGAGGTGACTGGGAGCAGGAGAGTATTTATTTCAAACTCACAGATAAGCCTTTGGCAGAAGAGAGAGGGGAACTCTTCTCAGTACTGAACACCAGGGACACAGAACACAAGCTGGCAGGGAGCAATGTAAACTTTAATAGAAGTTAATGTTGTACTCACTAATGCCAGATGTGTTATAAAAACAGTTTGGGGATAAGCTATTTATTGTCTGTGTGGAGGCAGGAGGCTCAAAAAGGTTCCCTTTAATTCTAAAAGAGTGAAACAGTTTTGTTTTTTTTTGAGAAAACACTTAAAATCCTGTAAAACATAAATAGTCATACTCTCCTTACCAATCTCCTTATTGTTGCCACTCTGACACTTAAAGGAAATCTACCACCAAAATCAGAATGATTAACCAGGGACACTTACTCATAGATCCAGACAACGTGATAGTGCTAATCTTTTTTCTTTCTAAATAGCAAAGCACATAAAGGAGCCAAAAGGTAATTAAAATAGAATTTTATCACACCGGTGTACACAGGGCTGGACTAACCGACCGATGCATCATTGAAACCACTGGTGGGCCCAACACCTGCTGACCGTGATTGCCGCTGACTCTGCCCTGTGATGGTGACTCTGCCCCCTGCTGACTGCATAGGGAACTTCAACTGTGGAGGATGCTTATAGAGTTGAAATCAACTGGAGCTAACAGCGCCCAACAGCATTGTTTGCAATTTGCCATTTGCAATATGATGACATCACCTGCTGACCTATTTGCAAAATTTATACAGTTGAAAATAAGACGCATGTCTATCATGTTCAAACAAGGAAGGGATTGGATGAGGAAGGGATGTAAGGCAAACCATTCTGTATTATGACATAACCATCAGCAACAATTATTTTGTTGTACACTGCATCAGAGATAGAGGAGCAAAGAGCTGCTGGGAAAATGGAAAGGTGAGTATCTGGTATTTAATATTTTTATTTACACTGCAAAGAAAAGAGGGTATTACACTAAGAGGGGCCACACTATGAGTGGGGCCACAAATGAGGGGCAGATGAAGAGGGCCACACTATGAGGGGGGAGATCATGAAAAGGGCCACAAATGAGAGGCAGATGAGGGGGCCACACTATGAGGTTGGAGATTAACCGGTCCACGACCGCCCGTCATGTATTCACGGCGCACATCAGGTCCCAGTGCATGTAGAGGGCTCAAGGGCAGAGCCCTCTCCATAGCCTGTAAGTCTTTGCTGCATATTACAGCAAAGACTTACCGGTAACAACCGCGATCAGATCAAAAAGGTGGCGGCGCGTGGACGCTGCCATCTTGCCGAGGATCATCACTCCCGTGACGTCATCGGGGAGTGGCAATCCGTCGGCATGACCGCCTCGGGTCTTCCAAATACCCAAGGATGTCTTGTTTTAACCCTTTCATTACAATGTGCTATCAGTACAGTATACTGCATCAGTATATGATAGGATCCATCAGACAACCTAGGGTTAAAGTACCCTAGGGAGTCTGAAAAATATTAAAAAGAAAATAAAAAAAAGTTAAAAAAAAAGTAATTATAATAAAAAAAACTAAAAATTCAAATTATCCCCTAGAACTGATATAAATATTAATAAATAGTAAAAATTCCAAGCACATTAGGTATCGTTTCGTCCGAAAATGCCCGATCTATCAAAATATAATAACAATTTTTCACTGCATGTTACACCATGACATTGATGTTTATTTACTTATTTATTTAAGCAACAAGAATAGGGGGCACAATATGAGGAGAAGATGAGGGAGGCTACAGTAAAAGGGTGTGATGAAAGGGGACACAGTATGAGGGGGATATGATATGAGTAAAGATGAGAGATGCCACAATATGAGGGGGAGATGAGAGGTGGCCACAAAATACGTTGAGATGAATGGACCCAACATGAAAAAGAGAGAAGACGGGGCCACAATATGTAGAGCCGTAATAAGAGGAGGGTATGAAAAGGGACACAGTATGAGGGGGAGATGAGAGGGGGCCACAACGTGAGAGAAAAATAAGAGGGACCACACTATGAGGGGAGATGGGGGAGGCACAAGTTGCCTGTACATTAAGTTCTTAACTTATGCTGTGTTCACTCTGATTGAATTGCCTTTTGACATGTATTTCAACTACACCCAGAATATATCCTTCCAGAACACAGATGTGTTTACAGCTAATCTCTTGTTTTCGGTAAGTAACAACATGAGTCACCAAAAAACACTTGTTACTACTGACCTGACACAAGCGATTAGGTTTAGACACATCAGGATGGAGAATTTGATTGTAATTTATAAAGGGTTTTAGGCTGCATTCACACTACCGGAAGGGGGACCTATATACGGCCGACGTATAGACGGCAATGGGCGCGGCGCCCTACGGGAGCGGTATGGTGCCGCACATGTGCGGCACCGTACTGCTCCGTGAAAAAATAGGACATGTCCTATTTTTTCAGGGCATACGGCGCCATGCGCCATATATCCCTATGGAGAGGGGCGGGGGTGAGCAGCGCTCTCCCCCTCCTCCTCTCCCCACGCGCTGCCGTGTGCCCGCCGTGCTACGGTACGGCGGGCACCGGTTGTGTGAATCCACCCTTAGACAGTTTTCTTTCCTATGACTAGTCAGGCAAAGGAGCATGGCCTACAAAAAGGGGCGTGGTCTGGTACCAAAAAGTCTGTGCACCAAAAATAGTGCTGACCCGAAAGAATTTCGTCCTAGTTCTCTGGTTTAAAATAAACCAACTAATAGGAGGTGCAGAGTACTACTGGACAGTCTTATACTAGGACGGATTTATCATCCAGCAACAGACACTTATAGGAATCTGGTGCAGAATGAGACTATCTAGTCATACTTTGCCCCTCCTATTAATTAGTTTATTTTACGCCAGAAAAATTACCTTACAACACTTTCCTTAAATCTGCTCCCAAGTGTTTGCATTTTAAAATACATTGAAAACACAACGGGAAAAAATGCTGCATAACACACATCTGTTCTTCCGATCATTAATAATGATGCATTTTGCCTGATGCGTTTGCAATATGTTTCAAATCTAGAAAATGTACAATATAAAAATATACATTTAATAGCAGTATGGAGCAGTAGGAGGGCCCCTAGAATCAATTTAATTGGCAATGCAATGAGGCGCTACTGAATATGATGCAAACTAGAAGAAATGTGCAGGTTCACAAAAACACGTAGATCACGCCATCCCAAATAAATGCTGTAATACAATACCAAAACAAAAAAAGAGAGAAAAGGCCACAGCATCCAATATGATGAAAAAAGGTTAAATCTTCATTCACACAGGCATAGAAAAATAGCATACTTGACAAAGATTCATGGCGAATCGAAACTTTGCAGTTTTTTTTATGCCTGTGTGAATAAAGGTTTAACCTTTTTTCATCATATTGGATGCTGTGGCCTTTTCTCTCTTTTTTTGTCTTGGACAATGGATCCTGCACACTAAGACCTCGGGCTGCGTGCATCAAACAAAACAGCTTTAGGTTATTACATGGGTTGCTGTCTTTTTTCTTTTTTTTTGTAATACAATACCAACTATACTTGTTATCCATGGAGTCCTTCCTTCTAAAATCAACTTCTAAAATGATGCTATTGAGCCTGAAGGGTTTTACCAGAACCCCTCTGTGCTTCAGCTTCACATGCTGTTATGCTGTGCAGTACTTTCCCACTCTCTTTGCTCCTTTGGCCCTTCCCCCTCCCTCTGCCTGCTGTAATCTCACGGCAGCAGTAGAAGTTTAAGCACACAGTGGAAGGGGGGAATGCTTCTGAGCAGTTTAACAGCCTGTGAAGCTACAGGGAGAGGCTATGATAACCCCTCCCCAGAGCCTTTCTGGCTCACTAGCATCATTTTAAAGTTGATTTTAGAAGGAAGGAGGCCATGGATAACAAATATAAGAAGATTACCACAGTCATTCTGGATCTATAAGTAAGTGCCCCTGGTTTATCATGCTTGATTTAAAATGGTAGATTTCCTTTAAGGGGTCTCCTGATAGTTTATATATTACTTTATGGTCCATCTGAAAGTAGCGAGAACTGCTCAGCCAACCACTGGCCTCAACACTGATCACCATAGCCAGTGAATTGAGGAGCAGCTGTTGGGAAGGTGAAGGTATCTGAGAGGTACAACTTTTTAAACCTTTTTATACCACTCTGATCCTTTACAAAAAAAAATCATAAACTGAACAATCCCTATTCTCAATTTAACAATCAACACCCTTGCACAGGCAAATATTGGTAGCTGCCTCACACACTGCAAACATCTAGTACTCCACACTTGTATGCATATTATGTGAAGCAAATTTAATAATGAAAATTTACAACAATTTGCTCCAAGCCCTTGCATGGTACATTATAAAGTGTTTGAACACTTTTGTCTCCTAAAAGGACAACAGGGCAGGGCTTGATGGGAAAGAGGTGGGACTTGTTAGTGTTGCTTTGTACCAAAAATGCTAAAATTCAACTTGTTTAATCAAACTGCTGTACACAGTGTAAAGATGTACCAGATTTTCTAGTGATTGAAATAAATCCTACACATTTACACATTACTATCTAGTCTGTTAACTTATACAGTATTGGTGAACACAACTCAGTATGCAGTGAGCACCCTCTAGTGGGGGCAGACGGAAGCAGGTAGAATTTAAATACAAATTTTAACCACTGTAAAGGTGCAGAACCAAATGAAAACTGAAATTTTAACCTACAGTGACATAATGATTGACATAAGTAAAATTAGCATTACACAAAGGTCTCCAATGTGACTTAGAGTAAAAATATACACTGTACAAATTCTTATTCAAAGCAGCCAGACTTATGTATACAGATTGTGTTGCCAGTTTACTTCAATACTACACAAAGAGATTTTTGGGGGTTATATTTATTTTTTATGTCACATGGCATAAAGACACCCCGTCACTTTTTGACACTATTTTGGAGTGCTGCCGTTTTTATTGAATTTTTATTTTTTATGGCAGTTATAATTTACTTTCCTGAATGGGGTATGCTCCTTCACCAAATTGATTTGGGCAGGTGGCAGTAGACCTCAGGCCCCTGACATTAGTACTACTACTTGTATGTGTACACAATGACAGTAATTCACATTGCAAGGTCTAAATGATTGAAATCCAAATTTCAAATGTTTGAAATCCAAATTAACAGTTCTTATTGTTTTCCAGAACCAGCACCACTCTCGTCTGTTGACGGATCCTGGCATTGTGGATAGTTTACATCAAAGAGGGTGACGTCAGCAGTGGTCAAGAAGTTGAGTAATAAGTAGAAGTTAAATTACTCTTAGCACTTATTTAAACAAGTTAACAGCAGGGGAAATGTGGCACCATGTAGTCAGTGTATTTTGGATTATGTATTTTATATTACGTATTTTGGAAAAACTTGCTCCTTACTCATTGTTGTTAATAACATCTAACATGCCAGACTCTTGGCTTATGTGTGCACGGGTGTATAACCCTCCAGAGAGCTGTGGGAAGCCGAACTGAGAAGAAAATGTAGAACCATTTTAACCCTGAACAGTATTTTTAATTATCAAAGAGTCTCTATTGTTTAAGCAAGTGAAAGAGTTCGTTTTTTTGTCTCCTAAATAATGTAGCTCTCCCCCACTAATGTCAGCTCACCACGCTGTGAGCTCTGTCCTTGAGTGAGTGAAGGAGCAGGAGGCAGGAATTGTACAGAGCACAAAGGTGGGGGCTGAGAGCTGAGGAGTGAGTGAGCAGCACAGACAAGTCACAGGTCTTTTTTGTAAATTAATTCTCATCCAAACCAAAGCAAACCTAGGACTCACCACAGGATTCCGTCAGGGTACAAGCTAAGTTAAAGCACATAATTATATTGTAATGCAAATGCACTGAAAAGGCAGACAGACATCTTTGCAATCCAGTTGTAATGGGCTTCTGCAACCTTTCTTTCAGTGGCATAACTAGGAGAGACAGGGCCCCCTAGCAGGCTACTGCATGGGGCCCCCCTTCCCACTTAAAAAAATATACATATTAGTATACTCACACATATAAATACACTCAAGTGCATATACACATACATACAGTGCCATATGCAACATATTCATATATAGTGTATACAGACACCATATACCATCACAGTATATGTTATATACATATTATGCTGCACATGTGCAGTACAATATAGATGTAATGGTGCACATCCTCCATTCTTTATTGTGTCGGGTCAGATGATGGGGCCCCCTGACACTGCCGGCCCCTTAGCGGCTGCTATGGCTGCTACCGCTGTAGTTATGCCCCTGCTGTCTTTAGTGAAAGTGACAGGTTCCCTTTAAATATTGCTGATCAAAATAATGTCAGAGGCCTCCTACCAATACATGGACTTAATCTAAGTCTTGTCTACAGGAACATTGCAAACTTCTGTCATTCTACAAGATGTATATCTTGGATGTTCATGTAAAACCATCTTAGTTCATCACCTCGTGTGGAAAAAAGATCTCACGCGTTCTTTTTATCCATACATTTATGCACCGCTAAAGCCAAATAAAGAGGACTCATTGTTTGCACCAATTCCGTTGTTGTTTTCATGAGTGCCGCTGACCGTGAATTTGCTCTACGTTCTGGGATCTTAACAGTCAAGGATCTGGCAGCGTGCACCACCACAGGCATCGGGTGCAGGAGGATATCTAGGTGATTATGTGAGCGATCCGATTTTTTCCTCTTGTGTGGAAAAAGACGCTATAGCTGCTTCTGCAGTACAGCTAAAAGTTGTGTATTCTGCTATATGAAAGGCAGACAGAGTTACAGAAGATGTGACCAAAATATGGCATGAGCCCAAGGCCAGGGGGTCTATAAATTGCTTGAACTGCTTTCATATTACTAATGCTAAGTGCTCTATGTTAGTCTTTGTATGGTAGGAGTTACAGCGCGGCACCGCATTGTGTGTAATTTTTATACTACTTTGTGCATCATTGTTCGGAGTGTATATGAAAAGATACCCGGTACATTTACACAATACAACATATTGGTCTGCGAGAAGAAAATGAGAAAACATTCCGTCTATATACAAAAATTGCCTCTTTAATGTGAAACCTTTTCTATTGCCAGTCCTCTCTGACTCACTTTCTGCCTTGTTTTTAATGGATTTTTTCCATGGAAACCCACACAGAGCAGCACCGGGAACTGCTTTAAATGTTCTGAATCATTCAGACACTCAGCCAAATCCTGGCAGATGGCAAAAATAACCAATGTGACTTAGTCACATCTAAAAAGCTTCCGACAGAAGAAACACGGGGCTCTTAACATCTTGGCTGCCAATATGTTCTCCTTCCCATCAATACCCTCTGGTAATTTATGGGTTAAAATTCAGAGAATTTAAAATGTAGTAACATAGCAACACAAGTCCAAGGTCTACTTCTTTCAGCTTCGGAGTTCAGCCCCATAATCCTGGAGTCAGTCCATGCGTTGGAGTTTGGATGTATTCCCGGCTTTGAGGAAGTCAAACATGTATATTAAGATCTGAAGCACTCATTGTACTCTGAATGGGAAGAAGGGGAATGTGTATATCCGTATGTCCATCAGTTAGCGTCCTGCTACTAAGACATAGCCTTTATGACTAGGGATATGTAATGCAGAAGTACTATTCCTTTGCATTTGTATTATTTAGCATTTTCCTTCTGTTTATTTTGATGTTGCAGATTCCAGGTTTGAAGTAGGTGTATGTTTATGCATAACTGTTATTAATCTTTAGTTTTCAAGGTAAACTAAAGTCATCTATTCTTTATGTATCAAAATATATTGATATCCCTGGCATAGCCAAGTGCCCAATGTGTACAAAGGTTCCATCCCCCCCCCCCATAAATCTCAAATGAAATACGTTATTAAAAAAAATGGAGAGATGACTACAAACCTGATCGCTGGTGTTAACCCTTTAAATGCCAACAGCATGTATTTTTAAAGGGGTCAGACCCGCGACTGGTATGTTACCGGGAGGTTTTGAGTTTGGGTACCCGAACCAAACTTTTGTTCAAAGTTTGCCCAAACTGCGAACCCAAACCTGAACGGGTCTGCTCATCACTAGTGCCTAAATCAAATGAAATAGAGAGATGACTACAAACCCAACTAATTCTTGGGTTAATGGGAGCAGCTTAAAGCCTTCTGTTGATACAAGGTGTAACATTGCAGTACACCAAACATGAGCAGAGTGAGGGAGATTCATCAGGGCTTGTACACCAGTTTCCTGATATACAAGCCCTGAAATAATCGCAATTATTAGTAAACCACTAGTCATTGCAATTATTATGTCTTTTACACCAACTCCACACCAACGGCGCGCTCCTATCCCGCGCCTGATGACTCGCTACAGCTAGCAAACCGTTCAAGCTGCATGGTTGCTAGTTAATAGTGCAACTTTCTCCCCACTGTTTAACCCTGGCTGGAATTCTTGTGAAATGCTAAATTAAAAGTCCAGTGTCTTCTGACAGAACCATGAAAAACAAAATCCATAACATGAATTATAAAATACTGGGCATGTATTATCACTTTATTTTGTGCCTCTTAAATTACTTTACAGATGTTTTCCTTAGTATGTCGGAAAAAGGAAATGCAACCTTCTACTGAGGATAAAACCTAAGAGATATCCAGATGTCAAACCCCAAATAGGTTCTCACTTGGGGATATACTTATTGGGAAAATATTGTCTGCTTATAGCATTCACTCTACATTAAACAAGTACATGTATAGAGGCAGGTAATCCTTTGTATGATGCTACCTATACATAAACATGTGCTGTTTTGGGGCTGTAGCCAACAAATCCATGGTCCATTGTACTCCATTGCTGAACCATGTGTATGCAAAAAAACATCTGTGTGTTATATGTATGTAATCAGTTTGGCAAGATCCACAAAAAAACAGAAGGCTGACCAACACTGTCACAAACTTAAAGGCTCACATGATTTTCACCAAGCTGGATACTCATTTTGCATCCATATTTCCTCCATAGTAAAAATTTCTGCAACAATATCATTGCTATTTACAGTGGCTATAGAAAGTATTCAGACCCCTTTAAATTGTTCTCTCTCTGTTTCATTGTGGCCAATTGGTAAGAAAAAAGTAATTTTTTGCTCATTAATTTACCCCCTTGACAGAAATAAATAGGAATGTAGTATTTTTGCTAATTTATTAAAGAAGAACCCCAAGATCATTGTGGCTGTGCAAAGTAGGGAGATGGGAGAAAGTTCCACAAAGTCAGCTATTACTGCGGTCCTCCACCAGTTGGGACTTTATGGCAGAGTGTGCAGACAGGTTGCAGTTTGCAAAAAAACACATGAAGGACTCCCAGACTATGATAAATATGATTCTTTGTTATGATGAGATGAAGATTGAAGATTTAATTCTAAGCGGTATATGTGGAGAAAGCCAGGCACTGCTCATCACCTGCCAAATACAGTCCCAACAATGAAACATGGTGGAGGCAGAATCATGCTATGGGGGTGTCAGGGACAGGATGACTGGTTGCAATTAAAGGGGGTATTCCACGAATTGGAGTTAGGCCCTATCCACAGATCATGAAAATGATGGGTCCGATGGGGTCCCAGCTACCTCAGTCGGACCCCTTGTTGCTCCATGAGAGTAATGGAGCAGACGGCCGCGCATCGCCATCTGCTTCATTACTCTCCTGGAGCGATAAAGGGTCCGACTGAGGTACGTGGGACCTCGTTTTCATGATCTGTGGGGTTCTCATCACAGAGACACCCACCAATCAGCAAGTTAGGCCCTGTTGATATGGCCATACTTTAATTCGTGGGAAAACCCCTTTAAAGGAAAGATGATTGCGGCCAAGTACAGAAATTTCCTGGATGAAAACCTCTTCCAGAGTGCTCTTGACCTCAGACCGGATCCAAGGTTTATCTTCCAACAAGACAAATGAGCCTAAGCACACAGCTAAAATCACAAAGCAGTGGCTTCAGGACAACTCTGTGACCATTCTTCACTAGCCCAGCCCCAGCCCTGACCTAAACCCAAGTAAGCATCTCTGGAGACACTTGAAAATGGCGTCAACCAACATGCACCATCCAACCTGAGGGAACTGGAGAGGATCTGCAGGGAAGAAAGGCAAAAACCCCCAAATCCAGGTGTAAAGTACTCCCTAAACTCATAGCTATACTAGCTCAAGAGCTGTTTCTACTCAATACTGAGCAAAGGGACTGAATACTGTGTGATATTTCAGTTTTTCTTGTATAATAAATAAGCAAAAATATCTACATTTAGTTTTTTCTGTCGAGATGGGGTGCAGAGTTTAGATGTATGTGCAAAATCTTGTGTGATCTTACCAATCGGCCTCATTGAAACCAAGAGTGAAAAATTTTAAGGGGTCCTAATACTTTCCGTACCCACTGTACATTGTTATATACAAAATAAGATCATAAACAATTTCCGGTGATGTGACAGCTACTCCAATAAATATCTTTATCAGATCATCACTGTGACAGTCACACATAGCATTAGTATGCATTGTAATTTATGTTAACATTTGTGGTTCTAGTATTATGTACTAATCCAAAAAATAAAATTAAGGCAGAGCAAGTTGTTGTTTCGACAAATGAATCTGATCATACAATAGATTATAAAGCATTAAAAATATTATCCACTATCAGCGTGCTTTGGTCGCCATGAACTGATACAACCACCCTCAATTGCATTAAAAATGTATTTTCTGACCCAGTGATCTTCTCATTGCAATTGGTCATTGAAGAGTAAGTCCGCTTCCCTTTCCTATGCTACCCACCCACCCCTAATGTACCTCCGTGACCCCCACGCATCACCACTTCCTACTCCCTTACATGTCGGCCCTTCACTCACATCTTTGACCTTGTGTCACTGGACCACCTCTTCTACATCAAGGTAAGCCCTACTCATCTCCTTCCCCTCGTCAGCCGTCATGTGCTTTTCGTTCAGTCTCGGCACACTGAGTCATACCAAGCCCCACCCGAAAACTGACCCATTTAACACATAACATACAATAACTACCCATATGCTAATATCCCCAATGTGTACATAACACAATATATGTATATATTATTATTATATATCCTTAAACCCATGTACTAGTACCCTTAGGACTCAAGCTCCCCCCTAACCGTACTCCCCTGGTTTTCTCTCCTTCATTTATTCCTTCATTCACCCCACACACACACACACACAGGTCAGCAACACCATAACTTATTTTGAGTCCTGTGCCTTCATTCTACTATATTGCCCTGTTTCTTCATTTACCTCCGCTGCACCATGGGAAGCCTCATATTTTCTCTCCTTCCTTTCAAGTTCTTATTTTTGCCCCCAAATACTGAAATATTATAGTATGTCACTGTTTGGCTCTTTGCTTCTATGCTCCACTGGTAGCTGTTTTACTGTTTTTACACATATTTATTTAGCACTCAATGAATTTTTAGCATGTGGTGTAGTCGTGAGAATAATCATAATTTCTGTAAGTGCGCAAGAAATAGGGATTATTTTAGTACTTCTATACCAGAAAACTGGCCTACAAGTACTGATAAATCTACCCCTATGTTTCCATGGGCCTCCGTATGAGCCAACAGCACAAGGCACAAAACTCAGATCAGGTCCTATTCTTGCCCCTGTTTTCAGCTTGGACTTTGCAGGTGGACGCACCTTACTGATGACAAGCCCCTGAAAAGCCCCTGAAAAGCATTTGTTCTGATTCTGAATGTGGGATAGTTATAGGCAGGAGTCTATGAGAGGTCTTTCCTGCATCCTACATGTACAAGTTTTTCGGTATAAATGCCTGCACATATGTTCATACATATGTTGACAAACAGCTTCCTGACATACGTTCAACATCCTAGATGAGCCATCTGTCTTCTTTCGGGGATGTTTGTAAATGAGGTTAAAAAAATTTAGTGTTTTAGTAATGTAGCGTTCATGTAGATTTTAGTACATTATTTTATGGTCAGCAATTTTTAGAACTGTCCACGTTTTATAATTACTTACCCTTATATATACATTGCATTTTATTTCTTAATAAATATCTATACCATATATATAAATATACTTTACGTTCTTCAAAAAGAAAAATTGCTTTGTTGGGACCGATTTTTATTTTTATTAGTATTTTGCAGCTGTGTCCTTTTATTGGAGTAAAGGACTCTTTATTGCAATACACAATACGCAGGCAGTTTGTTTTATCTCTCCGAACAGAAAGCCTCCAGCTAAGAAGAGGTTAAGCAAATAGCTGTGTTCTAGAACATTGCGATATATATGACAAAGGAAGAACCTAAAACATAACCCTGGTATGAACCATAACATTTGCCTCGGGAATAGACTGGGTTAACTGTCTAACTTCCTGCTCCTCATCAATGGGACTCTCAGAGGTAGTGAAGCTAAAGAGGTGGGGTGAGGAGGACCTCTGCCAGATGGCAGAAGAATCACTCTGTCCCTTGGCACAGCTCTGCTACACATGGTTTTCATAAGTGCAAATAGATCCCAGAAACTTCCTGGACAGCTTTTATTCTTGAAATCTATGCTCCTGACTCCTCATCTATGGAATTTATTTTTTATATCATTATTTCACAACAGGGCGAATTGTGCAACCTTGTTGACAAAGGGATGTTGGGGCGTAGATTTTTTTTTCGATCCAGATCCTGAGCTAGTGCAGCCTCTTCTCTACATGAGGAAGCCAGAAAGCTCTCAAGTGAGAGGGGAATGTGGAGGGAATGGGGGGGGGGGGGGCTCTGTGGTGGTACCTGGGAAGTGACAGCAACAGAAAGTGGACTCCACGGACTGGACAAGACACAGCTGGATAGCAATGAGTGAACCTCAAGTCATCCCTACAACAGAACTGAGAGTCCTGTGATGCAGAGCCCCCGGAAGGCGATTATTGGCTGTAAATGTGTTTTTTAAGCAGACTGAACTAGTCTAGAGGGAGCCAGAAGTTTATCCCTGTCTGTATCCAGATGTCGTTCCTTCAGTGAGAACACAACACAGAACTTTGGCCTTAATTCTCATTCAGTTCCTGTTCAGTTTTATCAACGTATTTGATATGCCATTGAGAAAAGAAGCCTGTAGCATTAAGATGTCTGTTTTCTAATTTACAGGAGGAGAAGTTTGTGAAAAAGTTAAAGTTGGACAAAAGAACAGGACATCTGGATCCGGATCTGGAAATGTCCATCAGTCAACACTGCAGGTAACATAATTAGAAGTATCAGAAGTGGAGGCTATACCACTCCAGATACCGGCACTATAAAGGTCTCCAAACTTTGTCCGGCAGTACATGAGGAGGATATCTCTTGTATCAACATATACTTTATCAACATTTTTTTAATCAAATTGCTATTCATATATAGAGGTCAAGAAGAGAATATCTATATTGTACTAAGTGACCTCTAAAACATGACAGCAGTGATGTTTTTTATGATGGGTTTCAACTACCACTAGTATCTTTACTCACATGTCATATTCACAAAGGTCCAAAAAGCTGCGACACAGGAATGTATTGGACAGGATCCTCACATTGTACAGCAGGTGGCGATGTCACAGCAGGACCTTGTAGATATGATCTGGGAATCACCAGGGAAAGGTGAATAGATTTGGGTCAATGATGTATACATATCATGTTAATATACTGTATTTCCTATTCAAGGTCGGATGTTGACATATCATCACCTAGTGAGTCGGATACTGACAATCATGTGAATTATCAGAGCTCCACATGAACCTCTTTAGCTGGATTGTTTCCAGAAACTAGTAGAATTTTGTATAACTATGTCTCGTATATACATTCTTATAAAAACTTGTTTGCAGAACCTTCCTTTCCTATAAATATTACTCTCGGATCCAGCATAGTAATGTTGTGTCAGGTTCTGTTATGTGCGTCATTTAGTTATTTAGGGCTGACTCATACAGTAAGGATAAAGTACCTACTGTTTCATGATAATAATATAATGATTTGTCCCACAATCATAACTTTATCTCCATTTACAATTAACTATATCTGTACTTAACAATATACATGAACATATAATACACTGCAGATAATAACCATCAAAGCCCCAGGAACTAGCACATAATTAATCTTTAGCAGCCTGAAGATATGGATAACCCAACCTAGGTCCAATCAAGGTGGAATCAAAATGTAATAATATGCACACAAAAAAAAAAACTTTTGTCAGTCCCTACATTTTTAACCCTTTGTACACACCTGTCAGAGAGACAAGTCAACAAGCCATGTTTTACAACCCCAGTAGCTATTTTATGTGTCATGTTTTATGAAACTTAGCGCTTTTCACACTATATTGGAAAAAATTGCTTCAACAAATGAAACAAACTCATTCAATGTAAATTCTAATTGTAAATGGTCAAAACATGTTTATGTTTATTACATCATTTATGAAGCTGCGTTTAAATAAAGAGGAGGTACTGGAATGAGTTGGTGTTGGCAAAAGCTAAATTTTAAAGTGTTGTACAGGAATAATCACACTATGCTGGCTTTCTTGCAAAACAAGACAAAACCTCTGCGTACAGGTTATTTTTAGGTTTTTAGCTTAGCTCCATTTACTTCAATAGAGCTGAGGCCAGCCAAACACATTAGATAGCTGTGGCCAAATGCTCATTCATCTCACAGCTACCTCTGTTGGCATCTTTGCACAAATGCACCCCAGCTCGGCCGAGCATGCATACGTGTTGAATGGAAGAAGCTGCCAGACACCTCCAGCCGAAGCTTATCTCTATGAGAACAAAAGCATCAGGTTAGTCCCCCCAAATTGTTGAGGGTGACAATCTAAAGTGCGTGACCTCACACAACCCAATGACAATTGAGGAAGATAATGTTTTCCTTAAAGGGGTTGTGCAGCCACATCAAATTTTCCCCGATCCACAGGATAAAGGATAACATATTGTTCAGTGGGGGTCCCGTGTTGAGACCCCTATGAATAATAACAGGGACTGTTGTACCCCCAAGTGAACAAAGCAGCTTGTTGTATATGTGCCTGGTACTTTATGCATCTCTATGGTGTTGATGGAAAAAGATGAGCGCAGTTAATTCTGTTGGTTCTATAGAGAGTTAATTTTTATGTCACACTTGCTGCTTCATTAATTTGGGGTACGACCCCCGTTCTGTATACTGTAACCTGTTGTGACCGGACAACCCCTTTAAATATATGGCCAATCCATATATTTTATAGCCAAATATCATAGATTTTAGGTCAGTAGCAGTCATTAAATAATGCACATTACAATCAAATGCAACATTCTCCATGCATTGTAGTAATTGCTTTACATTTGGTCTTAAATAAAGTCCCTGCATGAAAATGCCCAAAAGAGAAATAATATAGATACTACTAAAAGGAGCTTATTCACAATGTATCCCTTACCTTGTGACTGAACGTCATATTCTTTTTTTCGTCTTTTCTTTCTATTTCATAGATAAAATGTCATTAACTTGTTAGCTGAAATTGTTGGGCAAGTGTTTTATGGGCAAAGATATGGAGCAAAGACCATCCATTACAATTCTTAATCATAGATATTCATTAGTTATTCTTTTTATCCCTAGAAAAGCAGATGGTATAAAGGGTCACTTGATGCATACTTTTCATTTATGTAGTATAAGTTAATACTGAAAATAATGCTTTAAAGTATACCTGTCAGGTGATTTCTCCTGCCCCCTTTCAGGATTTGATTAGGTTGAGATAGTTGTATATGATATCTTAGTAAGAAGCTGAATGAATCCTAACAGGACTCCTAGGAGAGACAGTGAGAGTCCCTTTTATCCCACCTACACACAGAATGATTGACAGTTCTATATACGCATCACTGTATATATACACAGACAGTTGTCAGTAAACCTGTGTGTCTCACATAGCAGTCATGTCAGGATTTTCTCTGCTTTTTACTCAGAAATCCTTCCAATCATATAAACCGATGTGTGACAAATCCCCACTCAAATTTTTATACATAAAACCCTGAGCACCTTTGCAAGATGGCGTCTTTATGCTAAATTCAACTCTCCTAACACCCGGCACCTAAACCTTCACAGCTACCATCTATACTTTGTAACATATAATACTAAGGCAAGTAGGTGCCTTTACATAAATCCTTCAACAATTTAGAAAACCAAATTACAGATAATCTACCGTATATACTCGTCTATAAGCCGAGTTTTTCAGCACAAAAAATGTGCTGAAAAACATCCCCTCGGCTTATACACAAGTCAATAGCGACGAGTCAATAGACTTAAAAAATAATAAACGTATATACTCACCCTCCGGTGGCCCCGATGCGCATCGCTGCTCCCCCATGTCCGCGCGGCTCATCTTCTGTCTTCCCGGCTCCTCTTCGTGCTGGGCGCTGCCATGTTTTTCTCCCGGCCGTCGCCTAGTATGACGTCAGCAGCGGCGCATCATACTATGCGCCTGCCGCCCGGGAAAGAACAATGGCGGCGCCCACCACGATGTTAGAGAAGACAGAAGACGGGCGCTGAAGCAAGAAGAGAAGCCGGGAAGACAGAAGACGAGCCATGCGGACATGGGGGAGCAGCGCTGCGCATCAGGGCCACTGGAGGGTGAGTGTATAAGTTTTTTGTTTTTTTAAAATTCTGGGCTGGCTGTATGCTACTGGGGGCAGGCTTTATACTACAGGGGGCAAGTTGGGCAGGCTTTATACTACTGGGGGCAGGCAGTATACTCCTAGTGGGCAGGCTGTATACTACCTGAGGCAGGCTGAATACTAGTGGGGGCAGGCTGTATACTACTGTGATCAAGCTGGGCAGGCTGTATACTACTTGGGGCAGGCTGTATACTACTGGGGGCAAGCTGGGAAGGCTGTATACTATAGTTGTCTGGCTGGCTATATAACAGGGGGGTCTGTGACCAATGCATTTCCCACCCTCGGCTTATACTCGAGTCAATAGGTTTTTCCAGTTTTTGGTGGTAAAATTAGGGGTCTCGGCTTATACTCGGGTCGGCTTATACTCGAGTATATATGGTAATTAACTATACAATTACTTAACAATAATACCAGTAGTGTTATTCCTTCAGGAACTAAAGTTTTTTTAAGGCTACAATTAAAGACTGATCAAGTTTTAAAGATTTAATACATGAATGTGCAATGCATACAATAAAATAATTGTCAGATAAATAATAGAAAATGGTTATAAATGCAAATAGTTATAAAATAAAAAGGATAAAAACATAGAATAGACCTGGGATAGAATACTACTGGGATAGAAGTTTTATCCGGCCGTGAGGTTTGGCAGGGTAAATTTGGAAGGCCTCTCCTGTTTACATGGATTCCCCAAATCTTGACTCTGAGCATTTGCATAGCCCGATAATTTATGCTACATGGATTTTTTTCTACCTTCCCCACCTTCAGCTTGTGACATCACTGACAGGGGGATGTTCACATGCTAAAGTTGTCTGTCCCGTCCCTCAGTGAGGTACATTTTGTTAGTGGGTTGTTATTAAATCTGATAACTCGCAACAGAAAATTGTTAAACTCTCTATCAACCCATACCAAACTTGGGAGTATTACACCTAAAATAAGGATTGTTAAATGATTTAGTGAGGTTCTCAGAAGGGTGCAGTCCCAAAATTCTCAAGGGTGGTGGGGCAGTACCCCACTGACCCAATCCTGTTAACAGAGGTTTATAAGTATGGGTTCTGTCCATATTACTAGAAAATATAAATTTTCTCTTGGCTTGAATTTCCCTCCAGTATGAATGAAATAACTCCCCTTGCATACTAAAGAGCCTTTCTTTGATCCTAGGGGTAGGATATACATTGGCCCAAATAAGTGTAAACTTGCACCTTTTTTTTGGTGCACTTTCAATATACAATGTGTGACACAATTGTGTAGGCTTCTAGACATAAACTTGTCTCAATCTTTGACTAAGCACTACCACACCCCTTTAGATGCACAGTTTTCTGCACCAGAGACACAAAAGTGTGCAAACACTAAATAAATAAATGTGTAAGCACAAAAAAAAAAACCTTTTAGTGCCAACGAAGAAAAAAAATGGCGCAGACACAATATTATATCTGGGCCATTGTCTTGTGAAAATGTGTCAAAATTCTCTCGTTGCAGTGTCAATAAACCCTTCCCTGAGTCTCCAAAGTCTGCCTAGTTGGTTCCCTTCTGACAACTGGAGAAGGCTTCATGACAGGTTCTAAACTTGGAATTGTAAGGGAAAAGGTAGATTATAACAATAAAATATTATATAATTTCAGATTTTCCCCCTTTATCATATTAAAAGGAATCCATCACCATGATTAATAATAATTTTTACTTATAAAGCGCCATTATATTCTGCAGAGCCCATTTACCCCTCCGAAATAACTGCTATGCTACATAAGGCTCTGCTCACAAATACCTTATGTCACCCATACCATTGTTTTTATTGTCCACATGCTCCATTTGTGCCAAAACTTAACTTTAGAAACATGTAAATTGGGTAGAAGTGCTTTTGAGGGCATTAGCAGAGAACCTCTGGGCTCCCTCTCCACAGCAAAACAATGCCCCCGCTATACTGCCATCACCTGCCATCTTCCCTCATTCTCCCCCCTTCAGATACAACAACTCTGGGCCATTTGCTAGGCTATTTTCATCACTCCCATAGACTTGAATAGAGAATGACCACACATGCACATAAAACTTTGCATTCTACCCAGTTGGAATTTCAGGTCCCAGAAGTGGGACCCTGACCTATGATGTATTAATGACATATGTTAAGGATCTGTCATTAATATTATGCCTCCGATTTTTATGACCTTAGCAACGCCCCTTCCATGAATTTTTTTCTGTAGGCACTTTATAAGATGTCCACAAATACCCTTGGTATTTCAGTTCCTTTTATTGCTTTCTTACAATGTTATCAGTTAGGTATATTTTTGCAGATTAGGTGGTTGGTGCGTCAGGATTATTGCTCCACACTGGTTTACGGCTTCTACCAGTGCCCGCATCATGCAGAATCATGCAGGTGTAGTCATGGGCAGCTATCAAAATCAAGGCAAAGCACTTCTCTTATTGCACCAGGAACCATATTTGGATAGAGGTAAAAATAGCTAGAAAATAAAAAAGACAAATATAAAAGTTGTGTGAAAACCTTTAAAAGTTGGGGGGATTTGGACTATGGAAGGCGCTTTTTAAGTGCAAATCATAAGTCTGTGTGAATATAAAGCTATTTACTCATGAGCTGAAACTGGTTAAGCTTTTGAGCATTTCACTATTTGTTTTTGATATATTCATGTGTTTAATTCTCCCTTTCTTCGCAGTTCATGCTCCATTGTACTTTGTAAGATGCGAAAGATGACAGATAAAAGAAAACTAACCCGAGGCTCTTGTATCCCTGAACAGTAAGAGATTATGTGCTGTTGGGTGTGAGAACCGGCACATATCCTTTTACTGCTCAGAGGGACAGGGGAAACCCATTGGAAAATCGGAAAATGGTGGATCAACTCCAAAGACTATGCGGCAGAATGAGTGATTCAGGTAATATCATGTGGTGGTCATATTCCATTAGAGACTGCTGTAAGCCATATTACTGCAAATCTGGAACCTAGCAAATTTGATAATTATTACACAATAACACAGCACTTATCTCAAGTTTTATTTTATTTTTGTTCTTTTTTCATTTTGTAATGAAATACGTAGAGGCTCCAGCATTGAAGCTGGATAAATCAATTGAAATGTACTATAACCTTTGCCAGAACAGCCTCACACCAGCCCACTCCTCTGCCTGTCATGGCTCTACTTGGTGTGGAAGTGGCCTAAAGGGGAAAATTATTGCAATTCCTGAAAACTGACCTAGAAGCCTTGATAAATGTCTCATTGACTATAAGGCCCCTTCCACACTTGCTTTGCAGATCACATCAGAGTTTGATCAGGGAGCGATCAGGATTTGGTCAGTGAAAAACTGACATTTTGCATCAGAGTTCAATCAGTTTTCAGTCAGAGTTTGTTCAGTGTCTCAGTTTTTCCCGCGCATTTTCAATGCAATTTCAATGCGTTTTTCACGTGCAGGTAATGCGTGTGAAAGGACTTAGGGCTGAGCTCTATCTTTTCTATGGCAATTGATGCGTGAAAAACGCTTTGCACTTGCATGTGTCTCAGAGTGTAATGCGTTTTTGATGCATCTCCATAGACTTGTATGGTGCGTTTTTCACGCGCGTGACTTGCAAAAGTAGAGCATGCTGAGATTTAAACGCACGTTAAAAAAAACGCGCATGTGTCCGTGAAAAAAAGTCTGAAAAGACCCATTGATTACAAGTTCTGCACGTCAAAAGCACGCATGAAAAATGCAAATGTGAAAGGGGCCTAATAGCGTCTATTGTTTTACCAGATTTTACCAAAATCACTAATGACACATCAGCTTTTACACATGAAAATATGGCCTACTCCACTGAAACCATACATAGGGGGAGATGTATCAGTGCTTCTACATCAGTTTCCTGGAGTAGAAGCACTGAAATAATCACAATTTCTTACACACTGCAAGAAGTTAGGATTATACTTGTGACCATGCCACATCCACACCATGTAGGTGTATAGAGGGGGTGGAGTTGGTGCGGCTGCTGGCAGATCAGACCGGTGTGGGGTATGCCTGTCCCATGCCTGCACGGCTTTAGCAGGTCCATTATCATACGATGTATGCACTGAGTGCTAGGTTTGATAATGTCCCACATAGTTTTTTATCAAACTTCAACCTCTTATATGAGTTGAGTCGAATACAAAGCAGTGATATCACATCACTTATCAGCGTAGAGAAATAGATTCTAAAAACAGCTCTGGAACCTGTTTCTCCTCCTCATCATACACTCAGCCAAGACACTGTTCACACTGCCATCTTTAACGAAATGTCTACCCCAGATGCCCCCTTTAACAAAATGTCTACCCCAGATGCCCCCTTTAACAAAATATCCACCCCAGATGCCCCCTTTAACAAAATGTCCACCCCAGATGCTCCCTTTTAATGAAATGTTCACCCTAGATGGCCCCGTTTAATGAAATGTCCACCCTAGGTGCCCTCTTTAATAAAATGTCCACCCTAGGTGCCCTCTTTTAATGTATTGTCCACAGGAGGGCCCTCTTGAAATAAAAAGATCTATACTCACATTCTGGCTTCTTCTCCCCAGCCACGCAGCTTCGTCTTCTCCTTGCAGCTCCATCTTCGCCTCTTCCAGCCCGGGCACATCACGCAGCGGTGTCATGGCCACGTGATGTCATAGTGTAAGGCCTATAGTGTACGGCGCATAAGCTATGGTGTCACGCGGCCACGACAACCCCACTTCATAGTGATGCACCCGGGCTGAAAGAGCAGAAGATGGAGCCATGAGGCCGGGAAGAAGAAGCTGAAAGGTGAGTATAGATTTTTTTCAGACTGATGGCGGGTCTTCATATAAGGCCCCAGGCGCCTGTCCATACCGCCTATATGAAGATCTGCTATTACCTACAAAGTTTCATATATAATAGCCAGAAAACAATCGCCCATTACTTTCGGACTTGCCATCTATGTCATAGCTCCCTCAAAAAAAGGCTTTTTGCTCTCTTCATTGATCTCTCTATATTACTGAAACCCTGCAGTAGGAGGAACTGGAAGAAGAAAGCTCCATCCTCTGTGCTGAGGTTATATATGGTTACTGCAGCTCTTCTCCCACTATACTTGAATTGGAGCTGAGCTGCTGTACATATTCTAGGAAAAAAATGAATAAATTTTTCAATAATGTGTAATTTTTTTTTTCAAAAAATTTAGCCTGTTCTCATTATTAGTAAAAATCAATATATTTACACCTCAATTCTAACCAAACTCCATTATTTTAAACTATAACTGCATGCAGTGTCCACAAAGTAAGTAGCACTTACCTGCAGACTCTATCATGTGAATTGTGTGTTGGGTCTCTGTGCACTGGGCATAACACAGTGTCCCAAATCTACTAATTGACAGTGTAAACTTAGGCTGCATTAGCATGACCGTTGGGGGACGTTTATACCGCCGTTGTATATACGTCCCCCATAGGCTGGCAATGGGCTCATGGAGCGGTACGGATCAGTATGGTGCATCACACATGCGGCTCCGTACCCGGGGAAAAAAATAGGTAATTTCCTATCTTACCCCATATTGCAGTGCCAGGCGCCATATATAATGCTATGCAGAGGGGCGGGGGCGAGCAGCGCTCAACCCCTCGTCCTCTCCTGTGCGCCGATGTATGCCCACTATGCTATGGCTCGGCGGCCACACGTTCGTGTGAATTTAGCCTTAGACAGATTTCTCAATATGGTTCTGACCTTAAGACAAATCTATAGAATAGACAGTATTTTTGGATGACCTAGTTTGTGGCAAAGATTTTGTTAAATTTTGGTACAAAAGGTTGCATCATCATATCATATTGGCTTGTACCAAGCCGCACAACTTTCCATCTTTTCCCAACAGAAATGCACCATATTTTGGTACATTTGAACATGTTAGTAAATATTCCCCAATGTTTCATTTTCTTTCTGGAATAATTCAAGTAAGACACAAAAGAGAAAAAGAAATAAAGGGTTTGATCAGCGGCTCACCTCCACCTTTGGTCGTGCTCTGGAGTGCATCCGGACCCCGACATTTGTTGCGAATGCTTTTAAGGAAGATTCACTCCGGCACTGACACGGCTTTTAAAAACTTTCAATCTTTATTTTCTTCCAGTTTCGGAAAATATATAATAAAACACGACATCCCAATGGCAACACCAGTTATTACATATTGCGGGACATAGGCCTATGCGTTTCAGGTGCTACACGCACCCTTAATAATCTTCCTTACACGCATAGACACAAAAGAACATGTACAATGTATAAACAGGTACGTCTCCATTCGTAAAATAAGGTTCATCATTAGCCAACTAGACTAATAACAAATGACAATGTTTTTGGACATAACTAACATTATAACCACGACAGGAAAATCAACTGTATAAATGAAGCAAAATAAATATATATTAAAATTGTTGATTTTCAGTTTGCTTTTCTTTCATTTCTGTTTGTAATATGCAAAATTGAGAGAAAACATTACCTCTCCTTCCTCTCCTAATTGACAGAATTCATAGGAAAGACAACTGTTACATTAGCCATGAAAACAGGGCCAAAATTGACGCTGAAAAATGCACAGTCCAAAATAATTGAAATCTTTTTCAGTATATTTGTATTACAGTAGTTTCAAATTAAGTTGACCCTTGTCTGTGGGCTTGTAAGACCAGTAAATAAAATTGTTAACCCTATTTGGGTAGAGATGCATAAGTGAATCATGATGATCTTTGTACAACACTCTGAATAAATTAAAGGAAATTTACCATGAAAATCATCATGATAAACCTGTGGCACTTACTAATAGGTACCTGCACTGTGACTGTGGTAATCCACTTATATTTTGTTACCCATGGCCTCCTAAAACCAACTTTTAAAACTATGCAAGTGATCCAGAACGGCTCTGGGAGGGGGTGTTAACAGAACCTCTCCATGCTCTATCTACACTGGCTGTTACACTTACAGGAAGAGTTTTGTGCTCCCCCCTGCTCCCTCAGCACTTCACCCCTCCCTCTGCTTGCTGTGACCTCACACAGTCGGAGGGGGTAAGTGCTCCTGCATGGTGTAACAGCCTGTTGAAGCCAGAGCCAGAAGAGTCTGGTAATGACCACAGAGATCTTCTGGCTCAATAGCATACCGTATATACTCGTGTATAAGCCGAGTTTTTCAGCACAAAAAATGTTTTAAAAAACGTCCCCTCGGCTTATACACGAGTCATACAGTCATAAAAAATCTTTAAAAAATAATAAACTTATATACTCACCCTCCGGTGGCCCCGACCTGCAGCGCTGCTCCCCCGATGTCTGCGCGGGTCCTCTTCTGGCTCCCGCGGCCGTCTTCTGTCTTCACTAACTTCGTGCCGGGCGCCGCCATGTTTTTCTTCCAGGCGGCGCCTAGTATGACGGCGCGTCATACTAGGCGCCGTCCAGGGGAGAACAATGGCGGCGCCCGGCATGAAGTTAGTGAAGAAAGAAGACGGGCGCTGAAGCCAGAAGAAGACCCGCGTGGACATCGGGGGAGCAGCGCTGCAGGTCGGGGCCACCGGAGGGTGAGTATATAAGTTTATTATTTTCTTTTAATGCTGGGCTGGCTGTATATTACTGGGGGCAGTGCTGTATACTACCGGGGGCAGTGCTGTATACTACTTGGGGCAGTGCTGTATACTACTGGGGGCAGTGCTGTATACTACTTGGGCAGTGCTTTATACTACTGGGGGCAGTGCTGTATAATACTGGGGGCAGTGCTGTATACTACTGGGGCAGTGCTGTATACTACTGGGGCAGTGCTGTATACTACTGGGGGCAGTGCTGTATACTACTGGGGGCAGTGCTGTATACTACTGGGGGCAGTGCTGTATACTACGGGGGCTGTGCTGTATACTACTGGGGGCTGTGCTGTATACTACTGGGGCAGTGCTGTATACTACTGGGGGCTGGGCTGTATACTACTGGGGGCAGGGCTGTATACTACTGGGGGCAGTGCTGTATACTACTGGGGGCAGTGCTGTATACTACTGGGGGCTGCTGTATACTACTGGGGGCAGGCTGTATACATACTGGGGGGGTCTGTGATTAATGAATTTCCCACCCTCGGCTTATACTCGAGTCAATAGGTTTTCCCAGTTTTTGATGGTAAAATAAGGCTTATACTCGGGTCGACTTATACTCGGGTATATACAGTAATTTTAAAGGTTGATTTTAGAAGGAAGGAGGCAATGGATAACAAATATAAGAAGATTATGACAGTTGCAGTGACTGGGTCTATGAGTAAGTGTTGCTGCTTTATCATGATGGACTCTTATGATAGGTGTCCTTTCCAGACCAATTGTTTTTCATTGTATCCTATTAAAAAGAGTTCAGAGAAAGTGTACTTTCTTTTTCTTATGGCTCTAAACCAACATCCTAGGTAATTAAAAGGGAAAATAGATGCCATGTTTGCTGTTGTAGAACTATAAATTACATCAAGCAACATTGCAGCTTTATAACCACTGAACAGACAGACATAATCATCATAATACTACTATATGAATTGCAACTTGAAGAAATAAAAATCTGAATTTACTTTAACGTGTTAAAAATCGTCTTCGGACTCCAAAGTTCTAGGGGTGGAAAATGGATCTGTTCTGGTATCATTCCTCTGAGAAAATCTCCAGCAAGGCTGAACAGGTTCTAATAACTGGTTACGACTGGATGCTTTCTACATTTATCTTAATAAGTCTGATGTAGTGAAATGACTATTTGATAGAGCAATGGTTCAATTGGGATTTATAGCCCACTTCTGGAAAGAGAACAAGTCTAGCAGCATGGAGCCCGCAGCTATCTGGATCCATCGTGTAACCTTCTACAGGTGGTACCATATACATCGGGGCTTCATAACACCTATTTTACTAGAAGACCATATACAATATAACAGACAATGACTATCCCACATACAATGGGTGTCCCCAAACTACCTAAAAAAGTTATTTTGTAATTTTTATCAATTGTTACAGGGGACCTTTTACTTTTCCGGACATGTCTTGTTCAGTAAACATTAGTATTCGCTATAACATCACAATTCTGGGCCATTTCTTTCTAGAGTAGATAGTAAATTAGGTACTAGCAGATGTTTATGCACAAGCTAACAATATCAAAGCTGATTGGACAGTATCATACTGTGATGGACACTCCCCCAACAGGGAACACCCATATGGATAACATCTTATAAATGTATTTCAGAAATATAAAAGGAACTACACAAAACAGATTTATGAGAAAGGGTTGTGATTGTTATTTCACAAGGAACATGCACTGAGACATCTGTATGTCCCTCCATGTTTGATTATGATGGAGAAATGACTGCACGGCCTCCTCCACTGCCAGAAGGACACAGGACGTCACAGGAAGTCCTGATTCCTGCTGCCCAGGGGTCAAATGACCTGCTGCTCCTGAAAGTGAGCCCCAAATTTTAACAGGGTAGGTATAATGTGGTTGAATCTTATAGGGTCTCATATTATCCTGTTAAGGTTTGGGAGTAGTTGACAACCCCTTTAATGCATGCCAACGTTTGCACTCTTCATTTGCTATATCCTCTGTTGACAACCTAAACCTGAAGTGAATGACATAAGTGTGATATAATCTTGGCCAAATTGATCATATAAAAACAAAAGCATAAGCTGTTGTAAAAATGTGAGGAAAAGAATGTAAAAAATGACAGAAACATGCTAATAGATACTCAACAAGCATAGTGTCATAAGAACATTAAAGGGAACCTGACAGCAGAAATTGACCTAATAAACCACTACAAGTATGTTATCAAGCAGCTGAAAACCTTCCAGATCACGTCTGTTTCATGGGCCACGCGGTGGCATTGTCCAGAAAATAAACTTTGAAGTGAGATGTAATTTGGTTCTTAAAGTCAAGGAGGTGGAGAGTTTAACCACTTCGTGACCGCCCGCCGGGCTGAGCCCTCTCCATAGCCGGTAAGTCTTTGCTGCATATTGCAGCAAAGGCTTTCCGGTAACACCCGCGATCGGTGCTAGCACCGATCGAGGGTGTTTTCACAGCGATGGCTGCCGGCAGCCTCAAAAAGCTGCCGGCAGCCTCAAAAAGATAGCGGCGCATGGGCGCCGCCATCTTGCCTGGGATTGCCGCTCCCCATGACGTCTCCATGGTAGCCTCGGGTCTTCCGAAGACCCGAGGCTATTTCGTTTTAACCCCTTCATTACAATGTGCTGATAGCACATTGTAATGAATGAGGAGGAAAATCCCCATATACTGCCATACTGTAGTATGGCAGTATATGATAGGATCAATCAGACAACCTAGGGTTAAAGTACCCTAGGGAGTCTGAAAAATAGTAAAAATAAAAAAAAGTAAAAAAAAAAAATTATAATAAAAAAACCTAAAATTTCAAATCACCACCTTTCCCTAGAACTGACATAAATATAAATAAACAGTAAAAATCATAAACACATTAGGTATCGACGCGTCTGAAAACGCCCGATCTATCAAAATATAATAACGGTTTTTCAATGCGTCGAAAATGGCACTTTTTTGCCATTTTTAAAAATATAAAAAAATCTATAAAAAGTGATCAAAAGGTCGTACAGTCCTAAAAATGATATCCTTGAAAATATTATCAAATTTCGCAAAAAATGACACCACCCACAGCTCCGTACACCAAAGTATAAAAAAGTTATTAGCGCCAGAAGTTGGCAAAATCCCAAAAATAATTTTTGTACAGGAGGTTTTAATTTTTGTAAATGTATAAAAACATTATAAAACCTATACAAATTTGGTATCCCCTTAATTGTACCGACCCAAAGAATAAAGTAGACATGTCATTTGGGGTGCTCAGTGAAAGACGTAATATCCAAGCCCACAAGAAAATGGCGCAAATGCGTTTTTTCACCATTTTCACTGCATTTGGAATTTTTTTCCCGCTTCCGAGTACATGGCATGGAATATTTAATACCATCACAATGAAGTGCAATTTGTTACGCAGAAAACAAGCCATCACACAGCTCTTTACGTGTACAAATAAAAAAGTTATAGATTTTTGAAAGTGGGGAGTGAAAAATGGACATGATAAAACAGGAAAGGGCCCGGTCCTTAACCGGTTAACACTGAAGTCAAACTTTCCTTCAGAATGCCCTCTTCACTGTAATTAATGGTCCTGCATCCAGACACATCACTAACCACATCTCCTTCATTCTGAGGTGAGGAGACCTTGACTTCAATGCTGAGCTGTCCACCTCCATGACTTTTGATTTTCTGAATGATGCCACCACACGGGGTCATGAAAGAAACATGATCTGGAAGGTCTTTCCATCTGTTTTCCATCATACTGGTAATAGTTAAATTGTGTCAATTTAAGTTCCCTTTAAAGGAGGCAGAGTTGTTAAACTTATACCAGAATACTCCAACATACCTTGGTATGAGGTAAGTGCTCTCCTAGTGGTGAAATCATTCTCATTTGAAGACTACCAGCACACAAACATTGGCACAATTGTCATGAAAAATGGATGTTAACATCCATTTTTTACAGTCAATTTGCTTTCATTTATGATGAATCCTCAGTGATGGTTTAGAGGCCGAGGCCCAAAAGAACAACAAGAAAAGCTACTTATTTATCTCAAAGTGCAGACACAGCAATTTCAGCAACAATTTATTGCATCCTGTTTTGCCACAGCTTTAAATCATATTGGGGTCCCGAGGACACCAATACAGTTAAAAGTGGGAGTAGAAATTCAGATTATCATTGTAGCTTCCCTCTAGGCCAGTGGTGGCGAACCTATGGCACGGGTGCCAGAGGCGGCACTCTGAGCCCTTTCTGTGGGCACCCAGGCCATCACCCCAGAATGAAGTTCACCAGGCAGAACTCAAAGAATCTGCCTGGCGAATCTTCCTACAATGATAGGCGAATTTGCCCTCCTCTTTTCAACTGGGTTGGTGTCATTGGGAGGCTGAAGGATTGAAAGTTGTCAATGAACAAGGAGAAATACATTACTGCTTAAATTTCTGCGCTGGCACTTTGCAATAAATAAGTGGCTTTTGGTTGAAGTTTGGGCACTGAGGCTCTAAAAGGTTCGCCATCACTGCTCTAGGCAGTGTAGGCGCTCCTACTGCCGTCCCAGGAAGTGTTGCTTTAAAATAGTACAGCACATCCTGGGTGACCCAGGACTGAAGGAGGAGGCCTTGAGTCACCCAACCTGCCTGGCAAACTCTGTGCTGGTGTGAAGGCCTAGGTTCCCACAGAGATGGCTCTGAGTGACACCTCAGACATGAATGCCATATGTTTGCCACCACTCTAATAAACTAAAATCTATAAGGGATCCATGAAAAATGGTTCTGACCAGGACATGCTCTACTTTTTAATGGCCGCAAGGTCCATTATAATTACAGCCGTGAGCACTGATGCATTAAAAGCTATTGGCTCACATTTATCAAAACCAGTGCAGTCTGTACTATGTACAGTTTTCCTGTGCGGTGTGCACCAGATCTATCAGAACTGATGCGCGTTCCTTGGTGATCTGGTGCCCCCTGCACTTTGTGCACTTTGTTCATGCTGCATAATTGTGGCGCACGTCAATAATAAATGTGGCGCAAACTCTGACTAAGCAGTAACACGCCAGGTGCACATTTTTTCTGTCTTGTCGGACACAGCGCAGACACGACACAAAACTGGCGCAGACACGTGCAGGCAGTTTGCACGTTTTTTTCAGTGCAAAGTCAGACAAAAAATTGGCACCAACAACTTTAATAAATGTGGACTATAATGTTTAGTTTCATCCTAGCACTTGCCTAATAATTGTCTGTGTAATAGGGCTTGTAAAATTTCCTTAAAATTTGTCTTCAGTATTCTCCTATGGTGGTGCTCTACTGTGAATAAAGATATCCAAACATATTTAACACTTTACACTCTATACAAATCAATCTAAAATTCTCTAGTATTGTATATGACTACCACCCAAAAAAAGCAAAAAGAGGCAGTAACTTATAGAAACCCAACAAAGATAACTCAGATACAAACCAATCCAACCATCAACCAATCTCTGTCTCGGGCCTGAATGTACCAGTCACAATTATACATTGTAATTCTGCATATTCACATAATATACTGCAGTTAAAGCTCACCATTAAATGCAATGGACATGTAATTTGTGATGTTTGTTAGCTAGTTAAACTTCAGTGAGAAGCAGAATGAAGGATTTTCTACATGAGGGAGGAGAAGGCGTTGCGATACATTCACATTATACAAATCATAAACAACAGGCAAGGCCGGCCGTTAATGGATTGTTTGACATTTACTGGAACAAAACAGAATGTGCTGGCCGTGCCGGAAATCAATGGAAAACAAGACATCACAACTACTTCATGGAAGGTGCACGATGCAAGGATAACAGCCATCCACATGTTTTACCAGTCATATCTGTGGTATCAATGTACTAGTCATAGCGTATATTCAGAGTAACTGCCATTAAGCACTTGATGCCTGTGCCTGACCTCCAGCTTGAGAAGGGACGTCCTCCAGAGGAACATGTTGAGGGGTGCAGTAGTGAGTCATATAGGGGCAATTTTATCTTAATCTGATGCAAGCTTTTTGGTTATATTTTAGTGATTTTTTGGGCTCATTGGGGTATATGCTCAATTTTTTGCACCATTTTTCCAGCAGTTCCCTGGAGTTCGCTGTGTAACTATAAACTATGTTACAAAATCGTGCCATTTTGGGAAAAATGTGTGCCTTTCTTTTAAAAACTGTGTCTAATTTTTACAAAAGTCACAAAAAAAATCTCTATTTGTCAAAGAGCCAGAACTACAGAGACAAATGAGGTCCAAAAAATAGACTCACAAATGGTGCAAAAAGGGTCCCCCATAAATGACCCCCCATTGTCTATAAGGGTGGGAGTACATGCAGACACGCGGGTAGATTTATGAATTGCTCCCTTGGGTGGGAAATAAATATTTGTCAAGGTGGGAGCTCTACCTTGCACCCGGCACAGTTCCACACCAGGTTGACACTACTAGAGGGTGTCTTATATATATATCGATCTCCAGATGGAGCCACATCAGTTTAGAGAGATTCAATTCGGACTTGAATCACATCTTTTGAAAAATTTGAGGAAGCTTCTACAAATCAAATCTTTGACGATTTGTTCATCTCTAGAAAGGAAGAGTCAAAAGATCACTTTATGTTCCAAGGTTAACAAATTTTAGGTTAAGATTTTAATATAATTGTGTAAATATATGAGAAGGTACTTACCATCAACTTACCTGTCATCTTTGTATGCAACCCAGACTACACCATCAAGCAGTAGCACTCTTCTTGACCCACGACCAAGATTTAACAACCTTGCTGCCTGCGTCTTGCCCGAGCGACCATGGCTGTAGACTGTTACCAAATACAGAATGACAGTAACAATCTAAAGCCACGGTTGCCCTGGAAACAGCGAATTGGGTTTATAGGTAGATACTTGTTACTAGAGATCGGCGGGTAATATCCAAAGTATTTGTCTATGCAAATTATTAATTCATATTCACAAGTAAAGGAAACATTCCCCAAGTCTGTGGTATAATTATAGAAAATTGATATACAACATATTTAATTATGATTGTATTTATTAAAATATTTGTTAAACAAGCATCAAGCTGATTTATGGTTTCCTAGGGCCAGATCTTACAGATGTCAATAAAGCTGAATGATGGATGTCGGCAATCCTACAGGAGAGTTCAGTATGCCAGGGCTCTTTACAAGAAAAAAGCAGCAATTTTTCACCTTACAATTCCTTTCCATGACAAGAGTAATAACTTTACGTGAATTAATACTTGTTAAAATTATGTTGTCTTTACATCCAAGATTATTGCTTATTTATCTCTAATATATAATCTAGGGCATTCAGAGATCTACTAGTAATACAAGGCTGAAATTCAATGCAAAAAATAATGTGAAATGGCTGAATTCTGGCTGCCTGAAGCCACCACTAGGGGGAGCTTGCGAGAAAACTACAGATTTCTACATGTATATATATTCATTGATTTTCAAATCACCTTCTAGTAGGGAACCTGAAAAACTATATAAAGAAGTATTCTATCGCTAAAGTAAGAACTTAATGAAGTATTCACAGAACTCAACACCAGTATGTCTGCCATGAAGAAAAATACCTAGTACTTTACTCCCAAAATATTAGCTCTGATCTAATGCTTGTCTGAAGTTTGTCTATGATTTTTTATAAGTCTCTTAAAGGGTTTTCTGTGTCAAAAATACTTATGGTCATCAAGGTATTCAACGATCAGATGTTCTTAGCCTCACCAAGAGAAAGAAAGTTTTTTTGTGTTGTGGTCCTACTAGTTACTACAGATCAGCTCCCATTCATTTAAAATGGGTCATTGAAATCTTTTGCAATTATAATAGAAAAAAAAAATGCTTATAAAGAAGCCTTAAGACCATGAGTACAGAGAAATTTGCAATAGCTGTCAGCCAACTCATATGTTTTAGCTCCTTTTTCCCCTTACATATGTCAAACATACCAAGCAGAGTAGGCCAACATAAGTGTATTGTTGCCATCTTAATGGCAGAGTATTTACTGTAATGTGGTAATAGTAATGGTTATAATGAATGGTACTTTGGTTCTACACCCCCATGACTACTATCAACAACAAGTGTCCCTTCTAATCTCCCCACGAGTCTATCACTTATATGCCGCTGTCTATTCTTTACTTCAGCCTATCCAGATTCCTTCCCTTTTCTAATGGTGAAAAACAATATTATGACCTATTTTGCAATGAAGATGCCCCACATCTTTCTAGTAATATTTTTAACAATTTTATAAATGTATTTTGAATATCTGTCAGTGGCTTTTACTTGTTATATAATGTTGGTGATATACTTTATTCTAGATATGTTGTCTTTCCACTTTTTTATTACCTTCTGTCATTACATTCATGCTTAGGAAGTTTTCTCCTCCCCTCCATATGTCCCATCTGTTTCCTTCCTGCTATTTAATAGAAAACATCTAGCACAGAGCTGATGCCTTTAGAAATGCCCTATTTAAAGTGGTCTGCTAATAATTTAAACTTGTATTATGGTATAATAATGGATATGAAACGTGTATCACTATTGTATGAAATTTACTGGCATCACTGGGTTGTACAGCAACTTAAAGGGCATCTACCACCAGGATTAAGGATTGTAAACCAAGCACACAGACATACTGGTGTGTGCACTCTCTGGTAGGATCTGCTCTCTTTCAACATCTTTTGCCCTTGTTCCATAGCTGTTAATGGCTCCTGAAGCTAAAAGAAGAGTGGATCCTGCCAGAGATGGTACACACCAGTACAAACTTTCATGTAATGTCAATCAGCTGCCGCTAAAGCCATCAAGATCTTGTCATGAATCAAAAGTGGTATGGACTCTGCCTCACCTGGAATATGCTGTCCAGTTCTGGGCACCAGTCCATAAAAAGGATGCCCTGGAGCTGGAGAGGGTTTAACGAAGATCTACAAAAATCTTAAGGGGTATGGAGGGTCTCAGTTATGAGGAAAGATTAAAACAAACAGATTTATTTCATCTGGAAAAGAGACGACTAAGAGTCCCTTTTATATAAATGGTCCATACAAATAAAGTTGTTCCAGATTAAATCAAATCAAAAGACAAGGGGGCACTGTCTCCGTCTGGAGAAAACAAGGTTTATTCACCAGAGGCGAGCAGGGCTTCTTTACTGTGAGAACTGTCAACCTGTGGAATAGCCTGCCTCAGGCGCTGGTCACAGCAGGGACAGTAGAGAGCTTCAAGAAGGTCTAGATGCCTTTTTACACCTAAATAACATTGACAGTTATGTTATACTGAATTGTTTCCCCTAAATCCCTTCTTCATCCAATCCCTTCCCTTCCTTGGTTGAACTTGACGGACATGTGTCTTTTTTCAACCATATAAACTATGATAATATCATTCATCCTGATGGTAGATTTCCTTTAAAGGAAACCTATCATGAGGAATCTACTATCAGAAGTAGATGTGATTGTAGATTACTCCTGTCTGCCTCTGCCCTAATCAATAATTTAATAATCCTGGAACCTAACCCAATTTGTTAAAACCTTTATTTTAGGAGTTAACTCGCGTGTACTAGCCTGATTGGTCACTGGGAGCTAAGACTACTTCACGCCCAAGTAGCCCCTGCAGTTAAATAACATATTACTCAAAAAATTTTTTAACAAGTTATGTTAGGATCCAGGATTATTAAATTCCAGATTATAGCAAAGGCAGGCAGGAGGAATCTATCATCACATCTAGAATAGATGATAGTATATTATATGTGACCAATAAAATTAACAAAAGGGCATGTCAAACATAGACAAACTACTAGTAGGTGGAGATTCTCTATGTAACTAGTCCCCATTGCTGCTTAAAGAAGGGTTTGGAGTAGGAGAAGAGTGAAGAAAACCAAGCAATACCTTATTAGAGTAGGAACATTCAATGTATAATCATGTGATGTAAATATTTTCAATTGCTTTCTTAATGCAAGAATACAATCTAAAAAAGAGAATAAAATTAGGTAAAAATAGAATATATGTAATAATAGTCATAATAATCACTGCAGACAGAGGTGATCAATTGGCTACTGGAAAGAGTGAAGCTTTATCTGGTGTGAGTCAGGGAGGGGGATGTAGATAACACGCCATTCCTTTTGGCAGTCCTCCCTTTATCTAATGCCAGTGACGCTATCACTACATGGAAATTCCAAATCAATTAGACAAATATAGGAACATGCTTGGCATAACAGATTATTCCATAACTAGCATGCTATGTAGTAGACTTGACATTTTTGGCTGATTCGACAACCCAGCTTCTAATGATTCACTAAAGCGTCAGATTATATTGACTTAAAGTGTGTTTGTTGTGTCCGGGTCAATTTCCCGGTACACTGTGTTGTGTGTGGATGAGCAATCCCTCAATTTTTGCCCATTATTTGGTTTGTATCCTGCTTTTTTCACCAAACATTCCCTTTCTCCACCTCTAATTTGCAAGATGGCAGAGATAAGCTGATATCTCCAATACATAGTACACACAGAGAATGTTCATTGTGTGTGACATTCTATGGCTGTTCTTAGTGAGGTACAGGTATGTATGTACAGGATACAGTGTATATTTACATTTTTCTGAGTTAAACACTAGTTAATAGGTTGTTTCTTCTGAACAATATGTAATATATGTAATAGTCATAATAATCACTGCAGACAGAGGTGATCAATCGGCTACTGGAAAGAGTGAAGCTTTATCTGGTGTGAGTCAGGGAGGGGGCCGCTGCCAGGCGGCCATTGCCATCTATTTGCGGCCGCATGTAAGTCCCCCCAGATGGCCATCTGAATGAACCCTAAGCCACTATCAGGCTGGAGTGTTTTTGTGCCAAAATTGCACCAAGTCCCTAATGATCAGGAAAACATGGTTATTTTTTATGTGTCACTTGTTTAGGCACAAAACTGGCACAAAATTACTGCAACAAATGAAAAGTCACTAAA